>NC_137941.1:12140649-12580649 GCF_963969265.1 Rhamphochromis sp. 'chilingali'
CACATTATTATCAAAAAATTCATCAGTGAGTAAATATATAATACATAGAATTAGAGGGCAGCACCTCTTCATTTTCTTAGGTTTTTATTGTACATAGACATCAGAGCAACTAGTGTTCATGTCTACTATTTTGACACCATGAGTGGTGTCAAACTTAATATCTGACCTCCATGATTGTCTGCTGGAGAAGCTACACAATCTTAGTGCATACAAGACTTCCAGGCCTCCAGATGTTGGAATCAGCTAATGCTGGAGGTCAGCAAATAGGACATCAGAATTGATGTTTAAGGGAATATAAATGCAATGAGCAGGTCAAGTTGGATTTACTGGATTTACTATTTCACTCACTGACTGTTTAAACTGTTTTTTTAAAGTAACAATTATGGATGCTTTCCCTTTAAAGCTCATTGAGCTGAGATTAAAACCAGATATAATCTATATAGCATTCTCTGTTGTCTAGTAGTGCTTTGCCTTTTAATCCAATTCACAGTCACAAGGTAACGCTGTCTGACACCCCCTAGTTGTCTAGGGCTTTTTGTGATTGAGAGTAAGCTATGCTCTGCGATGGATACATATTTGCCTAAATAAGCTCTAAGCCCTCATTTTTTGATCATCTTCACTTTTAAAACTAACAAAGGCTTCTTGAAAACACTACTGTCAAAAAAATTTATTTTCTATCCCAGAAAACATCCAAAATTGTTGACAATAGGGCTGCCACAATTAGTCAACTAGTCACGATTACGTCGACTATCAAAATTATCGACGACTAATAGTCAACGCGTCATTTGAAGCTTTAAAAGAACCCAAAAGACGCAGGAATAAGTAGCAGGATTTAAGAGTGTAATAACGGACTGAAACAGAAGATGGCAGCACTGCATGTACAAGGATGCCAACTGCCATTAAACCCCGAAGAAGAAGAAGCAGTGTCGTAGCTGTGTCCAAATTCAGGAATCACATCCTCCTGTGCCCGCATCTGTAGCCCGATTACGTTACAGCAACACGACAAAGACTAACCAAATTCGAAGACTCCGATTTGAAGGATGGGTTGGGTGTATACTTCGGGGCCCAAACTATCCCAGAATTCATAGCGCAGCCCTGCTCAGTCGCCAACAATGGCGGCAGCTAGTTAGTTTTAATATTACTCTTATTATTCTTTCTGGGTCACAAAATAAACGTTTAACATATTTTCAGCTGTGTAAATTTCAAATATCTGCTCAGTTTATCAAAACACCACATATTTTCAAAAGTGCTCCGATGTTTTCAGAGACGTCTGTTACCCACCAGCTCGATAGCTAGCCGGGGTTCAACGCTCAATAGAGCCAGTGAGAACACCGGACTCCCGGCACATCGTTTTCAAACCCACCGCCGTCTTTCGATACTCAGGTTAAACATGATATATAAGTCACTTAGATAACTTGAAAATGTTATTTTTGGCTTTTTTCAGTATTTTATTTGTTCCTGAGTAAATCGGTTTGGCTGAGATTAAAGTTATAGTTTTTACACCGCTGAAAAAACGTCGAGCAGACAACTGATTATCAGAAGTGTGAGATGCTCGAGAATATACTCCGGTGTCCTGTTATATTTTAGATAGCAAGGAGCAGACGGCTGAGTTTATTAAACTCCACTGAAACAATCTGCAAATTTCATTATCATCTTGTCTTTCTTTTTAGTTAGCACATACCTTAAACACTTCAAGCTGTTAGCTAATGATAGTTATATAAGAGCAGATACATGCTGGTACAATAAGCTGTACGTTTTATGTCCAATGGATGCATGATCTGATTAGTCGACTAATCGCAAAAATAATCGGTGACTAGTCGACTATCAAAATAATCGTTTGTGGCAGCCCTAGTTGACAATAAAGCACGATGAGGAATAGGGATGGTAAATGATAAGAATTTAGCAATTCCAATTGCATTATCTATATCAATTATTGATTTGATTCATAATCGATTCTCATTGGGTTTTTATTGGATCCGCTTTGAGAGTTACCATCATTGCTAAGCAGCATTTCAAAAACATTATATTCTGCAAATTAACTGCATGCTGTGTGGTCAACCATTTGTGCATGTTGGAGGTATTACCCCTCCTTGTTGTCATCAGTGTTGGGGTTGTTACTCAAAAAAAGTAATGTATTATAAATATTACACAGAACACTTTTCTTAAAAGCAATGCAGTAAGTTACTTAATTACTCCAAGCAGAAATTAATCTGTTAAACTACTGGTAACATTACTTTTTTCTGTACGCTTGACCTGAACGCTTTGTCTCACAATAACCATTTAACAGTATAAACCTATAGGCTACAGTCTCATACATCAATACATATTCCTATCCTAATGAGGACATATATATGATCTTTCCCTTAGTTTTAGGTATGAACATAAACCGAACAGCACAAAGCAAAGATGAAAACTAACAAACAGAGACTTCAAAGTAATTGCCACACATAAACATAAACAGGTACAAAAGGAGGCGGCAAGCCTGACTGCTCATCAGTTTGTTACCTGTTGTTCAGGGTCTGGCTGCTGGGCTGTGGTCGACATTCACTCGGCTTTAACGTCACACTGGGTTCTTGGCTAACTTAGCGTTAGCATGGGTTAGCATGCCTGCAAAGAGTCAACATTGTTTCTGTTCTGGACGCAGTTTGTAGTTTACTATTGCGCTCTTGTCCTTTATGCAACATTAATAAACGTAATCTTCATATCCACGCTGTAGACTGTGCAACTATTTTCCTCCTGAAAACTAAAATCACGTGATTGTAACGCAAGTGCAAATGGAACTGAAAAGCTGAATCGACAGGCAAGGAGACTAACAATTCCAACTCCTGGGAACGGGTTCAAGAACCCACTCTCCATTCCCAGCCCTAGTGAGGACACAGAGGCAACAACTGCAGAGAAAACAAACTCTGTTGCAGTATGATGCTTTCCAGCTGCTAATTGAGCATCTAATCAGAAATTAGTTTACATTCACTGCAACTATGACTGTGGGGCCATTTCCAAATTATTTCTTTGTAAGTAACATCAGTAAAATGTGCTTATGTAATAAATTATATGTTATAATTAATTAGTGAGATACAGTAGTTACATGGCAAACTGTTCTGCATATTTAGTAGGTCACTTTCAAGAATTAAGACCACAAATATAACCTGCATAATTTTTACTTTTTGAATTTCTATTCATAATATATACATCATACCAACTAGCGTTATTAATTTTTACTACTCAAAATAATATCTGCAGATATCTCGGACTTCATTATGACTTGTCTGATTTGTTGTGTATGGTGGTCTTCTTGTGAAGCTTTCAATTGAATCTAAAGCAACGAGTCATTTGAACAGTGGTGTTATTAACAGAAGCAGCTGGGCCAAAGAAAGATCATTAGAAAATGCCATGAAATACAAAGAGCCTATTATTAAGGAATCTGTTGTGAGGGGGAACCTCATTCTGTTAAAAGCTTTTCCCCATTTGCTCCAGCTATGTCATTTAAATTCATCTAAACTCTAAATCATAATGTCTGTAATCACATTTAGACCAGGCAGGAGTACACTTAAACGGTAACACTCTATAACAGATAGCTTTGATTAGTCATAATTAAATCCAGGATATCTGTCTACATCACAATGACTTGTCAAAACTTAGCATGTGCTATCTAATTACTGCAGTGACAATATTACAAATTCACATCAGTTCAAGAGATCTTGAAGTAGAAGTGTGAGCAGTTAGAATTAAACTGAATGTAGCAAAACGACGAACTCCATGAACAGATATGGCAAAGGTGACGCCATTTCTCCTACAAAGGACGAAGCTCTGCGTGAAATCAGAGTGGTGGTTTCAATGACAATAATTAATCAGATCTAAAAATTCCACAATACATGTTTAAAAAGCTTCATAAACAGCTCAAGGATTGCTACGTTCTGACACGATATGGGCATTGTCACTAATGAAAACCTCCTTGGTTCAAGCGAAACATCACAATGATTTTTACTCTATAGTTTGAATTCTGTAATCAAAATCTAAAAACATGTTATTCAACTTGCTTATTTCTGAGCAACTTATTGCTAACAAACCTCAAAATCTTAATAGAAATAAAAAATAATAATGACCATATAATTATTGACATCACTACCAATTATCTGCTTATGGATTTGCATCATAGCATAAAATAAATAAGTTAAAAGACCCAAAGATAGGGACCGTTGTCCGATCCTATCTTTGTCAACTTTACTTGCATGTGTAGAATGAACTGTGTTCCATCGAGCAGGCATAGCTAGTCCACCATCAAATATCACTGAATTATCTGCAACGTGCATGCCAGCAGAGCCAAGAAAAAACAGTTTCCCTCTCTGCTTGACAAGTTCCCTTATAGGGTTTGTCACAACATCTTCCTCCATCTCACCCAATCTCTGGCATCTTCTTCTGTCACAAAATTTTTCTGCATGTCCTCCTTCACTACATCCATGAATCATGGGAAAGAACTAAAGTAGATCTCTAAAGTGAAGCATGGCGTGAACTTTCTAGAAGCATTATTATTATTAAAGATCGTGTGTCTGTGAATGACAGGCATCCTTTAAAGTACTGGGACCCACTGACCTGCTTTGAAATCCAGAAGTTTGCCTTATTGAACCTCATTCTGCTTTGCTTGATAAAAATGCCACTGCTGTGGTACAGAAAATTGATTATTGCCACATAGCCCTCCACCTCTCTCATCCCCTTCAAAAGAAAGATGCAAAATGATAACAGATAGGCAGTTAATGAAGCATGAATGATTAAAGAGCCCCACAGGGAGAGGTTGTCAAACACTGCAGACAGTAAACCTTTTTTTTTTTTTTTGAGTCATCCTCTGTTCACTTTCACTTTCAGCTGGGGGGCATCAGATACACAGAAAATACTAATACAAAAACAGAAAAGCAGGGTGCCACAGGGTGAACTTCAAGAATAGCAATCAAATTTGCAAAACAAGATGAATTAAAAGAATAAGAGGCAACATAAAATATTTTTTTCTCACTAGCAAGTGCCAAGTAGGAGGTTTAGACCAACTAAGTCCTTATTTATAGTGGTATACTCAAAAGGCCTTGGTAAATGACCTTTAATATGAGTTCAGAATGGCATGAAAAACCAAACCATTATAAGCTTTTCAGCTTAATGCGAGCCATTAGACCCCCACAATAAACTCCCCCACATGCGCTTACTCTATTAACCCTGCGGATCCTTAAACAGACACCTACAGTGACTCAGCTTTCCTAGTCTGCTACTTCCCCTTTATTTTACGTCTCTCCATGAGACCCTCGAACTCTCCCTCCTTCCTTTGATCAGGAAACCTTAGTAAACAGGGGCAGGATTTACATCAGTGGAGGCAAGCTGCTTTCATCACTTTGCACTTTGCTGCCAAAGCTTTTTCTATCAGCAAAGCATTTGAGGCACCCAACAAGGAGGAGAATTACATCAGCTCTTAGGGTGCAGCTTTTCTGTCAGCTAGACTATGACTGTTTCTCAGCGCTAGTAAATAACTGCTCCTTATTTGACCTCAGATTGATTATAATAAATAAATCACATTGCTGTCCACATGAGAATTGAAACATTATAATGCACAAAAGCAGTCTGTTGTAGCTTAGTAGGTGTGTTTATGCCAAGAAATCAAAACATATGATCAATGAAACATAAATATAAATCAAACATGGAAACAATGAACAATAAAACTGGCTTTGCGATTTTTTTATTTATGTTTGCAGTCCCCAGTTATTAAACTAGGAGTTGTATTTCCCTTTTACACAGCATGTTATGTGGCCGTAATTTAAAGCCACTTTAATTTTCTTACCGTTCACTTAGGAAACTGTTTAACTATCAAGTTTTACAGGTCTGTTTTTTCTTTTTTGGAAAAAAAAGCACTCCACATGACCTCGGGAAGTGTCTTGTCTTATCAAACAACAAAGATACTAGTGCAAGTCTGCATTTTCACTTCCAACTTGTCACATAATGACACATGAACAGTACCCCTTCTTGTCATGTTGCAACATTATGGATACTCATTTAGCTTCATTTCTGATGCACAGGTAGAGCTCTAGAATAGCATGTTGCTGAATGAAAAAGTGAATTAGGAGTCAGGGTTTGATTTAGGCACCAGAATTGTTTGGTTTAAGGAAAAGATTTGGAATTAAACGAAATTACACACTTTCATAGCATTTGGTACATATTAAGGAAAACTTAATGTGCACTCAAAATGTACCATATCTTAATATCTGCAACACTGCCTTCTCGATGTTCTTTGTTAGTATGAAGAACCGTGACGGGGATAACATCAGCAAAGAACATTTCGCTACGGTTTCATGTAGACAGTTTCAGACATTGAGAGATTGTTAAAAAAATTATATTGAACATTCCAAGAAATGCTAAGTCATCCTACCCACACTACATGAGCTAAACGAAAGGTGATGCTCTACACCACCCCTGCTGGATGCCAGCTTGTTCCCACACTCACCCAGCTATCGACATAATGGAGAAGAAAATGCGATTCGTGAGACAAGCCCTTTTCTATTGCTTCCTCTCCAGTTCTGGCACTGGCATGCCCATTGTAGGCACATTCAGCAGCAAACAGGGCTCAGCATGGGCATCCTGACCAGTAAGCTGCTACACAGCTCAATACAAGCTATGATGCATTATGCGGTACTCTTTTTTTGTCAAGATTAAAGTTTTTAACAGTTTGTGCTACGGTAACTCTTCTGTGGCACCACATGGGCAAGCTTTTCCGTTCACATGCACCATAAATCACTCTGTTTACTGATTATCCTGCGTTTGTTTCCTGCTTAAAATACACAACTTCAAGAACCTAATAAATTGCTGCGAAATTACCCAACCATATGAAAGGTGCCTTTACTATAGTATAATCTGTTTTTCTATATATTTTGCCTCTAAGGAGTTTTAAATCTCTGATCAGTGTATATGCACAGTATATGGGGAAATGCTGTAATTAAATTTATTAATTATTTCTAAAAGAGGACCTTTTGTTTATTTATCTATTTTTGGTTATTTAACATATTGGATGTCTCTTAATATAAGTACTGTATGTGCACTACATCTGTTCTATATTTTTAGCAGAGCAGATGGTTGCAATTCTGCTAGGGCTAACTAGCGCGGAGTGATTATGTGTGATGATAACTTGCTTCTCAGTTGAAAACCTATCATTAGGGCTTTAATTAAAGCAGTAGCCAGGGTGGGTGACACGTCTGCCGCAGATTCCTTGTACCCATGGGGGGAGAGGGGCGTCTCACAGTCACTCGTTTTCTGTCAGAGCCACGTGGTGCACATGTGTGCCACATGAATCTCTTTTTCCTTTTGTGCGAGTAGCTTGATATACACAGACTCAGTAGCACACAGACACACATACACAGATGGCAGTGTCTAAGACTAGGGGGCAGCCAGTGTCGCCTTGTGTGGTCGAATGTCTAGACGTAGTGCATGCCCTGTGGCATTTATGAAGGGGATGGCTGCACAAGGACAGCAAAAATTCCTATGAATTAATGCAGCTTTTTACTGTTGTTTTCACACAAGTATTGGGAACTAACTGTAAATGTGTTTGTGCAATACTGTGTTGAAAACTCATATTGATAGAATGTGCATCCATATGGCAGATACTCAGCATCACAGCGCCCATCTGAAGGCCTTACTTCACTTCCCTCTTGTTCCCCGGATAGACAGTTCTCAAATAAGGCCATTTAACGAAAGTAGAAAAGCAGACAAAATCATAAACATGTAATACTATCCGTACAAAGGACAAGAGAATAGTCTGAGCTTTGTGTAACTGGCCTAGTTTTGGGGAATGCAGATGGATTAATAAAACATAGCTGGGAATAGATGTCACACCCTAGACCTGATTGGAGAGTCAGAGGAGGACAGAGTTGCCTTTCAGGATTTTTAATATTTTTGGCTAAAGGGCTTTGATCCCACAAAACATCAAATGTAGAAAAGATTTACTGATCAGTAAACATCTTTATAATATGTACTTTTTTTTACCTGCTCAACACCAGACTGAAAGCAAAATTAAAGATGTGAAGACCTGTCAAAGTGTCTATTGGTTGTAGGCTTCAGCTGGGACTGTATTCACTGCAGATGTTGTGAAGAATCCATCATAAAAATTTCTTCCAATTATGTCAGCAATATAAATTCCATGGGATTTAGATAAAACCATTTCACAATACAAGTAGCAGGAAGGACTTTATTTTCCAAGGTAAAAATAATAAATGTGTCACTGTCCAAACCCTGTGTCCCCAGTGAAAAGACAGTAAATTGTTTTAGAAATATCACATCATTTATTTCTGACCTTCTTTGTGCCTCTTTCCCTTTCTCTGCATCCGACTGTTAAGATGAGAGCCCTTTAAAAGCATGAGCCATTTGCCAGTATCCACGATAAAAGAATATGCAGTTAACTATAAAGCCATCAATACCACTATATAAAGTGTCAGCATTCTTGAGAGGCAGGGCATCGACTGGTGCTGGGATAAAGTGATTTGAAACCTCTGTAGTATTCAGTTGTTGTAGAAGTTACTACACAGATACTCTAAGAATACTAAGAAAAGGCATGTGAAGGAAAAGCTATGATTACATTTTATAATGCGAAAGAATGTGATCACTAAAGCTTCAATCACAGTAAGTGATAAACACAGGTTAACCTGATCCCTTATTGAAACAAAGTTTGACTGATGGATGCCATTTCCAAGCTCTGGGCTGTGTTTTGACTTGAATGGAGCGTTGTTATCCAAACACCTCAATCTGTTTGAATTAATGCTGTACTGCACAACAACCACCATGAGAAAATGAAGACGGATGAGTCAGCTATGAAAAACATTTCATGGTCAAAGGCCACAGAACACCCAACAAGGAGTTTCCACCACCGCCAAGACGCAATCCATTCTGACAGGCGCAATACGAATATAATTCTATCTGCGTGGACTCTGTAGTGCCTTGTTACATTTAAAGGGTTTCAACCAGTAATACAAGACTGTAGGAAACAAAAAGGCAATGTCAAAGATGATGTCATGTGTTTGTGCAGTTGAGGTTTCTCTTTTAACCCAAGCCACTGTAAACTTTTCTGTATCTGTATCTTGTGGGAAGTAAACAAAAGACATCTAAAATGTTTCAAATCTAATTGCATGTAGAGTAATTCAGTCAAGGTCATCATCTCTGCTATTGCCGCTGCAGCTTTTGAAATGAAATTTCAGATTCATCTTGTCCTCCATTAGTTAAATTCTAGGAAAGGTCAAGGCAACATGTGTAAACTTGTTTTACTCTCCTTCTTGTCATGCAGAATGAAGAGATGCACCTTTGTCCAAGATGCTGGGAAGTTAAACGTTGCTAGGGACTGTGCATGGAAGTTACCTGCTACTTATTCGGATTCTGCCTCTTCACTTTCCTCATTTGTCTGTTTTGCTCTCTGTCTTCCTTCCTGACTAATCCCCAACTGCAGTGTAGACAATTGATGTCTCCAGTTTGATGATCTGAGGCCCAGAAATGTTTGGTTTTCCAAATGGCCATGATATTACTGTGATTTTCAGCTATTAGCAAAGTGTTTCGTGTTTACACTGCACTTTAATGCCTAAAGTGCATAAATATTGTTCACTTCTGTATTAATGTTACCGCCGTGGGCTATTATTGCAAACCACAGTGGCTTGGATAGCATCACTTAACAGAACCGTTACTGAGCAGCAAGCACAGCCACCACATATTTGAAAGACACACTGGCTTCCCTATGTAAGCACATGGGCTGTATACTTGAAACCTCAAAGGTTTTCATGAACCTCATATTTTCTGTAGAAAAGGGGAGACTTTTAAAGTATTTCTTTATTGTATAGTCAAAGCCTCACATTTTTCCCTTGAAGCTCCACAAAGATAAAACTAAATAATTCATACACTACATTTATATCGAAGGTGTATAATCCTATGAAACAGTCGCTTTGCTCTCCAAACTGGCTATAATTATTTTGTCAGCACAGCCAGGTTTGGACAGAAAATGCTTAGGTCTGCTTGCAGAGCTCCACCCTCCTAAGAGTTCTCCCTCTTAAAGAAAACAAGCACTTCCTCGAGTGTCTGTACATCATTGCAAGTACCTCTCTCTCACAACAATTGGGAAACACATCATGGTGTGCTTGAGTTATGGCTTAAAGTGTGAATACAGAAAAGACTGTATCCCGCAATGGATATTCATTGGAAAAAAACAGTAATAAAATGGAGATTGTTTTGCTGACACATCTGCAGCGGGTTACTGTGCTGCCAACTGGCAGCTATGATGATGATGACATATTGACAGAGGCTCCACAGAGATACTCCCAGCTCTATCACTTTCTGGGCTTGGGGCAGGAGATTTCTTCTTTAGGGTTTCATCTGGGGAAATTTTCGACGGGTCTGATGACGCCTGCAGGTCTCTTGGATGAGAATGGATGAGGACACTTGGCTGTCAGTACATTGAGGAGACCTATCTGGCTCTGTCAAGGGTCCGCAAGGGAATGAGAATACTCCAGGGTTTGTGGTCTCAATAGGGTAATGTAACCATCCTCCCAAGCATTTCTCAGGGTGGAGTTTGTGGTATGTCTCACATACCGCATACCCAGAATGTTTATTTTTTCAGAGGAATTCATTTTTCTTTGTCGCAGATAGCTACTTCAGTGCAGTGGGTGCTAGCTTGAAATGTCTTTAACAAATCACACTTTTTTTCACTGGAGCTAGGTGCAAATAGATGTGCCAAGGGAGCCACTTCAGATGATTGGGAAGAACTTATAAGAGCCCTTGGTGAGAAAGCCATTGATTTCACTGTCTTTCTCTGCCTGTCTGTGTTGTTCAGGGCCTTCAGGCAGCTGTCTGGTATCCCACAACAAACACACCATGGGGGTTGAGCAAGCCACAGCTCAATCCACAGGGTGCTTTATCAATCAATATGACCTTCTAGAGCACTGATTCTTTTGCCTCACCCTTCAGCATCTTCAGCCCCATAGCATACTCTTTCCACTGGGTAGTGTAGATTTTTCAGCACCCACAGAGCTGATGCAATCTGTGCTCATTATCTTGGTGCCCTTTAGAAAGATAGCAGCCCATTAACAATGATGTAAAGTACTCAGGCTTGTCTGCAGGATTCTGAAAAGTCAGTAGTACAGTATATTTGTCAGCCCACTGCCATGATATTGAGTTGTTGAGTCATTCCTTGGTGAACCATTACAGCCAGTCCTAGGAAATCTCAGGAAGCAGGTGAAACAAGAAATGTAATATACCAATACAGCCATCTTGGGAATTTGAGTCCGGAATGTTTTCATTTTCTCCTACTGAGGACTGGTTCACTAATTGGGTTACGTGGGCTCAGCAAGGATGTTGTCAAGCTTCAGAGGTTTTTATTTGTGCCTGGACACCAAATCACAGCCCAGTGCAGCGACTCTAGTTATGATGCCCCCACGAGGCCCTTTAAGGTACAGCTGTCTGATGAGTCAGTCCAGAAGCCCCACTTTCCCAGAAAATCCCAAGTTCTGGGGTGATAGGGTGACAGAAGGCAAAAGGCCACACAGCTTGGTATTATGAGAGCTTTATTGCTCCTTACAGATTAGTGGCTGCTGAGGAGTGGCATGGCATGTTAGTTTCCTTTTACAGGGGAAAAAAACAAGCTGAGTGCTGTAGATTAAATACAGTTTGAAGATAATGTACACAGAAGGAAGCACCTGAATGGAGCCACAATGATTTTGATAACATTTCATCCAGGAAATAGCTGTGTTCTGTTTTTTTTAGAATGGGAGATTTTCTGTGGTTATTAGCAAAACTGGTTTTTTTTATAGAATGTATTTAGATCATATTTTTAAAAGGTGCTGTAAACCTAATTATGCAATAGTTATGTAATGGAACCTGATTGTGTATGGCCTTGAAAATCCAATGGTACATTTTCATAGCTGTTCTGATCCACGTCTGTGCAACTTACAAGGCCACCATATGACTCCAGATGTTGGGTTTTACTGGCTGTGCTCCACCTGCTTGAATGGGGACTTCAGCATATAAACAGCAGCACAGTAACTTTCTTCGTGAGGGGATGTATAAAACAAAGCTACTAATGACATAAAAATGAGAAGGGTGATGCTTGCATCTGTCCATATGACCATTGTGCATATTTGTAGATGAAAGCAACAGCAGTAACCATATTTAGCTTTTACTAATGTGGGAACTGATCAACTGTGCTCTCAAGAGCTCACCTGTGGGAGCTTCTAGTGTAGCCAGCCAATATCTAGATATTCAGATAACTGATTTATGGACAAAGAGATCATCTTTTTTTTTTTAATACTACGTGCACTACAAATACCAGAAACCTTTAGCATCAACAATATTCCCTCATCTACGGGTTCTTCATGTTCTAATATCGGATCATCGGATTATGAAGATAACACTCCATTCATTTTCTTCCACTTATCCAAGTCAGGGTCATGACAGGGCTGGAGTATAGCTACCATGGGGTAAGTGGTGAGGTACACCCTGGACAGGTCACTGCACTTTTGCAGGGTGAATATAAAAAACAAATAACCAGTCAAATCTATGGCCAGTTTAGATGTGCATGTCTCAGGACTGTAGCTAGAAGCTGGAGTACCTGAACAGAGCCTGAACCCAGGACCTTTGTCCTGTAAGGCTACAATGCTAACCCAAACATCACTGTGCTCCCCAAGGATAGACGCTGGCAGACTTAAACCTACACGCGGCGCACATCTGATCTAAAAAACCCTTTTATCACTTTTAATTGTGGATGTTTGGAGCGCTCCATAATCACACTTCTCCTCCCACTCAACTACAGTCACAGTATGACGACCTTCCCCTTGTATTGCAGTATAATTGCAGCATTAGGTATGTGTGCAGAATGAGAACATGCAGGTCTTAAATACAAATTCACACTTAAAACATAAATTTGTGTCCATCAGAATATGCTGACTGTCCACATTGGCTGTCCATAACCATATATACAGAAATATGAAACAGTGTTGGCAGGCTTGCACTAGTTTGAATAGCAAGGGCAGGATAAACACTATGTGAGCTTTGAAATGAAGAACACAGAAGATGAAGAGATCAGATTGACAGGTTTATTGCAGCGCTGAGCAGTAAGGATGATGACGACTGTTAGTTCACTGTTTTCTCTAAACAAAGGGATAAAAACATATGGCAGTACAGTTCTAAGTATATTACACAGAGTGCTGAAAAGCCATTATCAGCCACATACACTTGCACAAATGTTTAAAACATTTAAGCATGGAACATTAACACAGAGAACAAAAGAGCTCATATTTACACACTGAAGCAATCGACATTGAAGCATCAAGCTGCTGGTGATCAGGGAAAAAGAGGCCACACGTGAATCCCTTTCATATGCTGCTCATCAGCCATGCCTCCGGGGCTTTTCAAAGCAGCCATTTTGGCATGTCATCCCAGGGTAAACACAAGGGTAACTGATAAAATAAATTACGGTCTCATTCTATTTAGTGTGTCACAGTCATTCCGATGAGAAAGCATGTACAAACCATGCCCTCGCCCATCTAAATGGAACAAGGCCATAATTAATGTCATTAATTACACCTGTGTTTACGCTGCACTGACACGTCTGCTTTGAAAATGGCCTATTCCAGTCTCCTCCTCGTCCCTTCATTTGCAGGTGAAAGCTGACCCTTTCCTTGCCATGCTTCACAACAATACATGTAAGTGTGAATAAGTGCATAACTGTGTATGTGTGTGTGAGTCTGTCTGAAGGCAGCTACTGTAGTAGGGGCGTCCAGGGGAATTGAAATTAATGAGTGTAATCATAAGCAAACAGCGAGCCAGGCAAGGGCAATTAATACAAGCAAAGCGAGCAGGGCTGCTGGTTTGCTCGGCCAGGCATGGCTGGAGCTGAAGAGATGGAGGATTAAGATGCAACCACAGACAAACTCCACAGCTTTCCCACACACAGCAGATGTCCACAGAGAGAAGGCGCTGGGAGCCTGGCATCAACACGCATCCGCCAACAGGCCACTTGGTCAGCCTGGCCCAATACAAGCTGACAACCTCCTGGCAGCATTTAGATAACACCATCTTCTCTGTTTACGGTAGTTTGAGAGCCAAGGGAAGGAACTCATGGGGGCCCCTGCACTGCATACGAAAGGGACTCATTGCAAAGCAGCACATTGGAGCCACTATGTGTGAAAGAGAGAGATAGAGGAACACAAAAAGATAAAGTGAGAGAGAAGTGGGGAGGGCATTGTGTGCAAGCTCAGCTCAAGTACATCAAGTACAATCTGAGGGACATTTTTGTTGCCCCCACACTGCCTCCATGTTTTTCCGATTGAAACATCCTTGAATGCATGCATTCTTTCAAGTATGCATATTTGCTTAAGTATAAATAAACACATCAGATCCAGATGCCTTCAGGAACAGGTCTGCTTGTTGTTTCCTCTAATTGACGCTAAACGAGAGTGTCACGGCCCAGGATCTTTTCACTGAGCCCTCGCTTTGTTGCCTTGAATGACGTTCGTTCCCCCAGCGGTCTCTCATTTCCACTGTTTACATGAGATAATGATGCATGTGTAAGGATACACTGCCAGGCCAAGTGAGGGGTTTGTTATGAACTGTGACGGCTGCCTCGTCAGGTCCAAAGCAATTTGTGTTAAAACGGAGCAGTGATGTCAGTTCAAACATACCGTAATAAAGTCAGATCCTGCAGCGTTGTTCTATAATGCACGCAGAGAGCAATTAATCGCTCATGCACATTCCCAAGAAAGGCTAAAAGGCCACGAGGTCAAACATGACTCTACAGATGGGACGATGTTGTTGAACTTGTTCCTCGTTTGTGTAATGTACTTAAAATGTAAATGTTTCCAGGGGATTACAATTACACTGTAGCAAGAAGTAAGTGGATAAAATGGGATTTAATGACATTCTCATTAGCTTCATTTATTTGGATTTGCATTAGCCACAGCAGTTAGTTTGCTTGAAAATGAGCGAGGTGTACCTGCTTTCCTCTATAAGTTTAACTTCCACACCGAACCAATGCTGTCTGCTGTGGATTTCAGTGATGCTGCTGTTGTGTGGACAAGAAAACTAAACCTGACAGTTGTTATACCTTATTCTGCCTGAGTCTCTCTTAGGAGCGGCAGACCATATCGCTCAGCAATACTGCAGATGAGCTAATGGCATTCTTATAACAAAGGGAGCAAAACAATTAACATTGTTATACCTTTCGCAATTTTCTAAATGATGTTGTCAATATGCTCTGACCACGAAACCCAGTATGCAATTTCTATTCATTTGATCTTATTGACTTCTTTGTATTTTATATCACCAGATATACAGCTGCTGGCTAACCATAGTCCCCTCCCACCAATCACAGATTTTGATTTGAAGGTGTCCAAATCCTATTATTCATATTGACCCAGCATCCATCAATTCCTGCTTTAAGACGTTCGATGATTCAGTGCAGTTATCAGTGGGAGAAAACGTGCTGAATAATCAGCATAAATTGCACAGCTGTGTGTCAGCCCCGCAAAAAAAAAAAAAAAATGGAACCCTTCCACAGAACTGGATGAAATATGGCGTTGCAGAACGACAGAGTGAGACTTTAACACCAAACAATGTTGACCTCATTTCCTCAGCCTCAAGTTATGTAGCTGTTTCTGTGCAGTTTTAGTGTGTGCAGGTTTATGAAACACTGCTGGGTTGGAGGGCAAGTCCAACAAGATGATAAAATAACTGTCAACCTTTGATTGAATTCTCCTCTAATGTGTTTTGTCAGCAGGAGAAATGTCATTGGCCACTAGTTGATTTTTCTTTTTGCTTTCAATTCATAAATCCTACTCTTTGTTGTCCAGAGAATGCAGACCGCAGAGAATATTGTGTCAAAGCTGTCTCTTAACACCTTCACCGGTCCAGATAAATTACTGCCTATGAAAGCCAACAGTTCTCTCTTTTAGAACCCCATTACTTTAATGGAGGACAATTCAAGCTTGAAATATTTACAGTTTTCCTCACGGATGCAGCCATATAGAAATTGCCCAGTAACATAAGCTCAGCTTAGATTGCTCTTATGAATTGATTAGTTTCCTCCGTGATCTTAAAAGTCCTATTTTTTTCCTCTGCTTTTTGTGACCTGTGGCTCAGCCTTGCCCTTTTTTTGTGGAGTTTGAGTGCCCCCTTCTGGCCTCATGTTGTCATGAGACTACAAGTGCACTGTAGTCTCTTCCAGTAAAGTAAAATATCAAGATCATTTTTATACATGTATAAAATGCCTGGAACCAATTCAAGGATTTGTTAAATGGTTTGAGAAGACACTGGGAGTCCGTGGGTTCAACTTTAAACATTACAGCTAAAGCCATTTAGGAAGGGAGGGGAAAACACCTGGGCATCAATAAATCTGTAAATCTATCAGCCTATCAGCATTCAGCAATAAATAAAGTCACCCCTAATGAGGTCTCTTCTAGGAGCACAACATATATCTCAACAGTTGTAAAAGAGAAAAAAAATGTAATTACAATTAAAGAAGCAGTTTCTATGGTTCACCACCAATAAGCTATTTCAAATAACTGTGGGTCTGAGTTTTAGCATGTTTCCTTATAAGAAACACACTTCTCTATTAGAGGAGGGTAAAGCGAAAAGTGTGGGGGGGGAAACTCTCTGGAGTCAAAACTCTAACCAGACGCCACTGCAGCGGTATTTTTGAACCCGTGCGTCAGAGCTGCGCCCGTGGCCAAACCGCTTATTAAAACGCAGAGAAGCCAAGTGCCATAAAGACAGAAGGCAAGCAGCTTGTTATTATTCTTTCTGAGAGGCGAACAGGCTGAGATCAATGGCTGCAGTGGTTTCGCCTCGCCACAACTATGGCCCTATAAAGCACAAAGACCCGTGTGGCTCCGACCCATACAGTCACAGATATTAAGTATTCCAGGGGCCTTTGAAAGAGGCTGCCAAGAATAATTTCCCACATGTAACATTTCCCACCAAAGCCACAGAGTCATACTGGCATATTCTGTGCCCCCACTAGACCCCACATGCCCTCGCTAGAGTGACGCAGGAGAATCGATGGAAAAACAGATCCACTTCATTAATAAGGAGTCACGTTTGTCTTTATTTTTTATATACAGATGGCTGAAAAAAAAACCATTTATGAGAAAAAAAGCAAGAACTGGATGCTGCTCGGGTGTTGCTCAAATGTGACCCAGTTTTTGTACCATGAGTATTAACGAGCTTTGCCAAACTATTTTCAAAAGTCACACTAGAACAAGCTTCAGAGACAAATGCAAAGAAGCATTGATACAGGTCACATGTTTAGCATATAGCACATATACCTGATAACATGATATCAGCACAGGTGAGTTTGAACGTGTAAAATGATCTTAGGCACGTTGTGTGGAAAAGCGATCTGCTTTCTTCATCCCATCCAGCAAAATTTCAAATCCGCAGCTGTCTGAAGCGGGTCTAGATGAATTCATGTCATGTGCCATTTGGTCCAATAAAAAAAAAAGGCAAGACCAATAGCACTGAGTTTTCTTTTTTTCCTGACCACAGGTAGTAAATGTATATTTTTATATGAAATGTCTGACCAACCAGTAAAGCCCTTCTAGGGTGGTGTGGCAGCTTGTGTGCAATCAAACCTACTCAAAGAGTATGAAAGTGGCTAAATATATGGACATTAACCGCTGACACAACATCTCAGACATTAACCCTGTGGAGATTTGAGTTTTAAAAGTTACGAGTGAACAGCAGCAATGGCAGGCTATAATATACTCTATGATAGCCGGCTCTGGCTAGCTGGCAGAGCAAGCCTACATGATTGCACCAATTTTCAACTCATCTTTTTACTCCTGATGCATTCATATAGTACTACTGCATGTCATCAACTTTTGTGTACTCTTTCAAATGCTTTGTTTGGTCGGGGTCTCTCTACATTCTCCTACTCTCTCCGAAACAGATGACTGTCCCTCCCTAAGACCTGTGCCAGAGGTCTCTTCCTTTTAACAGGGTCTTCCTTTCTGCCACTGCCAAGTGCTTGCTCATAGATGATCATTGAGGTTATCTCTCTAATATTCAAGGGCATCACCTGTTTGACTGTCACTGCGGTGGTTTAACCTGAGCTAAATTTGTCTTAGATTCATCAGGCAAACGTTGTGCTGACAAACACAATTCCTAGACAAAAGGGAGCATGTTTTTATTTTGCCCACAGCTGCACTGTTTGGTCACAAAGCCAGTTTTTCTAAACAAGTGCTGGGAATAGTAGGATGACGAGTTTGGTACCAAAAAACCAGTCAACCTGCAAGTAATTCAGCGGTATATGCATTACACTGAGAGGTGGCAGAGTTGAAGATTTTCATTGGGGCAAGATTAGAAATGAGTACATCAGAGGGAGAGCTCAGGTTAAGCGGATTGGAGACAAAGTTAGAGAAGCGAGATTGAGAGGGTTTGGACATGTGCAGAGGGGAGAGAGTGGATAAGCTGGACAAAGGACATTGAATATGGGGCTAAAGAAGATGACCACAGAGAAGATTAATAGATGTAGGGAAGCAGGACATGCAGAGGGTTGATGTGACAGACACGGAGGAGGGTAGGGACAGGGTGAGATAAAAGCAGATGAGCTACTCTGATTGCCCCTAAAGGAAGCAGCAGAAAAAAAAGTATAACTGTCTGTTCTGGGAGATCCTTAAAACAGCAAAATTAAAAAGCACCATTTAGACTTGTAATTCAGTTCATTAAGGAGAGTCAGTTTCACAGCAATGTTTTCCAATCTCCAACTTCCAGCCATTTAATTAAACCACTTAACACCTGGCACTGAACAGGAACAAATTAGCTGAAATTATAATATTTTTATATGCACATTTGTCTAAATATTAGACTTTTTCTGAACTATGTTACTCTGTTGGTATTTCTAACAGACTGTTTATCTGTAAACATTGTGGGATGAAAAGCCATGAAAGCACACTGCTTGACTTTGTAGTGTCACATAAAGACAGATATTTATTTGTTAATAAATGGCTACGTTACATCTCAAAAGTTTGTTACTCATAAAACTCCTTTAAAAAAAAAAAAACATACATTCAAAATTAAATTTAATCCAACAATAAATTATTGAGAAATGTTGTGAATGGCACCGATTAAAGGAATTGCGAACAACTTGAATAAAATGCCTACATATCACACAGGTGCCCATTTTCTACAACCATCTGTTGGGACATTGTGCTGCCTAATGCAAGTTTATGTTAAATCCTTTGCAGTTATGTTGGCACGGATAAAACTGCTGTGTTAGTTTGCTGTGTTTTGTGAGGGAAGATGCATTTTAACAACTGTCAGCATGAAAAAAGCATGAATTTGTTTAAACGAGAATAACCTGAAGAGTTTCAGAAGATATTTGGTTGCTTTTGTTCAGACAATAAAACATGCAAAGGCTGATACCTATTCTTGCTTACTGTTTTTTGAACAAGTATAACTGCTTTCAGTTGTGCCATCTCAGAAAAAAAAAAGAAGCCTATTAGCATTATAAACCTGCATTAGGCATCTCAATGTCCTGCTGTGACACTGAAATGCTGGCTGCTCTGCATGAACATAGTCAATTAAAAACCATAGTCACTTACAACTCTTTTCATTTTTACAGCTGAAATAAAATTTAATGTGCTTTTCTTTCCTAAAAAATACATTTCTAAGAGATCTTTTGAGTGACAGTATAACTGTTACTATACCACAAATGTATACATTGAACATATTTTACATAAGGCACAGGCTTCCAAAGCACTACATGCTTTGCAAAAAGGTACAGTATATTTAAAGCAGCCCATCCATTTACCTTCTAGGATAATCTTTGAGAATTCTGCTTTGCATGTTATGATGCAAATATTCAATTTAAATGCATCAGTTTGAGTCTACCTTTATATTATTGCATGACGGCCTATAAGTTAGAAGATAGGGTTGTATCAGATGAGTTATTAGATGCAATATGAGGTCCCAAATGCCCAGAAAATAAGTGTTCATGCAAATAAGATGAGTGTAGAGTAGAACCAAAAGGCCAAACCACCACTTTTGGATAAATAATGTGAAAGGAAATAAAACTAATAAATCTAAAACTAATCTATCTTGACTGTCAGCTACAGAGAAGCTGCAGTTCACTGGAATTGTAGGTCAAAGCAGGTGCTGGCACATCTGTCCCACTAAGAGCATCCTGCCCTCTGATTTTCAGGTTGACAAACTTTATCTTCCAGCTGTTGTTGTCCAGAGGAGAGCGGATAAGGCCAAATATTTGTTCAAAGATTCCCAGACAGACTGAATCTCTGTGAATAGTCCCAGCCACAGCCACCAACACCAAGCCATGACGAGAGGTCAAGGCTTTGAGGCCATGGGGATCCAAATTGGGACTAAAGAGGAGACGCTCATCCCTGGTCAGTGCCAAGAATCGACAACTAACCAGATCAGCACCCAGAAACTCCTCCATCTGCTCACTGCCAGCTCTGAGAAAGACATAACTCTGTTATTAGTGTTTTGGGGTTGTTTTACCTTCATCTCTATGCTTTGTAAGAAGAAAATCAGACGGAATAATCTACCTGAAACAGAGGACTACTCTGAATAAGATTATAAACCAACAACATCAGTATTATTTAAATTCTCATTTGCTTTCACTACTAATGAGGTTCTTACTTGGAGAGGAGACGTAACTTCACATCAGGCCAGAAATGTTGTGGTCCCCAGTCTTGGGGCTGTTGGCCAAGTGAAAGGTTTTGACTGTTCAACAGCTGGAAGAACCACTGACAGAACTGCTGGCCGAGGACCAGCGGATCAAAGCCCATCCCACAGTTCACATCTGAGGAAGCCGCCTCTCCTTGAGGGTTTTCATCCACCACCTCCATAAAGAAATGAGAGGTTGTTGTTACATATGATCTTCAGTCTCTACAAGTCAGAGCACTACACCCATATTAGCTAGAAGGTCAGTTCTTTGATGGAATGGCAACAGGTTCTAAAATATAAAGTCTGAGTAAGGCTTGATTTTAGAGCTGGTGTTGACCCTGAATTTTGGGAAGTACAAATTCTAATATCAATATACAGTGCTGTAAAAAAAAAAAAAACAGCACTCTCTTCCTGATTTCTTATTTTTTTGCATATTTGTCACAGTTACATGCTTCAAATCATCAAACACATTTTAGTATTGGTTAAAGATAGCCAGAGTAAATACAAAAATGCTGTCTTTAAATGATGTTTGCATTTATTATGAGTAAAAAGCTATCCAACCCTACCTGGCCCTAAGTAAAAAACAAAAAACAGAAACATCTTTCTGATTGTCAAGACAATGGAAAATAGTCTGTGGACTGACAAAACAAAATATTAACTTTTTTGGAAAGTTTGCATCCTGTTACATCTGGTGTAGAACTACTACACAGCAGTTCATAAAAAACAAAACAAAAACAAAAAAAAAAAACCAGCAGCAGTCAAACACTGTGGTGGTAGTGTGATCATTTGGGACTGCTTTGGGATCTGGATGCCTTGCCCTGACTGATTGAACCATGAATTCTGCTCTCTACCAGAAAATCCAGAGAATGTCCAGCCATCAATTTGCACCCTGAAGCTCAAGAGCACTAGGGTTATGCACCAGTGCAGGGATCCAAAACACAACAGGAACTCCATCTCTAAATAGCTCAAAAAAATAAAATGAAGTTTTTGGAATGGCCTATTCAATATCAAAACTGCTTGATTGCAGTTCTTGTTGCCAAGGGTGGCACAGTCTGTTGTTCGGTGATTACTTTTTCAAAGCAATATATAAACTGTTATAAAGGTGTGTGAGGACACTGTGTGTGAATAACCCTAATTATGTCTTCTCTTTCCAGGCATACCAACATCAGTGCCATGTCTTCACTTCACTGAACTTCACTATTCAATAAACAATACTTTCCATCCTTTATAAAATAGATGGGTCGCCTTTGGCTTATCCCCAAATAAAACATTTACTGGCGGCAGTGGCTTCTGTTTCTCTCGTGTGTCAAGTTACCTTTACAGAGGACCACAGCTCCAGGGTCCTCTTTATAAGCATGTGTTTCTCGCTATTTGGGGGCATCGCCACACCTTCTGTAGCCAGGTACTTGAATATCAGGTCACGCTGAACCTTTTTCCTCCTCAGGAGCTCTTCGGCATTTTTAGTGAAGGCGAGAATGGTTTCTTTAGCTTCTGCAGTGGAAAAATGATCAGACAGAGTAGGATAAGCTAATCATTTATTTATCTATCCAGCAGAGGTGAGAAAACACTGAAATTGTTCATGCAATTTATTTGTTATTTCTTGGTAGGTATACAACAAATCTCTTGATTAAGGACATTATGTAACTCACTGGGCTCCAGTAAAGACTTAAGGTAAGCTGACTTCCTCTTTGCCATATGAAATTGAATAAAAGTCTTACCCGTAATGTTTTCCACGACTATCATCTTATTCGTGACCGTATCACTGAGTGACAGTAAGTCGCATTTTGTCATTAGGCTCAGTATCTTCGTAAATCCAGCACGCTCTGTTTCTGATAGTCCTGACATTTTTGGCAAAACGAAAACACTGGGGCGGTTTCGTCCATGCGAGTCCTGCAAGAAATCTCTCCGTACGGAAACAAGCAGTAGTGGGAACGGGATCCGTTCAAAACACTGGTTGCTATGTTACGTTGATGCGTTCGCAATATTTCGGAGGGCAGACAACTTAAGGTATTGTCAACACCGCAATTGTCACCGTAAGAGCTAGAAATTACGATAACAGAGTGAACACGAATGTAGTACAGAAGGGCTTTCGCTGCCTTTAGGTTAGGAAAGCAAAACAAACAAAAGACATTTTTTCCATTACTTTTTGCTCTCACTAATAAGTAGGAGCTAGAGAGTGCAGTGTCTTCTGCTGTATCATTCAGGGAAACTGGTGCTGTGTACTGACACGTTTTATGGTAATTATTACGTAAAAAAAGGGAAGTTTTCTCCATTTTTCTTTGAGTTATTAGAGGCTCATTAGAATAAATACCAAAATATCAATCGTTGAAATTTGAAGTGTACGGTGAGCTCCTGAAGGCATCATAAACCAAGCTAGCAGCTAGCCTGCGCAGTAGCGATGCTCGGACGGGAGAGCTGGTCAGCCTGTTTAGCTGGCGTCACGCTATCATATTAACATGCTTTAACGAGGCTAAGAGGATCCGTTCTCCAGTTTAATATCGTACTGTGAAGCTAGTGAACCCGAAAGGTAATGTACTGTTATCATTTGCTAATTTACCCTCAGCTAGTTATCCATTCGTTTAGCTTAGCTGGTATGTTGTTAGTGCAGTGCCGCTTATTTACATGTCACTTAAACATTTAGGCATTCTTGTTAGTTTTTTCAGTTAAACTGCTGGTCCACTTACAGTAATGTTTTAGGGTATGTAATATTATTTTCCCTTCTGTCGGGATTCACATTCAACCACACGTTGGTATTTACTGTTTATCTTTGGTCTTATTGAATTGAACTATCTTACATCTTACAGTTTGATACTTTTCTTGAAATCAGTGTATGATCGTGGTAACGCGATTAGATCTGGAGGTTTCTGTCGAGAGCAAATCAGGGGATTTGACATGTGTACGTTCAATGACACAGAAACGTACCTTAGACATTGACCTATTCCTGCTGGTTTTTATCTAGCATCTGGGTCGCATAGACAAATATTGATAGACTTCAAAGCTAAAGCTGTCAGAAGGAATGAGGAACTGTGTCATTGCAAAAAAAAAAAATCATTTCGCAGGACATGCACATCACACTGGCCAGCTTTCAACACAAGGAAATATTAAGAAATGAGCAGGAGGAAGAAACTGCCAGTGTCTAGTGGTGGTAGTATCATGCTCTGGGGCTGGGAATAATGAACGAGGTTGCCTTCAAATTCTTCAACTTCACCTCAAATCAACAGCTAGATAGTTAAAACTTGAATATAACTGGATGTCCCAACACCACCATGGTCCCAAACAAACATCTACATTGTAGCTTGCCATCGCCAGTGTGTGAATGGGTGAATGACTGAATGTAGTGTGAAGCGCTTTGGGGTCCTTAGGGACTAGAAAAGCGCTATACAAATGCAGGCCATTTACCATTTACATTCAAACTAGTTTTGAAATGGATTAAGCATTAAACATTAAGCTTCTGGACTGACTTTCCTAAAGCCCTGACCTCAAACTTATTGAAAATGTGGGGACTACTTCTGCCAAGAATAGTGGTCTAATATCTAGGCACAGTTATGCCATAAGCATAATGGATATCAAAAGTGTCTTGTTGAGGTGCAACTTGCTAAGGGAAACTTAACTTAATATTAGCGGCGGTGTATCTATATATTTCAACCTGTGTATATATACTTTTCAATATATATACTTTTCTGTGTTGTTAGAGACAATCCATACATTTTCTTCTGGTTATCTGGGGCCGGGTCACAGGGGCAGGACATATAAACAGTATACACTAGATATATGTACACAAAGCCTAAAACTAGATAATTGTATTTCAAGGAGTTTATTACATTTTGTACAAATTGAGGAGGCCAAAAGTGTGCTTCATGTTGGGTATGTTTTCTGCTTAGGGATTATCTATTTTTGCATACATTCTTCAAATTGTATAAATCTTTCTCTCTTGATTTTCCATTAGTATTTCCGATGGGAGACTATGAGAGCAGTGCTCCTGGGCGAATAACTGTGTATTCAATCCAGGGTTGCCCACACTGCACGCAGGCCAAGACCACCCTTGCTGGCTTGGGAGTGCCTGTATGTGACATAGACCTCGGTAGTCATTCAGAGCTGAGAGCAAAGGTGAAGGAGCTGACAGGACGCAGCACAGTCCCTCAGATCTTCTTTAACAATATTCATGTTGGAGGTAACGACGACCTGCAGAAACTGGTGAGGAAAAGGAAAACATTTCTGACGATACCACTAGTTTACTGGTCCCTAATGACCAGTAAACTAAGAGGTCAAGCAATGTCCAAAAATGGGGGAGAAAAACTAATTTGAATTGATACTGTAATTTCTGTAGTCACCTGAAGAGCTTCAGAGGCTGGTAAGTCTGGTGAAGGAAGAGCCCCTTCCAGCAGATGCACCACCTCTGCCACAACAGAGTCAGTCAGAGCATACAGCTTCAGAGAACGAAGGAGGTAAGGAATTAATTCTTAAGAGTTTTTGCCTGCTTAAGATCATTACTTTCCTTCCCTTTACAGTCAAAAATGCTCTTAAGGCACATTTTAATGCGGTTCTTAAATATATTTGTAAAATACCTTCTGATATTTTAGTATATTAACTGCCTATCTTTCAAGAAATAGACAAGCATGGTCTGAAGTCAGCGTGTCCGGTTATGCATAGTCATTGTTGGCTGAAGGTGAGCCAAGAGCAAAGAGTGGTTATGAAATAGCATTGGCTGATGTAGTGAAAAAGCCATTTTTAGGCAACATCAGGTGTGTGTGTGTGTGTGTGTGTGTGTGTGTGTGTGTGTGTGTGTGTGTGTGTGTGTGTGTGTGTGTGTGTGTGTGTGTGTGTGTGTGTGTGTGTGTGTGTGTGTGTGTGTGTGTGTGTGTGTGTTACATCCATGCTCCTCTACTCCTCCAAATGCCAACACGGACAGTTGATACAGGAAACCTGAAACTCTGGATAAGCCTAGTAGTGCTGGGCTGCCCCACAGCACCTCATATGTACAGTGTAAACAGTGTTTGTAGAAAAATATTGAAATTTAATGTTAGCTTTTGTGAAGTTTAATTAAAATCAACAGTACGTGGTACTACACATACATCTCTGGCACCTAACGATAATGCACTGAAGAGCAGAACAAGTCATCAGATTGTAGTCGGTGTAATATAGGTGAGCTGCTTCTGATAGAGCAGTTTTATTTAGTGTTTGCACAGATGTATAGACTATTGGAGTACTTACAGTTTTGCCTTTTTAACAATGACACCCTTTACATATACAGTCAGAACCATATTATACAATACGTTCCTTATACCAGATTCTAACCATCCAAATGTTGCAGAAGCATGCCTAAAAGACTTGTGTTGCTGCCATGAGATTCACTGATTCCATATTTGCATCAATGAGCAGTTGAACTGGTGTACCTAATTAAGTGGCAGGTAAGTGTACAATATAATGGGGGGGGAGAAGAAAGAATGAAATTGCCATTTGTGCGTGTAAATATTTCTTTGGAAACATGATTTGTCTCTGTGATCCCTGTCAGACTTTATATAATAGACAGGACTGAGGTCTGATGCTTAAAAAAAATCTTAGTAATGCTTGTGCCATATATACACAGTTACACATTTACTTAATTCCTCTTCAGTAGTGTATATTCCAAAAATCTCATTTACAAACCAAAGCAATGCTGCTGTGTTGAAATGAAAGAAGCCAGAAGTTTACCCAGCTCAGGCAATACCTTTTCTCACCAGCGAGACATTTTTTCACAGATGCAGAACTACATCGTTTATCAAATTCTTTCATACATGTGTGAACATGATTATATTTCTGTGTGTTTATACATGTGTGACCTGGAAATTCCACGCGTGTAGAATTTACGTGTGAGAGAGATGAGTTGGCAGACCTAGTGGAAGACCTCAAACATGCCAGCATGATTGGCAGTCATAGGAGGGGGCTGACTTTATACAAAAAGAGCTTCTCAGGAAGTCAGCTGGTTGACTGGCTGCAAAAAGAGAAGGGCATGGGTAAGTAAGGCTGTCAGTGATATGGGTAAAATCTCATGCAATTTTCCAAGCGCCCCTATCCTTACAAAACATAGTCAAATTCAGTTCTGTCAGCACTTGATTGTGGCTATGTGTACACTAGCCAGGGCTGCAGCCTGTAATACTGGACAGGCATTGTTGAAGAAGAAGTACATGATCAGAGTTCATGGCTGTGAGCAGCAGGATGGCAATTTTGGCGAAGGAAAAGACACCATGGATGCACTGTACAGGCTACTGGAGGATGATTCAGCTCTCAACGCAGGACAGACTTCAACCTGCAGTCCCATGCAGGGTACGTCAGGACCAGATAAGGCTTGGAGTGTGCACGTATCGCATTTCAGGTTCACTCTGAGCAGTGTCTTTCAGCACTCTACTAACCCATGTCCTTTCTTTGCTGCTAACTTAGCATATGATCCTTCTGGGTTTGTGGCTTTAAGAGCTGAAATATGGTGTATCCAATAAAAACATCATTCGCTCATTAGCTTGCAACGCCTGCGTGACTGAGCGCATTCTCTGTCTTGAAAATCTATGCAGTATTTTAAAAAAATACTTAAACTCACTGTCTTCATCAGTGAATTAACATAACTTAGCAAATTTAGACTAAATAAATAAACTATATTTGATCATAAATAATGCTTTATGATGATATTATGCATAAAGTGTATCAGGCTGCAAAGAACCTAGCTGGATTTCAATGTCAGCTGCTGGCTGTTTCACAACAGTTTCCTGCTTTGCTGTGGGCTTGGGTCAAATTAATACTTGGTTTTAATTTCCTGTCAGATATTCCTTTACTTCTGCAATGGTGGTGGTGAGTCATATTGGCTGGCTCTGTGTTGGCGTGTTTATACCTGAAAGCTGCACACTTGTAGAACCTGTAGAGTCACACCATGATACCAGCAGGATTTTACCCAGCTTCCTTTTTTTCTATAGCGCCTGATAAAAAGCACAATTTGTTTTTTGTTTTTTCTTTGTTTTGTTTTTTCCCAGCTCTTGTTTAATATTTTGACTCTGAACTATGTTGATTTTTATTTCATGTTTTTCTCTCTTTGTCTTCCTGCCAGCCACTGAGCTCTCTTTGCTTTTACGGGAGATGATTCTGAAATTGTTCTCGGAGCATCTCTCTGCCGATGGCAAGGTAATGTTGTCCCTGATGCTCACTGAGTGCATGTTGCTATTTTGTAAAAGCAACAGTGCATTTGGATCTGTGCCACACAGTGTGTACTGTTGCACTGGGCAAGCTGTGTGTTCATATGAAGTTTCACTTTGGCAAACAGAAAAAACTTGTCTGCAAACATTTCTACTGTATTTTTCACTGCAGGTCTTTTTGTGACCTACATTCAAGGTTGTTTGTCAAGATATTTTGACAGGATAATGCTTCTCTGTTACTTTATCCCTGTACAAACGGTTAAATTAAATGCATGTACTTTGTGTCCATGCTCCCACAGTCTGTGGACTATAAAGGCATGTCAGCAAATCCTGTTTTTGAGCGTTACTGTGAGCTAGCTATTCAGCTGCAGAGGGTGGAGTTGCTGTCGCTTAGCCGGGAGGAGAAGCTGGCCTTCTTCATCAATATCTACAATGCCTTAGTCATCCATGGGTACCTACGCCTAGGGGCTCCCACCAACATGTGGCAAAGATACAGAGTAGGACTACACAGCTACACTGTCTCCCCCAGAATTCCTTTGTAATATCAATAAGACTTATGTGCTGAAATTAGGAATGTTTTGAATTGTAGTTCTTCAATTATGTGAGCTACCTGATTGGAGGAGAGGTATTCACGCTGCAGGACATTGAGAATGGCATTCTTAGAGGGAACAGAAAAGGTGTCGCACAGCTTCGAAGACCCTTCTCCAAAACGGACCCACGACTTCAAGTATTCACATTTTGATAGCTGAATTTATGTGGCGACAGTTTTCTTTAGTTAACTAAAGGTCATGTCTCTTGTTGTCCACTAGGTGGCACTTCCAGATGCTGAGCCACTGATTCACTTTGCCTTGAACTGTGGTGCAAAGGGCTGTCCACCTATTAAAACATACACACCACAAGTAAGTGATTTCGCTTTAGTTTTTTTGATTCTGAGAAGGCTTAGCTAAAATAAATACACTTGGAAACTCCCTCTTCTGTCACAGTTTTTACAGTTGTGAAATTGTCCCATAGATTTCATATCAGGTTTCCCAAGTCTTGCCTCTTATAATGTCTCCCATAATCGCGGCACCCTGAATGGTCAGAAATTAATTCTTATGTGCTCGCCCCTCTCAGGACATTGACAGCCAGCTCCGCACAGCAGCCGAGGCCTTCCTGGAGAATGATTACGCCTGTGTGGTAGATTCTGTAAAAAAAGAAGTGCACCTAAGTCAGATATTTAAGTGGTACAAAGCTGATTTTGGAGGCACGGATGAGAAGGTATTTTTAAGTTTAATAGCTGTATGTGTGCACATGTATGGATCCTGAATTTTTCTTGTAGGAAAAATAGATGAATTGTTTTTTTAATGTTTTTTTTTTTTGTTGCATCCCCTTCTATCTCA
The DNA here is from genome assembly GCF_963969265.1 of Rhamphochromis sp. 'chilingali'. Lineage (NCBI taxonomy): Eukaryota > Metazoa > Chordata > Actinopteri > Cichliformes > Cichlidae > Rhamphochromis > Rhamphochromis sp. 'chilingali'. The sequence continues at coordinate 12,169,856 of NC_137941.1, forward strand.
TAGCTGCTGGGATGGGTGCTGGATCACATGGGTGACTCACCAAAGAAGACCAGCCTGCAGGGCATCGTTTCTGCTGGAAAGACCAAAGTCAGTTTTCTCCCTTATGACTGGAGCTCCAACAGCACCCACTGAGCTCACACACAAATGCATTCACACCTACCTGTATGTACGTCTACATGTTTTACGTCCATTGTCTTCTGATTGAATCTGTACAAAATGGAAAAACACTTATTCTTAACCATGCGTATGTTTTATACAGAACATAATGTATGTCCCTGTGACATGAGGAGCACATTCTGCTCTCATTGTAAGCTCCTACACCCCATCTTTTGATGCTGTGTAAATACTAGAGAATTTGGTAAGATCATCTCAGTATTTTCTACACATGAATGGTGTACTCCAGCAGCTTGATAGCATCAAATGCACACTAAACATATTTTATTATCTGTAACCATAGTTGTGGCTCTCCTTTCCATGTCAGCCACTCAGGACTCATAGATGATCCCATTCCTCTCTGTCCAGTTCAACACTGGTTGAGCTATTCATGTGGTGCGTATATTTATAGCAGATGGAAACGATAACTTGGCTTATCAAACATACTGCTTTTATAAGCCATAAGAAAACCTTTTGAACTTTAAAGAAAAACACTCATTCATGTGCAGCAGACTGCACCTTCTTCTCTCTGGTCCTTCATTTAAGCATTTTGCAACCTACATATTTAAATGGTTTGGTTTTCCATTCTGTGGGGAAAGGAAGGATTAGCTGCTGCTCCTTTTATCTTTTAAATGAAATCGAATATAGGTGTGGATATTATATAGTCACAACTCAGCTTGTGGCTGTAGAATCTGAAATGCAAGGTGAAGATTTTGTAAATAATGATCCTTTTTGAGTTTGTTTGCGGTTAACAACCTCTGAGCTTTTTTTTTAAAGGGGACAAATGAAATCTGGTTGTGCTGCTCTTATTGTCCTAGTTGGTCAGCATAGGATGCACTCAATGAGTAGTTGATTTACGTCAGCAAAGGGAGCAGCTTCTGTGTGCACTGTGTAGAACACACAGACATATCCAGTGTCTGCTGCTTAGACTTTATTTAAATGTATGGATCAGTTTGTCTTCCTATCAACCATAGGTAAACTTATTCTTCCTCTATGCATGTTAGCCTATGTGGCTTTTCAACCCTCTTTTTAATCCAGGTATTCCACTGTAAATTGCAGAAGTGCTATTACTGTGTTTTGGGTTTTTTAGCACAGTTATTTGTTTTAAAAAGAAAATTATGAAACATTTATCAAAACCAAACCCGTTCGGGATGCACTCTGACACTTTGCATGTTTTTTTTGCCTACTTATGCTACTGAGACATATTTGTACTTTTTCACAAGGTCGCTGTTCTGTTTGTCTGTATGTGAATAATGTGCTGTTGATCCAGCTTTTTATTTCAGCATGTCTACAGAAACTGGACAAAAAAGTCTTTAGAAGTGTACATTACCAAAATGTACCAAATGTACACTTGGTCATTAATTCAATAGGATATTAGTGTATTTAGTTTCACCTTGAACAAGTTTACAGAAACTATTCTTATTTAGGAGTTGAGCTTTTCTTTAAACTTAGCCTTTCATGGGTTTTTTTTTTTTTTTTATAAATTTTTAGTATGGTGCTTCATTGTACATTGCATAGCAGTGCAATAACGTTCCATTAAGTTTCTATAATGTGTCACATCGTCTTAATTAAGATTTTCTTATCTCAGGTCAAAGCAAAATCTGACACCAGGTTGTTTGATGTCATCAGTGCATCGTATGCTGCATGTTGTTTTCTAGTCTTAGCATTTCTGTATAGTTTGTATTTGTTTGCAAAATCATTTTCAGCATTTGATTCCTGCACACTGCTGTGTTTTTGTTAAGGCTACAAGCAGCACCAAAGCAAATGGTTAAATTAGTCTCAGAGCTGGAACACATTTGCTGCATGAGTTAGAGGAATACCCTTCAGTCTTGAATAGTAACTATAACAGGACTGCCTCTGCTGGCTAGTGTTTTTTTTTTTTTTTTTTTTTCTTCCCCCAGCCTGTGTGCTTGGCTATAAGAACTGCTTGGACCTAAAATGTCAGATATCGAAGTACACAAAGTAAAAAACCACATCTGATAAAAGTCAGGCATACACTGATTACTGCGTATAGACTTGAGGACACCAGTCTATTTAACAGACTGTAGTTTTTCTTTGAATGCAGCCTTCAGCAACAAAGTGCACCTTTGGCTTTACTATATTAGTGTTAAGAGTGGGAGACACTTTGTGGACTAAATTAAACAACACAAGATTTTTGTTTATAGATGTTCCCCGTTTTTTTTTTTTTTTTTTGTTGTTGTTGTTTTTCCCCCCAAAAGATAATAAACATACCTCATGTATCAGGAAGATGTGATGCAAAAAACTTTTTTAAACAATTCTAATATCACTGTTCCTCTTTCCTAGGATTGACAACAAAAAAATTTACATCCCTAAATAAATAAATATGCAATGTTGACCTATATGCGTATACTGAGTTTGTGTTTTCCTTTACTATACTACCTCACAGCACGCAACCTAAGCTTTAAAGCAGATCACACTAGAGGGCAGAGGTTTAGTTTGTTTATTCAAACAAATTTCATCACTTTTTTTCTTTAAGAAAAATAGATGGGGAATCAATACCTTTACAAATCCAATCTATTGACATTTGTACATATAAATAAGCAGGTTTAAGTGCATCGTCTTATATAAACATTACATCAAAAAGGTATTAAACAGATCAACCACCTGAAAGGTTCATATATGATAAATGTGAAATACTCTACATAAAGAAATGCACAATCATTGTTTAAACCAACTTAAAAGAATAAAAACTTTAAAGCAAGCTGGTACTGTATTAGTTACATGGTTTTTATCATCCTACAGTGTGAACACTGATTCAGTCTTGGCACTAACAGAATTGTGAGTAATGCATACGCTGTACAGAAAGTTTGACAAAATGAAGGCAGATTTACATTGTTTCAAATGTTTTGGCCACGGCCCTAATACATAATTGTATCGCAACTAGAGAAATTTAATAAAGGCAACCCCAGTCCCACCCAACTGCTACCCACATGATTTTCTTAGTTTAAAATGTGCATTTGTGACAGGGGTTTTAAGGACTTATTTAGAAAATAGATTTTACAGTGTACAAAAGTTACGATGATGCAGCCATCTGATATCCACCTTTACAGTCATGTCTAGTAAGTTCTCAAGTGCTCTACGATACAAACTAAGTGGTCTATGCCTCATTTGGAAGACCACAGAACATACATGTTGTTTGCACACTGCAATTCACACCTCCAATGATGAACTGTGTGTAGAATTCATTCTCTTATCCAGTCTCCAAAGACTCGTGAACACCACAGCAGAGGGAATGGGTCCATTATTCAGATTCCCGTTACCTGACAATTAGTGTATTTCCCAAATTTACATGGACTTGACAAAGTCAGCAGGTCAAATTAGCTTTAAAAAAAAAAAAAAAAAAAAAAAAAGGGTGAATAAATATTGTGTGTAGTTTCAACCCAAATTTGGTTTTTAGGTACTTTAGGTACTAGGTATTTTCTGGTTTACATCTCCTTTGCCTTAAGCACTATGACTGATCATTAAGAAAGGATTTTAGTGTTTAGTTGTCATGAAGGACCTTCCTGAGCCAAGTAACAGAAATAGCCATTCCAATTGCAGCAACTCTTCACACTCCTGCAAATATTAACCTAAAAAACAGCAAGGGGAAAAACAGTTACTGGTTGTTCAAGGTAATAAAAAACAAACAAACAAAAAAAAAAACACAGGGTCAGAAAATGGAGTTAAGCAAACTTACTTTCATCATCTGAATCAAAGCCAAAGAGGGAAGAGCACGTGTTGAGGGCTTTGTGTTTCTGCAACTCCTCCAGACTGCTGTAAGAGGAAAGGCATTTATCACAGCGATGTCTGATCTTATGCTCGGGGGCCACATCCTCCACCTGCTGCTCCTTTTCTGGATCAGGGTCCTTCTTTTTCTTATGACTCCAATAAATGATTTTCTTGGGAGCATCATCAGTGGACCTCCTTTTGCGCATTGAAAGCACAGATTCATCCAGGTAGGTGGATGGAGGTGGCCGGATGAAAGGGGCCTTAACAAAAGTTGCGTAGGAGGGATCTTCGGGCTTGAAGGTTTTGTGCTCAGGAATGTGTGGCTCTGCTATATTCTGTTGGACTCCCTCGGCCAAAGTAGAAATATCTTCAAGATCTCTGACGTTTAAAGGGTCTACCTCGACAGTAGTTGGTCTTTTTCGACATCTTTTGGTGGGAGTCGCTGAAGCAGCGTTAGTGTGAGAAGTGGACATGAACCCCTCTGAAACATTTCTTTTCACATCTTCATATCCATTGATGGTAGGTTTGGTATCATCTGTGTGCTGATCTGCAACAGTTTTCTCTGAATAGTTATCAGACTTAAGAAGATTATTGTTTTGCGCATTTATTCCACCAGTCTCACCATCAGTTTTGTTTATTAGTGTGAGATCCTCAACACGAGAGGCCTCACCATCAGGAATGGGACTCTCCTGCTGCCCCTTTTTACTCTGTAGCCATATCTCCTCGACCTTCACTCTCTGTTTCCATGGAGCTTCAGCGCTTTCCTTTATCAGTTTGCTGGGTCCCAATTCTAGCTCGTCTTTCTGCGGGACTGGGACATAGTGCCTCCATTCATGGTCATATAGACCCAGATAACTTGAGAAAAGTTTCTCACAGCCACTGAAAGGACACTGAGGTCGGAAGGGCTGGTGGGTATTTACGTGATCCTTTAATTCCTGCTGTGTCACAAAGCGCTGCTTACACTCTAGATGGTAGCAGAAGTGTGGAAGAGGACTACTGTGGCTCTTCATGTGGTCCTTATAATGCTGAAGAAACTGAATCTGCCTGTTGAGAGAGAAAAAAAACCGTGCGCAACATGCTGAATCAACTTCCCAAATTCAAACCCTTTAACTGTACATGTATGGAGTCTTTTAGTGTTTTACAATCAGTTAAGAGACCGTTTTTTTTTTGTTTTTTTTTAAATATCTGTAGTTATTTAAAGTTCTCTTACCTGAGGCAGAGGGTGCACTTGTGTTTGGCCCAAACAAAAGTCTTCTCTAGCACCTTGTCTTCAGTAATATGGCATTTGATAGCATGCTTTGTTAGTGTGTTGGTCATCCTCAAGAATACTCTATCGCAGGAGTCAGACGGGCACAAGTGGTATGTGATGTCTGCACCACAAGCATTTTCTCCCGCAGGCGTCTCCTGCCCCTCTTCTTCAATCACAGATGGATTACTTACAATTACCAGGCCTTCTTTAATGATTACCTGCTCATCCTTAAAGTCGATCTGTTTGAATATATTTGTGTTAGGTTTTTTGCATTTTTTGTGAAGCACAGATGTCTTCTTGATGAGGGTACGGAGGTTCCTGATGATTCGTTCTTCCCTCTTGAGATGTGACACTTTAGCTTTGCTTCCGGGTCTCTGTCCAAAAGTTTCGCCCTCAGAAATAGTCTGTTTTTTATCCCAAGGCTTACACTTATTTCCTGCATTGTCTATTACTCCATTAGCAGCTTGAGCATTTTCAATGGATGGCTCCTTATTAGAAGATTTTTGTTTGCACATTGTATCAATGTGCTCAAGAATGTGCTTTTTGGCAAAAGGAAGCTGTTTGAAGCGTTTTCCGCAGAGAATGCATTTTAGTTTCCTACTTTTGAGGTGCGAGAGAGCATGTCTCATAACATTCAAGCCTTTGTAGTCTTTGCCACAGAATGTGCAGTAGTGGGACAAATGAGAATATTGTTGAGTACGGAGAGCCCTGTCCTTCCATGTTCTCTTAACTTTTACCTGAAAAAGAGAAAAGTCAAATCAGAGCTGGAAGCAGCAGAGCATCAATTCACATTTCACTGCATGCAAAACTGTACTTCTCCTGAAGTGTATATGTGCAATCAAATGCAACCTAATATGAAGAAAAGAGAACATACTTCAAATATCTCCCTGTAATAATTGACTTTCATAACAACATTTCTTAAATTACAGTACTGTGCAAAAGTCTGTGGTCCCCAGCAGTGATGGGATTAACGGCGTTACAAGCAACGGCGTTTCTAATGGTCATTAGAAAAGCCTACCAGATCGTCTACCAGAAAGTGATTGGTGCCCGCGGGAGCGCGCGCAGCTGCTTAAGATTACGAAGCAACAAGGTGATATATACCAGTTTTTAAATTGTGTTGATAGGCCACGCAAAAGTCTGAGTCATGATAAAGAACATATATGCATGTTTTTTCCTGAATAGTTTCGTCACGTTAACGTCTAAGGACAGCGCTAGCAAGCACTCTCTGCTTAAGACCAAAAAAACAAAAAAAACAAACAAACAAAACAGCCCGTTCGTGTTGGTGGAAAAATGCACCATGTCGACCAATCAAAAATGATATGGCAAAATGACATTTGGTTTAGGAAGATGGAAGTTTTAGGAGTGTGTTGGGATGAAATATTATTTTACATTCATAATCTAGGTTACTAGTAGAGCTGGGCGATAGAACGATAACGATATGTATCGCGATATAACTTTTACTCGATAGAGAAATTAAGCTATCGCGATAGACCTCGCCGCTCTTGTCCTCTTAAAAAAAAAAAAAAAAAAAAAAGGTCAGCCAATCCAAATTAAGTAGCACAGAGCCGAACCAATCACAGCCGCAGCGTCACGTCGCGTGACTTGTTACTTACAGCACAAGTGCCAAGCCGCACATGTGTTTGTTTGGGAAGCAGCCAGCGGGTAATGGAGAGAGCGCGTAATGGAGGAAATGAGTGTGCCGACTAGAAAAATCAACCGAGCGTGACCGAAGAGAAAACAGATGATGGTTCCAATGCCGGAGAGATTGTCGAACGGAAGAGCCATAGAAGTTCCGTAGTGTGAAGGTATTTCGGCTATTTCAAGTCTGACAAAAAACAGAGTAGCGTGCACTGTAAATTGTGCCGAAAGCAAGTCTGGAAATACAATAAACTGGTGCATGCGTCACACTGTGCGCCACGTTATTGTTTCGGTGAAATGAATTTCTACAATACTGTTACTGTTAATTCTACTCTCTGCAGTGTTTAAATGCTTACATATACACACAGTTACTGTCCGTCCACACATACGACTTGGTTCTGCTTCTATGCCCCAGCTTTGTTTACTTTTTCCCACCGAGGCTTCTAGACTTCTGATTGGCCAACATTTCTGCACGGTTAGGAATCTAGCGCCACCTGCTGCTTTGGCATGTTCATAGCAGCGTTTTCCTTCATTTCTGCCTTTATGTGTGGATGGGATTATTTTTTAAAACGAAAACGGAAAATCTCCGTTTTCAAAAATACCCGTGTACGTGTGGACGTAGCCTCAGTCTCTGACTGGAAGCGCTAATTCGTCATTCGGCTTTTGTCAGACTAAAGTAACTGTTACAACTGTTTGAAAAGCTCAGCTATACAACAAGGAGAGATTGAGAATTTCCTTTTAGTTCTCAGTTTATTTGATATTGACAAAAGTTAGTCAGTTTTGTCTGTTCTTCTGTAAAATAAACTAAGATTTATTTTTAGAATTAATATTTTGTTTCTAAGTGGAATTGACAATTTAGTAGTCTGTTTCGTTTGTTCTATTTTGAAACTTAAACGCTTTAGTGGCTGCCTTTTGTGTAGTTTGCAATATTTGCCTTTATTTATCTGAAAAAGTCTCATGTTCCTTAAGTACATCTACCCTGTTGAACTTATTATGGGAAATAAATATTTAAATAAAAACAAGCTGCTGATTATTTCACATTTTACTTGTGAGCAACGGCACATTTAAATCTTACAAATATAGTTATTTGGCTTATATCGTGATAGATATCGTTATCGCCTGAAATGAAAAAAACATATCGTGATATGAAAAAATCTCATATCGCCCAGCTCTAGTTACTAGTCATAATCCTTATTATTACTGTTGCATCACTTATGATTTATCATTATTATCATTTCATTGACACATTTAGTATAACTACATTATATTAATAAATAATAACACCTGAAATACCGACTTTAATATAACTACATTATATTAATAAATAATAACACCTGAAATACCGACTTTAATATAACTACATTATATTAATAAATAATAACACCTGAAATACCGACTTTAATATAACTACATTATATTAATAAATAATAACACCTGAAATACCGACTTTAATATAACTACATTATATTAATAAATAATAAATGTGTCAATGAAATGATAATAATGATAAATCATAAGTGATGCAACAGTAATAATAAGGATTATGACTAGTAACCTAGATTATGAATGTAAAATAATATTTCATCCCGACAAGTGACGGCGAGAGAGACGGAGGGAGAGACAGACAGACAGCAGAAAAAGAGAGAGAGCGAGTTTTGAGATTTCTGACATTTAGCATGTTTGGAGTGTGTAGTTAATGTGTTGTCTTGTGTAGTTAGTGTGTAGTGTTGCGGATAGTTTTGTGTTGTGTGTCAGAACAACGAGGTGACTGCTATCTCCAGGTAGAAAACAGGAGTGATACACCTGCTGCTGTCAGACCTGCAGGTATCAGGCTGTATGTTCTCCTTTATAATGGACAGAAATTATTTTTTTGGAGTGGCACAAATAATTTGTGTGGCATCGTATTGAATGCAGAACAGCTGATTGTTCTGTCAATAGTTTGAAATGGTTATTTTAAAAAAAGAGAGTAAAAGGTAAAAAGCTGCAAATAACTTGTTTGCAAAACTTGTGCATAGGCTTTTAAAACTGACAATTTATATTTGCATTTAAAGTTATGAAATATGATTCAATAAACATGTTTGTGGTTGTTACAATAAAAAATATAACTTTTTCTACTCAGATTTTATGTTTTATGTCTGATTTTAGATCAATTGTGTTAATATAGTATCTCAAAATGAAAGCATAACTGTAAATTCAGACACGTGAGGTTGTGCTGGAAAGAATGATACAAAACAAGGCAAATAAATAGTTTTTAAAGGTGAAATGTAGAGGGAAAATCAAAAGTGGTTAAAATGGCTAATTATACCCTGGACCCCAGAGGATTAAACTTTTTTTTTTCTAAAGTAGCAATAGTTACTTTTCAAGTAATTAATTACTTTTAGAATCTTGTAGCTCAGTTACTTTTTTGAAGAAGTAACTAGTAACTATAATTAATTACTTTTTAAAGTAACTTGCCCAACACTGGTCTCCAGTGATACTGGGTTAACTGTCAAAACTGATCCTATTATAAATGCAGAAAAGTCTGGTCATAGTTTGAGTCATCATACAATACCATGCAGAAAGTATCTGATTGGCAGTGGCTTAATTTTCAGCATGACAATGACCCCAAACACTCTGTCAGTGCAGAAAAGTGTACCTGACTAGAAAAAACACTCAGTGGAACACTATCAATCATGGATTGCCTTCTCCAGAACCTGGACCTCAACATTATTGAATGAAGTGTAGATCATCTTGACAAAGAATAGAACAAAAGGCAACCACCATCCAAAGAGGAGCTTTGAATGTCCTGGGAGAACTATTCCTGAAGACTACTTAAAGAAACCACAGGAAAACTTGCCTAAGAGAGTTCAAGAATAGAGGTGTTCATACCAAATATTGACTTTAATTGACTTGCTAGAATTGTACAAACTTTGTTTCTGCCTGTATTTCCATGGGTGTGCATGTTTAAATAAATCACTGCATCCCTTTCCTCTTTCGCATCCCAGCAAAAAACAAAATAAGGGAGGCTTGAGACACTTGCACAGTAATGTAAATATGGAGAAATAACTAACCTCAATGTTTGTTGTTTCTGTTTCAACTGACGGATGGGGTTCCTCTTCATTGCTGCCATTAAGGTCCTCAGATGCTGTAGATTCTGGCGGTTGAGGATTTTCACTGTCAGGTGATTTGGATTTAAAGGAGTAACTGTGAAAGAGTTCTACTGGACAATCCAATAACTCCAATAGTGGACCATCAAGGTCCACAGGATCAGCTTCAGCAATACCGATAGCAGCTTGATTCTCAATGGGTGGACCTTCACAAAGTTTGGATTCCACCTGTGTTTGAGATTCCTCTTGGGATGGTTCACTTAAAGTGTTATGACAATCAAGGCCATTATGTTCTCCATTTTCTTTCTTAGGGCCCATCATCTTCTCGAGTTGATACGCTCTCTGTTCGCTTTTGATTTCAAAGGCCAAATCAGGATGTTCTCCATTCTCCTTAAAGTCTGTCATCTGCTCAAATTCATTGTCTTTCAGGTCTTTCATCTGCCTATCATTCTTAATTTCATAAAACAAATCATTATGTTCTCCATTTTCTCTGTTCAAGTGCCCAAGTTGGTTCTCTTTCTGGTCACTCATTTCAAGCTCACAGTTCAGTTGAGGCATATTCTGCTCTTTGTCTTCTGTGTCCATTTTTTTCTCAAATCCATACTCCTCCTTGTTAAGGTATATTTCATTATCGGGATATGAGAGTTCCAGTTTTGATAATGGCTTCCTTCCCCGTTTTCTCCCTCTAACTTTGACCTTTTTCTCTGTCACTGCCTGTACCAGCTCCAGTCTTGGAAGACCTTGCAACCATCTTTTCTTTTGACCTTTTCTTTTCAAAATTTTGCTCTTAACACATCTAGACAAGTATTCCCTATTGCGGTTCAGAGGGAGACTTACAGAAGAATTTTCCTTGTTAGTGTGATTGCGCCTTAGTGAGTACACAGAGTTATTACCTAAAGAGGTTGATTTGACATTGTATTTGATCTCTGGATCATCACCTATTTCAAACTCATCATCAGACCGAGGCCGTTTTCTCCGTCGTAGCCTTTTTCTCCATTTCCTCCTCTTCAGAGAATCATTATCCGACAGTGCAACACGTTTTCCAGCCTCTCCATCTACAGTTTGCTCTTCTGGAAGGTTCACAAATCCAGCTTCAGTGCAGTTGCAAGAGATGGAGTCTTGAGTGCATGACTCATTTACACAGTTACTTTTTAGTAGTTCTTCACTATATGCCTTCTCCTCTTCCATCTCGTCGAGAACAGCAGCAGTCACAACCTTATCATTCATTAACTCTAAACAATGTGTCCTAAGGGTCAGGAAGTTCCAAAATTCAGGGTCAAAACATAGGCGCTCCTTTAGCATCTGGGAAAAGAAAAAAATAAAAAATAAAAAAACAACAATCATGCAAAACACAGTTGTAAACAAATCACACAGTTATAATATCGAAATATAGCCCATATCAGATAAAGTTCAACATATATCGCATCACCCCCTCTAACCTGAAGAATATGAAAGCGAACACAGGTCCGGACAGGGTTGTTGTGGGGATGCGGCTCCTGATCAGGATGCATGTAAAGCAGGGAGACAGTTCGGTATGCCTCCAAGCTTCGTTCCTGGCAAAACACAAGAAGGGCACACGCTCGACAGACCTCCAGGTCATGGGGCAGCAGGAAGGCAATTGTCTTGCAAACGAGTGACCGGGTTACAGTGTCAGCCTGCATGTCACACAGCTGCAGGGCCCTGGCGCAAAGCTCCACGCAAACTTGAATTCCATCACCACCCAGCTATTCAAAAGGAAATAAACACAGATGAATAAATCTGATTAAAACAGATATAAGAATCAAATCAAAAGGAAAAAAATATTCAATTGCCAATTGTAAATGTCTGCAGTACTTACATTTTTAACAGTTTAACCAAAGCATTTAACTAATATTTAACAGTATTAAAAACACAACTTTAAACTGTTTCTGTACACTATAGACAGTGTACAGAAACTGTTACGATTTAACAGGGCGACAAAAGATGATGCTGCAATGACATCTCACCTCTGTAGTGACCAATTTTATGAAGGGGAAGATGGCTCTGACATTGGTAGCAGAGGAGGCCAGCTGCAAGCACTCAGCTAAGAAGCCTTGTCTGGAGGGATGGGCCCTAAGATACAGTCTGCTCCAGATAAACACCAGGTCCCTGCATAAAGACATATACATCTAGTTCAGGTATGATTTTAATGAGGCAACAACTATGATATTAAGTCAACAAACAGAGAGATGCTAAAGCATTTAAAATAATTAAATAAAGTCATGCACTGTAATGGGGTTATCACTTCAACAACTCACATTACTGCCATATTCAAAGATATGCCCTATACCCAACCCTGCATAATCTGGCTGAAGAAACTGACAGGAGAGAGACACACCATTGTAGTAAAATTGCTATTTCTTTCACTCTATAGTCAATAACCTCCTGCCCAAAAAGTAAAAATATGTTTAAAATATTTCTACTTTTTGCTGTGGCACACCAAAATGTATAATCAAATCCCTTACATTTACTAAAAAAAAGAAAGTTCTGTCAAAGGAACTCTCTTAAGAACTCTAAGACTTCTATAACAGAGATGTTGAGAGGGACAGTCAATAAAAAGTTTTTAATAAATGTAAAGCTTTAAGATTTTCCCCCTCACAAGCGCTCCAGAGCTTTTTAGTGCCAGATACAAGGAGACTGGTCAAAAATAAGGAAAGAATAAACAAAGCTAAATTCAGAAAGGGGGCTGGAAAAAAAGACCTGCACAAGAGACCTTAAGCATGCAGTCAAGACAACAGTGCAAGCTTTACTTTCAGTACAAGTTTGATTGTCCTTGAGTGTAACAGAAACCTGAGACATGGTCCCATAGAACATATGTTAAAAGACCCAAAGATGGCAGTTTACAGATGGTACCCATCCAATCTGACAGATCATGGAAGGATCTGCAAAAAGGAATGGGATAAACTACTGAAATCTGGCCTGATAAGCCTATAGAGGGTCTGAATATTTGCTGAATCCTTTATATGAGGTCACACTTACCAGATGTAATACATGTCTCCATTGTGTAGCTGCTGTGTAAGAAAAGCTTTACACAGTGATAACAACAGCTCATCTTTTTCAACACTCTCTGTATTGCAGATTATCTCCACTGCATCACGACCATCTATCTCTGCCATCTAAGGAAGAAGTTAAGAAAATACACATATACATTTATTTATTATAAAACATGTATTATAGTTAATGTATGGCATTCACAAAGCTTTTCATTTGCAAAATGGTCACCTATTATATGTGATACAGTTACATCATATTTACTAATATACTATCCGGTTGTTCAGTCTGACGTCACTAGCCGTGTCTGGACCTAAACTCCGCTGCAGGTCCATATATCAAACGATCACTATGGCATTACTGAGAGTAGAAAAACTGTCTAAAGTCTTTCATCTTTAATAAAATGATCAGCGTTCTGCTCTACCAGGTGTAACAATTGAGTTTAACATCCAGGCATCCATGAAAACGGAATTTATGACATTTAACGGAGTTAGAAGTTAGCAGGGAGTTAGCTCGCTAGCGTCTATCTAAATACAATATAGCATGTCCTGACTGCGGGGTTTTGGAAACAAATTAAAACGTACAGCTCTGTTATCACTTCCAACATCAATGAAGACAGAAAACTAAACAGCAGTGACGTTTGTAGGGTTACTGAAGTTGGGCTAGCTGGTATATAATGATGTGCTACGTGACCGCTAGCGACACAGCTATGTTAGCATAATATAAACAAGCTAACTTTTTTTTCCACTCGATAAAAGTTAACGTGAGTGTTCTCGGTGGTCAGGAACAAATGTAATCGCATGGCAGGATGCTGTAAAAGGACCAACCTTCAGCCAGGAGAACAACTGAGATAATCCATCCACAATACGAGGTTAGTCATTCATATACTGCTGCATGGGCTGGGCTGTAGTTACATCCTAAGGTTTTAAAAACTGAGCTTAAATAAATGATTAGTGGTAATAAAAGCCGAGGGAGGTCAACAGTGATCACTGACTGTTTTAGGAGCTTTTTGAGATCAAATAGAAGAAAATACATAACATTAAACATGTTAACAACACAAAAGCCATATTAAACGCAGACTACTTTAGACCCGGAAGTAGGATCCGTCGCGTCATCACTGAACAACCGGATAGCCTTAACTATTTTCCTGTTTTGGGTTGATTTGAACATAGACTTTAAATACATAGTAGATCAACAAATAAATAAGACTAAATAATGCATTTTTCCCCCCTTTCTTATTCATCCATGTCCATTTTTAGAAACGCCTATCACTAATTCTTTCAAGGTTACTTGTTCTGCTCTTCAATTCTCACCTCCTTGTAAAGGTTTTCATGCAGCGAGGCTTTGTAGAGGCAGGTCAAGTAGGCCTGATGGAAGTATAGATGCTTTCCAGCCTCACGATTTTCCAGGCAGCTTTTAGCAAGAGCCATTGCCTCCTGCATTCGTTCACAGGCCTGCAGATATCGCACTCGCAGCTCCAAGAACACTGGCAATTCTGAGCTCACGTAGTCCTCAACTGCATAGAAGGTAATTACATGTGTTAATGTAAATCTCATGGGATGGGTATTAATATGAACTACCTGCTGAAAATAAAGTCATTGCCTATATTTATATATAAGCAATGACAGTGCAATGTATTATTAAAAACGTGATGATAGATATAATGGTGTATTGAGAACGAAATGTGTTTGCTTGGGGGTGGGGGGTGGGGGGGGGGGGATGATCATGACAGAAGATGACTGAAACATTTGGTAGTTTAGTAACAAAATTTGTTTAATAATGAGTGTATCAGGGTAAGAAGGGGTTGAAATGGGGTTTCTTCAAGAGGCCAGGTCAAGTTTCAGTGATATTACATGCCATTTTCTTATCGTATTCCAAGATGACATACCAAGATTCATCCCACTTAATTTCTTAAGAAGTGATTGCATGAAAAATGACTCCATGCATGAAAAATGATTTTTATACATGGAGTGGTCATCACAGAGCCAGAGAATAACCCTGATGTAATCTTTGGAAGATTTTATGCAGTGGTCCTTTACCATCAATACAAGATCTGGGCAAAAAACTTAATGCAACTCTGTAAATGTGGTGACATTGCCCAAGCTTATTTGAAACTTTATCACAACTTATGTGTGCCTCATCAAATCTAAAGGCAATGCAATGAAATATAAGCATGTATGACTTCTTATTTTGGACAGGCATTGTATTATTTCCTATATGTCACATATGCCTACCGTCGTTTGGTGGCAAATCATCCTCCTTCAGGATTCCCTGTAACACAGGATTTTCCCATGGGCCTCCTACTTTAATAATCTGCTTTACATGCTGAAGGTAGATGTTCCTGTGCCTCATGAGGCGAGTGTGGCAAATCTGCAGAGAAGACGTTCATTCAAAATCTTAATGTTATAGAAGGAAGCTGAGTTAGTCACTATTTTCAATCATAAAACATTGGTGCAAGAAGAAACTGGCAGCAGTTTTGAGACAAGTATTGTTACCTTTAGTTTAAAACTCAGCACCTGTAAAAACACCTGGCTTTTACAAAATTGTACTGTGAATTGACAGTAGGTCAGTTTTTAATCACCTGAAAAGAGTCAAGGATGTCTTTTAAAGGCTCTTCCACAAATTCTTCCTTGCTGAAAAACAGCATGAGTTCAAAGAAGCTCCTGCAAGACAATGACAGAGACATTAGAAAAATATCTCACACCAAGGTGACAACCACCAGAACATGAATGCCTTACAAGTGCTAGTTTTAAAGGAGAGGTGATCAACTCAAAATTGTGCTGCTCATTACCAAATGATTCAAGTTAAAACAATATGTGTCTTTTTCTATTTCAAAGACAGGCAGCAAATACAACTCTGCTATTCCTTTTGGACACGGAGCTCCAGCTCTTCCCAACAGATAAAAAAGGGTTCCATGAATTTATGGTTCACCTCTATTTAAGCTACAGCCTTTAAATTTTATCTGAAAGCATCAACAAACACTGATTTACAGAAAATGTTCTGTACTATTTTCAACACTGATTTTTCACAGTATCTGTCTCACAGTTTTGTTTTAGAAATAACATTTTATGTCGTGTCTCTGCTAGGCAATTAAGAATTTTCGAACCAAATACGTGGGTTCAGCTATTCAAATAAATTTATTTACAATCAATACAGCACATTAAAACAGCTTCCAGTGAACATTGCACTTACAAGGCCAAACTGCTGAGAACATACTGGATGTGCTGACAGTCATCTGTAAAGGCAGTGGTGGCTTTGGTAAAATTGTAGAGTGCGGTCCGCAGCACCTTCAGTTGCGGGAGAGGAACTTGCCATTGCCCTGTGTACTCCTCAACAAGCTGTCCAGGAATGAAACAGAAATGTGAAAGACTTAAATGAATCCTATGCATGACAGCTAAAAGCTGTATGTTTTTCATCCCACATCTAACACAGTTTACAACAGAAAGGTTTACGCTGCCAAAAGTTAAAAACAAGTAATATATAGAAAATAGTGATTTGATATGAAATGGTGGAACTCATTATCCGTCCACACTGCACATCAGAGTACTAATGTTTTAACAATACACTACGATCAAAACCAAGAAGAATTCTAACTGAAATTGTTTAGATAATAAAGACAGCTGGTGGATGTGCTGTGTGAATATGAACACAAATTGGATCTTAGAACCAAAGTATAAGAACGTAAATAAGACACACTGTAACACAATCAAATAGAAATGTTCATTAGAATGCACATTTCTATTTGACATCTCCATTAGACATTTATTGTATGGATGTCTAACACATTTGTTAGACCATCACCCAATCTAAGGTTTGTGCCACAGCTCTCATAACTTAACAGTATTCATAATTATCAAAAAAAAATAAATGTTTCTGTAATGGTTAATCCACAAGTATGGCCAAACTCTTTAATTGAAATGATATTTTGTAATGATAAAATATAACTACTGTTATCCTTGAATTTTCAAATTTAGCTTGTTGGTCCAGTGAACCACTAGTGCACCTGAATCAAACAGGCTCTCCTCCACACAGTGCTCATTTATAAAGCACAAGCCCAAACAGGTGGATTTTCCTGGTTCAGTGCAGCTAGCCAACAACAAAGAACCACTAAGTGGGAAATGGAGAGTGAAAATGAACAGTATATCCATGTTTTGTTTTTAAAATAAAAGTCATTGCTACAGACATAGGCAACAGTGACCCTCATACACTGCTTTATAGTTTGTACAAGGTTATTAATTCTGTCTCTAGTTAGCTAACATATAGGCACAAGTGGTTCTACAGATGATCTAAAAACTGAAACTTTAAACACTTATTTCCTAAATCCGCTTTCAAAATAGTGTTAAATCTATGACCATTTGTAGAGTGAGATTCCATGGTGTAAATTAGCCTTAATACGTTTAGTGTTTCATGTCCACTTTAAAACACAGTTTTAGATTACTCATTTCGCAGACACTATAAACTTGTATTCCGTATTTTTTTTTCTTTGTTTTAACCATGTGTATTAATTTCAGTTATACATCATACACCTTTGAGTATAGGTACCATGTGGTAGTTACAGTGTGCCATTTTATTGAGGGATGTTTCTTTTATCCTAAATGTGAAGCATTTTCGCAACTGCGTGTTTGTAAGTATAAGTGCTATAATAGTAAAGTTAATCAACTTTATTAAATTGTAAACTTTAAGTACAGCTACTGGTGGAACTTATGGATTAATTTACGCAATTAAAGCTCCATGCTCTAGGATAGTTAAAAGCCAATTCATCCGACTAGCTATCCAAACGTTTGGCTCCCAGATAAACGCATTCCAAGTGTGTATATGTAAAACAGAGTACTGTTATTCTGGATAGTGAAACAATTCAGTTGCGATTTGGCAGTCAGCTATGGTATTTTTTTCACTTCGAGGGCACCTTGCATTGTGAAAGGAAACCACGCTCCTGCTTTTCCCTAAAAATAACTTACCATTTGTCAGTACGTACGTCTTTTTGCATTTTTATCAACTGATGTCAACTCTAGGCAGCAAGGGTAGAAACTGCTCCATTTCCCTCGTTCATCAAACCTTGTTAAGCCCACAACGTTAATTAGCTTAGCTTTACTATCTAGCTATAAAGCTAACGTCAAACAAAAAAAACAAACACTAATACAAAAATAAGACACCCAAAAGTCCAGTTCGTACCTGTAAACTCTGACTAACTAATTCTGCTCTGTCTCTGATGTGCTATGCCTCCGCCTTAAACACATAACTGCATTAAAAGAGCTGCTCAGGGGCTAGCATTAGCTCTCAAAGCTAGCATCGTTAGCGATAAACAAACGCCGACTCCGTAAATCACAGGATATAAATTCACCCGACATACCTCACAAAACTCAGAGCAATACTCTTTGCTCTTCAGTGACGATTCGCCGCTGCAGTGTTTAGCACACAACGTGTCCAGAGCTAATTCAAGCCCGTCTGTTTCCAAATCACTTTCGTTGTCCGCCATACTGTCTGCCGTATCCAGCGCATACTCAAAGTTGCCAGGTTGGTAAGAAAGCGTCCTCCGATTCCTCACGACAGGATACTAACTACTTGGCAACCGCGCAATTATCCTTGTCACTAACCCTTGTACGTTCCTTGTACGGCTGTTGCCAATAGGAAATCCGGTATGAAAGATGGTACCCACTATGACTTAAAATAGTATTAAATAGCTATTCACTTGTAATAGGGGACTTTGCATAAATCAGTATTTCTTATATAATATATATTACATGTCAGACTCATCCAAAAAAAAAAAAAATTGTAAAACGTGGCTTAAATAATAACAATTACCCACATTTATGACAATAATCTTTCTTTTTTTTTTTAGAATTCCTAATCTAATCCTTAGCATGCTGCATCATCAGACAATACATTTTTACAGCTTATTAAGTGAATCTTTAATCACAAAGAGGAATTCGGTTAGAAATTCATAATTAAAAGAGAAGTGAGAAATGTCATTAATTAAAATAATACCTGTTATTTCAATAGGAAGAATGCAGAATGGGACTTAGTCCTACTGCACAGGTGTTATTCACATATAGGTAAATATTACTTCTTCTTTTTGCGGCTGTTCCCTTTAGGGGTCGCCACAGGGCATCATCTGCCTTCACTTCACCCTTTTCCATACCACCTTTCTCCGTCCAGTATATCCAGTATCCCTCTTCTGCACATGTCCAAATCATTGCAGCCTTGCCTCTCAAACTTTTCCTCCAAACCACTTCACCTGAGCTGCCCCTCTTGCGCATGCGCCAACCAGCGTGCAGCCTGTTACAGTCGCTCCTGCTTTTCTCTTAGTTTAGCTCTTTTTTCTTACGTATTCTTTTTTTTTTCTGACTTGTATTTTCCTCCGTTTTCTATCTCTTACTCAATCATGTGGATTGAGAGAGTTTTTGTTCTTCTGGTGGCCGTGGAACTGTTACTTTTATCATGGAACGGGACCGCGGCACATCTCCTACACGCACGGACTGTTTACTCCAGAGATCAGCTGATCGCCCTGATGCCGGCCGGCTCGCTGGCCAGGCCCGCAGAAGTGCCCGCAGAAGTACCAGCTGAAATTTGGAGGAAAACACATCGGGGATGCAGAGGTCAAGGACAGAAGAGAAGAAAAAAGGTGACGGTGAGACAGCGGAGGCTCGAAGCGAGGAGGAGGTTTAAACCGTGTCTGCCGTCTATCGTGATGGGAAATGTGCGATCGTTGGCAAGTAAAATCGACGAGCTCTCAGCACTGGTACGGAGTCAGAGGGAATACCGAGAGTGTAGCCTGATGTGTTTCACCGAATCATGGCTGCACCAGGTCATTCCCGATGAGAATGCTTCCGTGGAAGGCTTCCACACTGTTCGGGCGGACAGGGACAGCATCGCTAGCGGTAAGCGTAAAGGAGGTGGGCTTGCTGTTTTAGTTAACAACCGGTGGTGTAACCCTGCCAACATAACAATCAAAGAAAGGATTTGTTGCCCGGACACTGAACTGTGTGCTGTTGGACTCAGGCCGTATTATTTACCCAGGGAATTCTCTCACGTCATCTTGGTGGCTGTTTATGTTCCCCCCTCTGCTAACCCCACAGCTGCATGTGACACTATCCACTCTGCCATAGCTCGGCTACAGACTCAGCACCCGAGTGCCTTTATTGTGATCTCGGGTGACTTCAACCATGTATCACTGGACAATACACTACCAACATTCAAACAATATGTGGACTGTCCCACCAGGGGAGAGAAAACTTTAGACTTACTGTATGCTAACGTCAAGGATGCATACAGCTCCTCCTCCCTCCCCCCACTTGGTAGGTCAGATCATAACCTGATTCACCTCACCCCCCGCTATGTGCCAATTGTGAGGAGGGAACCTGTGACCACCAGGACTGTTAGGAGGTGGTCAGAGGAGGCAATAGCGGAACTACAGGGCTGTTTCGAGGTGACCGACTGGGAAACACTCTGTGAGCCTCACGCCGAGGACATCAATGGGCTTACTGAGTGTATCACAGACTACATAACTTTCTGCACCGACTCCATTGTTCCAGCTCAGACTGTTCATTGTTACCCAAATAACAAGCCGTGGGTGACTAAGGACATCAAAGCCCTCCTCAACAACAAGAAGAGGGCTTTCAGAGGGGGCAACAAAGAGGAGGTGAGGAAGGTCCAGGTGTTACTAAAGGACAAGATCAGAGAGGCTAAGGACAATTACAGGAGGAAGCTGGAGTGGAAACTCCAGCAGAACAGCATGAGAGAGGTGTGGAGGGGCATGAAGACCATCACTGGATTCAGGCCAACCAACAGCAGGGGAGCTGAGGGAGGTGAGAATAGAGCCGACGAGTTGAATCTGTTTTTCAATAGATTCGACACCACAGTGTCTGCTCCCACCCCCACAACCTCACCTGCAGTCAGCCTGGAATCCAGAGCCACACCACTGTGCCAGCCTCTCTCTTCACATGTTGCCTCCTGTGAGATTCCTGACACCCCTCCCCCACCCATCACCTTCACTCAATACCAGGTTGAGATGCAAATGAGGAGACTTCACTCAGGCAAGTCTGCTGGACCAGACGGAGTGAGTCCCCTTGTCCTCAAGGCCTGTGCCCCCCAGCTGTGTGGAGTCTTTCATAAACTGTTTATGCTGAGTCTGAGTCTGCAGAGGGTCCCGGTGATGTGGAAGACATCATGCCTCGTCCCTGTACCAAAGACGCCTCGTCCCAGTGGCCCCCAGGATTACAGGCCCGTGGCACTGACCTCCCACATCATGAAGACCCTGGAAAGGCTCATCCTGGACCAGCTGCGACCCATAGTAAGACCACATCTGGATCCCCTTCAGTTCGCTTATCAGCCTCGTCTCGGAACAGAGGACGCCATCATCTACCTGCTCAATCGTGTCTACACCCATCTGGACCAGCCGGCGAGCACTGTGAGGGTCATGTTTTTTGACTTTTCCAGTGCTTTCAACACCATCAGGCCGACCCTCCTGGGTGATAAGTTAGCAGCGATGCAGGTGGATGCTTCTCTGGTGTCCTGGATTGTTGATTACCTGACAGGAAGACCACAATATGTACGTCTCCCACAGTGTGTGTCTGACAAGGTGATTAGCAACACAGGGGCACCACAGGGGACTGTCCTCTCCCCCTTCCTCTTCACCCTCTACACCACAGACTTCAGCCACTGCACAGAGACCTGCCATCTTCAGAAGTTTTCTGATGACTCTGCGGTGGTTGGATGCATCAGCAGGGATGATGAGACAGAGTACCGGGCTGTGGTCGACTCCTTTGTCACGTGGTGTGAGCAGAATCATCTGCAGCTCAACGTGGCAAAGACCAAGGAACTGATCGTGGACTTCAGGAAGACCAGGAAACACTTGACCCCTGTTTCAATCCAGGGGGTCAGTGTTGACATTGTGGAGGACTATAAATACCTTGGAGTACACATTGACAATAAACTGGACTGGGCTAAAAACACCACAGCACTTTACAGGAAGGGCCAGAGTCGTCTCTATTTTTTGAGGCGACTGAGGTCCTTCAACATCTGCCAGAAAATGCTGAGGATTTTCTATGAGTCTGTGGTGGCCAGTGCGATCCTCTATGCTGTTGCATGCTGGGGGAGCAGGCTGAGGGTCGCAGATGCCAACAGACTTAATAAACTGATCCGTAAGGCCAGCAATGTTGTGGGGATGGAGCTGGACTCCCTCAAGGTGGTGTCGGAGAGGCGGATGCTGTCCAAGATAAAGACAATGTTGGATAACACCTCCCACCCACTCCATGACATGTTGGTCAGTCACAGGAGCTCGTTCAGTGAGAGACTGAGATTACCGAAAAGCACCACTGAACGACACAGGAAATCATTCCTGCCTGTGGCCATCTCCCTGTACAACGCATCCACTTAACACACTGTTTGCTGCTACAGCTACACATGTTTCTTTTCCAAATATTTATTTATAAGTGACTTATGTATGTATGTATGTATGTATATATATGTATATATTGTACTATTCTTAGTTAGCGTATTGTCTGTCTTGTCTTAATGTTGGTTTAAAATGGAGCACTGTAACAAAAAATAATTTCCCCCAGGGATCAATAAAGTATTCTGATTCTGATTCTGATTCTGATATACTCATTTCAAATTCTGTCCATCACAATCAACCCCATTGAAAATCTTAACATATTTAGCTGTGCCACCTCCAGCTTGTCCTCCTGTCTTTTTGTCAGTGTAACAGTCTTCAAACTATACCTCACATGGTGCAGCTGCTTGGGAAGCACAAGTCAGTGTACTCCTTGCTCCTGTCCCAAGCCCAGATGAATTATCCAGATGGAGATTGCATGAGAAAGGGCATCTGGCATAAAATATGCACAGTACCAAAATACTAGAAGTAAAGTAACTAAACTTAATTCAGCCTTTATGGTGTATACTCGTGCTTTTTGTACTACAACATGCCAAATTTACTTGTACTTTTGAAATTAAAAGAACTCTCAAAAAAGATATTTTATGTAGTATAAGATAAATGGTCCCTACTTAACACCTTTTAACAACTTAGTGTTCCATAAAGCCCTATCAATGTTGCTCTCACACACACAGACAGGCGGGCAATGTTTCTTGTATTGCTGTTCAATAAAATACTGCTAATAACATTAACATCAGAAAAGCCCATAGAGGGTCAGGCGCAGTATGTTGATATCCTTATTAGTGGGCAAATTCACTAATCCAAAGCCCCTGATAATAGTTCTTTTTTTGCTTAGGTATAGGATATGAAAGTAGAGTATATTATACCTTGTCTCTGCCTTATTCCTGCACTGGTATTCCCTATTTAATGAAGCAGCTGTTATGCTGCAGCTATAGTTAGAAGAAGCTCTGTTCATAACCAACAGATGTGGCCTTTGTCTTTTTGTGAAAAGCACTTCAAATGCCTTTGTCTGTATGGACATGGGGTACGTTATTGCAGCCTACAAGTCTACAAGTTTAATGTGGAAACTGTTGAAATAAATTGGGCAAACCTGCGACAGGTTCTGTTTGAGGAAAATGCTATAGTGCTTGTAAGTGAATACAACTGGCGGGACTGACAATTGGAATGCCCTGATGTTCTACTGGGACACCCACTTGCAGTGTAACGTAGTCCATCTGGCAGGAATTCTAGCTTTATCAGCTCTCCCAGTGAGACAGTGCAACTCCTCACTGACTGACACACACACACACACACACACACACACACACACACACACACACACACACACACACACACACACACACCGGAACATAAATGCATGTAATTTTGAAGAAACAAGTGCGAAAAGATGCCATTTAAACATGTTCTTTCCTATGCTTAGGCAACATTTAAACATGGTCTTCATCATGACATGAACAGTGTTTATGATGTAAGTAAAAACATTATCCACAAACATTTGACACAGAGAGAACTTGCACAGCAATGCTTATTTCTAATTACTTTTATTTGTTTGACCGATGAGAGTAAGTGAGCAGTATTTTCAGATTCATGAATCTTGTTGCTGTAGCATTGAAAGACAGTACTAACCAATCAGAGTGTCTTTCTTCTTGCCACAAGGGGGCACCATCAAATCAAAATATGGAAAATATCCACTCTATTCACATTAAACAGTAAGCAGACTGATGTAATATAGCATAATAACATTAATTTACACATACAGCTTATCATTGGTATTCCTGCTACCATTTTCTCCATACATACAGGGAATATGGTGATACTCTCTCCTTAAACAATTACTTAACTCGGAGAAGAACAGGAACAAATATTTCAGCTGTGGACCATTTATTATTGATTATTTAGGCAGTGAAAAACAAAGGAAGAAACAGCAGACTGGTCATACTGTCAGAGATCTATATACGTTTATGGAATGCCTTATATTATCTCATTGGTATACAGTACACCCTCACACTTGACTCATCCACATCCATCAACATATCATGTGCCCTCTTGAAACCAATAAAGAAATAGTAGTTCTATTCCAAGTACTTGAGTGGGAGTAGTGTAATGAGGATTTCTCCACCAGTGACTCTCACCTTCAATTAATCTAATGCTAGCTATGGTGTGGGAGTGAAGCTAGATGGGGTGTTGGTTCAACTAGATAAATAATATATAAATACCACAGGAAATAATCAAATGATGTTGAAAAAAAATCAATAAAAGTGGCAGTGCTTTGTATAACTTGTAACAGTAGACCTTTTCAAAAGTCTTAGGGTCAAGTTTATGTTGGTACCCCAGTATTTTGTTGTTATTTATGGTATGACTTAGCCCTAGATGTTAAAATTTTTTTCTTTATATTAATTACATTTTACGCTGTTAATTGTAAACATTTAAAATATTATTTGTTAAGTTCAGGCATTGACATCTTATGAAAGTTAGACCATATCTTCCCATGTCTTTTTAGACTGTCAAGTAAATGAAGCCAGTACCTGTACCATTAACTTACAAGAAGGTCAAACCATCAATCAATGGAGGTTTAATATTTTTGGAATGTTTTGCAGGGCTAAATATATACTAGTTCTGCTAACAATCATTGCAACAGTCAGAAAACAAGTCACCTTTCATAACATCACAGCGACAAAAAGCAACAACTTGGTATACTGTGGTATTTTACACATGTCCAATATTTAAGCCAGCAGCGTGGACTCGGCAGAAGGGAGGTCATTAGATGAAACAGACATAATGGTCAGCTATTTCAAGACCTATAAATGGGGCTGATCACTAATGCTCAGAACTCAGGCCTCAAAAAAGGTCAGTGATGGCACATTTTCTCAGTGTCCCTTTACATACTCCAATTAACATCAATGAGGTCTCAGGCTCTTCTATAAATAGCAGGACTTGATTTTCAATTGGGAACTCGCACCATCTCATTGCTGAGTCGGTGCCATTTAGGCTGCTGAAGTGGCTGATGAAGTTTCTTTTCCAGTATCAATCCTTTTGCTCTTTTAAATTATTCTTTTTCAGACATAATAACTCAGTTATTCAGTCAGTATTTTTGACCTGAAGCCATTAATTTTGTTTCCTCTCATATATAGATGGTGTACAGGTTTGATCATGCATAAATAATCATCAGAGGTAATGACTGCACCTCACAAGTTTTTGGAAGGCTTTTTTGAAGTCTTCATTGAAGATGGTGTAGATCAGAGGGTTGATCAGAGAATTAAGGTAGCCCAACCATGTCAGGAAGTCAGCCATTTCCCCTGAAGTACTGCAAGAACCGCAGGTGTTGACAATCAATTCCTTGACAAAAAACGGCAACCAACAGACGACAAAGGCCCCTATTATCAACCCCAGCGTGGATGCCGCTTTGCGCTCTCGTGAGCCCGAGATTCGAGGTCCTTGGTATAACTGACTACGACGTGATTCACTGCGTGACTCGTGCCGTCGTGACTTGCACTTAAAGGCCTTTACAGACACACGGACCCGTTCACGTGGAGTTTCCTCTGTTGAGGGTTCAGAGAAAGACTTTTCCGGTGGGCTTACAGGCTCAGGACTTCGAGGCCCGCCATCGGCATCACCATCTCCAGCAGGATAGGTAGAGGGGATCATGCTGCCATTGGTCATGCATGAGTGACGGCTAGCCCGGCTAGCCTCCCTCCGCATATATAGGGTCTGAGCGGCCAGGTAGATTTTATAGTAGAGGATGAGGATGAGCAGCAGTGGAATATAAAATGCTCCGAGTGTTGAATAAAGGGTGAAGGCCATGTGAGGATGGATGATGATGCACTCATTTTCATGGTCATTATTGCCACTGTAGTGTTGCCACAGTAGAGGAGGGAGTGAGATGAGGATGGACAGGAGCCACACCACTGCCACCATTGCACCAGCTCTGGCTCCTGTACGTTTGCGAGAGTACTCCACTGC
Source organism: Rhamphochromis sp. 'chilingali' (assembly GCF_963969265.1). NCBI lineage: Eukaryota > Metazoa > Chordata > Actinopteri > Cichliformes > Cichlidae > Rhamphochromis > Rhamphochromis sp. 'chilingali'. The sequence continues at coordinate 12,196,071 of NC_137941.1, forward strand.
GTCTGTGATAGCCCGGTAACGGTCAATGGCGATTGCAGCAAGATGCAGAATGGAGCATGTGCAGCAGGTGACATCCACACTTAACCAGAAGGTACACACCACCTGACCCATGACCCAGCTCTTCTTTTGGATGTAGATGATACTGAAGGGCATGACCAGCACAGCCACCAGTAAGTCGGTCACTGCTAATGAGCAGATGAGGTAGTTGGCTGGGTGGTGCAACTTGCGAGTGACTGCAATAGCTGTTATCACCAGGCAGTTGAAAAATGTGGTGAGGATGGCCAGCACAGACAGAGTTATAGTAAGCAGGATTTCACTAGGGGGAAGTTCAGTGGTCTCCAGTGAGTCATTCCTGCTAACGTTGCTTGTGGCAAACACCCCTTCAGTGTAATTGGGGAAATCCATTCTGCAAGCAAAGAGAAAATGAAGAGAGTGAGACATCAAAGGGGCTTAGGGGAAATTGTATTTTACTAAATTCCTTTTCAAGAAAGGCTGCGCAAGTCTAAATTTATTTTTTGCCTGCATGTATTAATTGTTATTAAGCGATAGGGCTACAATCTCTGACGGAGTTTAAAGACTTGCACTATTATTTTTCTTTTGAACTATCAGTCAATTTTCTCGCTTTTTGGACTTCATAAATTAAAGATGTCAAAATGAATTAAGTCAGTTTTCTTTTAATTAAAAATATGCTTTTAAAGTCTGCTAGGGTAGGGTCTTGAAACATTACTTGGCTGAGAAAGCTTGGAGAAACAGCTGCCTTGCCCACAAAAGTCTGGCCAAATCTTTCATTACATATATATTACTCCAGTCCTACCTGTCTATGCTGTAACGTGTTGCATCCAGGTGGTTCACTGTGCAGCAGACAGTCTGCTCTGATCTGTCTAACCTGGCAGACCTGCTATCACATCACTTCTGTCAGTCATCAACTCATCAACACCTGGGACACAAAGAGAGGGAGATGGAAATGTGAAAAAGGTGAATATTGAGAGAGAGAGAGAGAAAAAGACCCCAAAACAGTAGAGATGCATTTCAAGACACTGCACTTTTTTGCACTTTTTAAAAGTACAGTGAATTACACTTTAATATAATCATGTACAAAATATCTGTAGGTTCTCAGTCATCCAGGATACAGTAGTTCTCAGTACCTAACAATCAATTCCTAAGCATTTCAACCCCCCATTTACATCTTTCCTATCTTAATAGCTCACATGATGGTGGACTGGAACAATAATGATGATGGGAATGACCCAAATTTTTTTTCACACCTTAGCTCATGTGGCAATTCACGCGATTAATACTAGGTCAGAAACTCTCAGGACCCCCTCTAGGGGAACACCCCCGACTAGGGTTTAAATACCTGCGACTCTAGGCTATTTGTTTTAAAACTGAACAAGCCTCATGGATAATAAGCGAACCTTCACAAACCTAAAAAAATTAAGTTGCCTTCTTATCAAGCACTCATAATCATGTACAAACATGCAACAACAGTACCACCAATGATTACTACAGTAATATGGTTCAGTTCATTGGTTGTTAATATGATTAATTTATGTTTCATGTTATGATTTGTTAGTGTATATGTTGTTATCAAGGCTTTTTAAAATTAATGTGATTAAAAAGTTTTATAAAACATAAAAAAGCACCAGCAGCATGATCAGAGAGTTGTAACCACGATCAGCAACTTCAGTCCAAATGGAGGCCTATTTGCAGGTATGACCATTACACCCAATGTGTAATGGTCTGCCATTAATTTAGCAACAGCCACTGTGATTAAATTAAAAAGCATAGATTTGGCTGCCATTGCAGCTCTCCTCCACCAATTGCTCAGTATCCCAAAGACGAGAGTGGAAACTGTTGCTATAGAAACACAAGAAGTACAGTACTTTCACTTAATGTGGTAATCAGCAGAGGCAGCCAAACTCTGACTGTCAGGTCTCTATTGAGACTGTTCGATTCCCAGGCGGTATGTCCGGGGCTCTGTGGGTGGGTGAGTGGGGTGGCAAGACTATATAATGAGTAAATGAGATAAGAGATTTCAGTTCACAATACCTCAGTCTTACTGACTTATATTTTCAAATGTGTCTTTACCTTGTCCATAGTTAGCTCTTACTAGTGCCATACTGTAATGTAATCTAGGTGAAATCCCCATAAAGATATAATATGTAGGTGAAATTCACTAAGAACAGTGCAGAGGCAGGCTTGTGCGATGAGTATTCTTCAACTGCAGCATCCTCCAAGGTGTGGGCACTGGCCATCCCTTAGTCAGACTGTGCCACTGCTGCTTAGTGTTATTGTTTTACTGCATAAGATAAGTACAGATTTCTATTGATAAAGCACACTGACACAAACCCCTTGTGAACTATAGTTATTTTATGACAAATTGTGTACACCTCATTTTTGGTGGAACAGAGTTTGAGAAAACAAATTTTGCCACACTGACTGAAAGTAAATCCTGATTAACTATGGACAGATTTTGTCCAACGAAACTGTCACAACTGTGTAAGACACAGTCATGAAACTTTACAGGTGTGTAGCTGATATCAAAAATGATGGGTGGGCGATTTGACTCCTTAATATAGAGTAGCTAATACCCCCAGGCACTAGTACGAACCTTAATTCATCCTCTGTCCTCTTGATACTTTTCCTATAAACTAGATTTGTCTAGTAAATCAACATACAGTGATGAGAAAAACAACATTTTCGCAGGAATCTATGCAGTCAAGAGGTTATACCATACCATAACGTGAAGTAGTCTTTTAATCAATCATTGTGGAAGAATTTTGGCTCACTCCCCTTTGCTAATTAATTAATTAATCATTTGATTGTCAGTCTGGCTGCTACTTCTCTTCTTAATTCCTATGGAAGCATTAAGAGTATTCTTAATTTTTCACAGGACTGCGTAGGGTCTTGTGGAAACATTCTTATTCACATGACTGTATATTTTTTTTAATGGTGGTCTAAAAACTCACTTGCATCGCAGCTGGTATAATCCCATTACAAGATGGTCTCTACTTCCTTCACACCTTTGATATCAGTCTTTAATGGCAATGAAATTTCCTTCCTCTGCTTAATGATGCAATTGTACACTCCTTCCCATTTACCCACGGATGAGTTTGCAAGAAACCCTAACAGTACTTAATATGCAGATTACTCAGTTAGATAAATGATAATTACCGCTGCACTTCTGTCGCACTCTGTGTTACAGCACTGCCATATTTTCAGCTGTGCATCTGAAAATAGTTTATTTTTTTCAGTGTCTTTGCAAAAATGTATATTTAGACATAGAGTATGGGCATTTCTGTGTGCATGCACAATGGTTGACGTATGCAAAAACAGTGTCAGCCAGTTATTATATGCAACAAAGAAAACATCTGCTTTTGCCTTGAAATGTTCTATAAGACAGGCTTTCAGTCCGAGGTCATCTGAAGATAAGCTCCAGTGAGCCAGCATGAATCTAGTCTGATCTGCTTTGTTAAAAAAAAAAAAATACCAGTCCCTTTGCTTGAATTTGGCAAACTGTAGAAATAGCAAACTGCAGCAAGAACTTAATTTACTGTATCACAGCCACATTGTTTCAAAATTACATAGTAACTTTTTAATCCATTGTTTGCCCTGTTGCTCCATTATTTTCGTTATTTACTTTCAGTCTATATATTATGAATAAGTTGCGATAAGATATAAGAGACCCAAACACTGCAAAGTTACTTTTAATGATCTTTACATTTGCTAATATTGGACGATTTACACAGCACCCAATTATTATATAAAACTGTGCTCCAAGATTATTGTACTCTTGCAGTCTACTACATTCAGGATGTAGATTGCTTTGTCACCTCGAGGCTGACAAAGCAGAAACGCGCTAAAATCGTTCTCCAACTTTCACAGATGATGTCATAGAGATCAGTATAATCCAATCTTAACCAGAGTCTTTCAGTAATACTTAAAGACATACGGTAAAAGCATTTACAAACCAAAACAGTCAGTGCAGTATACTATATGTATACACACAAACATCAACTTTTAAGGATGGCAATCAGTGAAAAAGGTGTCATTCCCCTGACATTCAATCCTTCTCTTCTCACTCTCTCTCTGTTTTCTTCTTACAGCTTCATGGAAGCTGCATTTACCATGTGGATTACAATCTCTAAAACACAGTTTGGCCCAGGCTGGACATCAAGCTGCCAAGTGTTGTTGTGAAGGATGAGAGTTGTGAAAAACCAGATTGTGTGACTGACAGCTCAGGAAAGATGCTAAATAAATCACTATGAGGGCAGAGCAGTATCTGTCTGTTTATTTATTTTCTTGTTCTGTATCTGTTTAATTTTGGGGTTGAGGTAAATGACAGAGTTAGCCAGAAGTAACGCTGCAAAGGAAACTGTTTAAGGAGGTTAATTACTGCTTTTATTGCTGTTTGTTTATTTGTTTCTAAGTTGAATAAAAGTACAATTAAAAGATTAATTCTGCATTCTGGGACAGAAAAATACTTTCCACTACAATATTATAATGATAAAGTAACTTACTAAGGTGTGGGACGGGGCTATCCCGGCAGACTTTGGACAGCATTGCTGGGCACAGCCTGTATAGCTTAGGGCATTGAACTAAACTAAACAGCTCTAGCCTTATTTTTAATCAAGTGACGAGACTTTTTTATTTAGATAAAGAATACCAGTAAAAAAAGTGTAACATTCAGGATAACAGTGACAAAGACTAAAGGACATTTTGTGCCAGCTACTAATGTGATCTAATTCATCGATTTTATTTTATTTATTTTTTTGAGTACACTAAATTACTGTCATCTCTATTTTACAGCAGTGTTCTCGCTCACTGATCTGTGTCCTCCACGTGTCTCGTGGGTTTCTGTACACAAGCGGATACACACCATGTCACCGGCAGCTCTCCCTACCTGCTTCATGGAGATAGATGTATTACCTGGCAAGATGCCCACTGAGGACTTAATTTGATGGAACTGGTTCAGCACTCACCAGAGGCAAATATAGCTGCTGTAGTGCATTTGTTGCTGTTGTTTTCATTTCATTTGGCAGGTAATGCAGTATTGGTTATTTGGTGTTCACTGTTACAGATCACCTCCACACATTTTTTTTTAGAAACACAAACAAAATACACCGATAGGTACAATAATTTGTGATATTACCATCTTAAAGTACCTCATATATCTACTCCTTCTCCTTCATTGGACAATTCATGAACATATGACCTTGCAAATATAATTCACACACTCACGTCTAAGTGTATGTGTGAATATATATGTGATATGTGAAATATATTATGTGATCAGGTTCAACTTCTGAAGTGTTGGCTTGGAAGTTAAAGTGTATATTATGGACTTCCTTTTATATATACATTTTAGAATAACCCTGAAATACTTTGTTGAGCATCCATATCAAGTAAACATGGCAGCTTGGGGCCCATGTGGGGCCACTCGGTCTGCACACAGATGGTTAAATGTACTGCACATTCTAGCCCTACAATGGGGGGCACAGGCATGCTCCAAATTTCACAATTTGTTACCTACAGACTTTCCTTATAGGAACCCAAACAGGCAAAACTAGTTGTAGACTAGCCCCTACTTAAGCCATATACACTCTCTGCCCTAAAGGGCAAGATTGCTACCTAATCATAGGAACCTGAAGAAGTATTTGTAGCAATAAATGCCAACATTGTCTGCACTTAGTTAAAAATGAATGGGTCATTTCTACCTGTATCTGTCAGTTACAGTTTATTGTGAATGAAGGTAATCCATTTCAGGAGATTCAGTCCCTTTGAAGAACACATGGCTAGTAGCACGTTTTATTGGGGGTGACGAAAGTGCACAACAAATGTTTAAAATGTTTCTAGTATCTTCCGCTCACAAAGATACTACAAAACAACTACACAAACATCTGAGCGTGGGGGAGCGACACAAGGCCTCATGATAATTTACAGCATTTTCCTGTCAGCATCACTGAACATCCTGGCAACACAACCTTGTCTGTCCAACCCTCCTCTTTGGTGTCCTTATCCGAATTAGAACGCTACTGAAGGAGACAATTAGGTGAGTCTGTCACTGTTATTAGTTTATGAGGTAAAGCAAATACAGTGTATGACATACCTAAATTGAGCACTTCATTAATACAATGACAGGAAGTAAACAGGAGAGCAAGTGGGGGATAATACTTCTTTTCCTAGATTTAATGTCAGAAACTGAAGACTGACACTAGTATTTACTTCAGAGAAATCTAAACTTAATGGCGGCTTTGTTAGGTACGCCTGTTCAACTGCTCATTGATCAACTAATCATATGGCATCAACATTTTGGTATGTAGATATGCTCAAGACGACCTGCAGAAGGTCAAATTGAGAATCAAAATGAGGAAGAATGGGGATTTTGAACATGGCATGGTTGTTGGTGTTAGTGCCAGTAGCGCTGCTCTGAGCATTTCAGAAAGTGCTAATCCACTAGGATTTTTTCCACACAACCATCTCTACAGTTCGCAGAGAATGGTGCAAAAAAAGAGATAATGTCCTGTGAGCTGCAGGCCAAAATGCCTTATTGACACCAGAGGTCGGAGAAGAATGGCCAGTCTGCTCCAAGATGACAGGAAGGCAACTGTAGCTCATTGTTAAAACCAAAATATGCAGAACATACAACACATCCACCCTCAAAGCAGATTTAATTCAGACGACACTGGGTGGCACGCATTACTATTGAGAACACAAAGCCTGAGGCTAAAATTTACATAGATTTACTAAAAATTTACAATGTAAGACAGAAAAAATGTTGTCTGTTCTAATGTATCATGTGAAATTTGAATCTTAGAGTCAGAATTTAAGACACAAGCATGGATCCATCCTTCCTTGAATCAGTGGTTTAGGTTTGTGGTGGTGGAACGATGTGGGGAACATTTTCTTGCCACACTTCCTTCATACCAGCTGAGTATCAGTTAAATGCTACAGTCTACAGTTTTGTTGCTGACTGACGATATGCATGCCTTATTCTCCACATCATACCCATCTTCCAATGGCTGCTCTCAGCAGGAAAACTTGTGCAATTTCACAAAACTTGAATAAACTCAAAAGTTTTTTTTGGCCCACCATCAACAGATCAGAAAAGAGCAACTTTGGGATGTGGCAGAACAGATTTGCATCGTGGATGTGGAGCCAATAAATCTGCAGCAACCGTGTGATGCTATGATGTCAATATGGACCAAAATCTTTGAGGAAAGTTTCCAGCACCTTGTTGAATATGTGCCCCAAAGGATTAATGCATTTCTGAAGACAAACAGGCATCCAGCACAGTGCTGGTGAGGTTCTAATGAAGTGGCCAGTGAGTGGATTTGCCTACAGCTACTGCCAGGAAACAAGAGTGCTTATCTCTCATCAATTTACAGCTGAAGAGCCAAATGTTATTTGAGCTGATGAGAGCATTGATTGAAAAAGTAAACATTACTGGTGAGTAGTTACGACAAAAAAGGAAAAAAGTTATTCTTATTTCACTTATCACGCTGTGGAGAAAAGCAAGATTAGAAAACTCTCAAAGAATATGCAAGCAGTTAAACTTTTTTTTTTCTGGTTTAATTCCATTTAGAGTGGAAAGTACAGCACTGTGATTGTTAATGTGTAACTGATGACTGAAGTGTGATAACTTTCGTCTCACCAGCTTTTGATCCTAAACATGATATGTGCTGATTATATTTACAAACTGCAGAAGACTTAGTACTACTTGGCTTCTTTGTACATTTAAAAAATACATATTATTATGATATTTTATTGCAGTACACAATTTTAAAATTTATGTGACTTAAATGACTTTTTTTTTTAGTTATTTAAGCCTTGAAAAAAATATTTTAAATGAAAGGCCAGATAAATTTAAAGTTAGTCAGCATGGTTAATAGGGCTGTTCGATATAACGATATATATCGGATGACGATATAAAAACATCTATCATTTCATATTACGCTACCGTTTGTTTCGTGGTGTTGCAAAATAAACTGTTTACGGCAATATTTTTTCATCGTTTTGATGGTCACTGTAGAATTTCTTGAAGTTCTCTCTTTTTCTTATATTTAATATAACCACACTACGGACGGACAAGCGACTGTTTTTATGCGTTGTCGTTAGCAACAATGACAGTAAATCCATTGCGTGGCTCCGCCGTCCGCATCTTTATTTTCCACATAAACCTTTCACAATAGATTCTGTTGAGATTTTTCAAAATAAACTTAATCACGTGAAATAGTATGCAGAGTGTTTACGGATGAGAAGCTAAAAAGAGCCATCAGGTGCTAACCCCCGTAGAACAGGCTTTTTTCCGCAGCACGCCGTGAAATAAATACTCACAAAGAAAATTTTTGCTGTTTCAATGTATGTAACACTAAACTCCAGGTACAAGATGCCCAGCTGAAAACACTTCACGCAAGTCAAGTTGCCCAAGATTCACCGAATTTACAGAAAATGTGGGGTTTTTTTGTCATTATATATCGTTGTCGGGACGATCAATGTTGCGCAGTCCTAATGGTTAAAGAGGTTAAACACATTTTGTTTGTGTTTAAGTTTACAGCCACAGTTAATCAGTCTACAATTTCACCACCTCAGTTCCTGCCTATACCCTTGAGTAAAACACCATGTAAGGCTTTTATTTTGAATCCTGGTGGGGGTGAGCCTTTTCTAAGATCTCTCATGTCATTTTCTGCACTGCACAGCTAATTTGGTGAGAAATTCAGCATAGAGCTTTTAAAGAGTGCTTATGAATTTGTGAACACTTTGCCACATATGCATACTGAATCTATAACTATATTTAGATAATTAATAAGTAGCTGTAATACTGCATAATCAGCCAAATGAAATGAATCCAAGTGCATTCATAGTTCCTCAAACCAGCAGGAGCTAATATCCTCCGCCGGTGTTCATTAATTCTGCAAGAGTTACCTTCTAACACGACACAGTTTAAATGGACCGGGTGGGAGATTGGAAGCAAATGGCTAAAGTGATGGGAAGTCTTTGAGAAAAAAGTGTTCATGTGGAAGTAAGTTATTTAAAGATATGTTGTCCTTTTTCTAACAATGGCAGTCTTGACTTGTTTCATACTGATTATTTAATTTTTTTTTTTTAATTTAAGGCATTGACTTTTTAATTTCAAATGTACATTAATACAACAGCACAACTAAAAATATGGAAACCACATTTTTGACAACATGAGAATTGGTTTGAAAACTGACCAATCATTTCAATAAGATTATTGTTTTTCCTATAGATCATGAATTAACTCCTAATTAAAGAGATCTATTACAATCTATTACTGAAGTACCAGAAGTGGATAAATCAATGTAAAATTATTTGTACACTTTATACATGACTATTATAGACACATTTCTTGAGAGATTGATGTGTGTATTAGTAATATACTGTCAGAAACACATGAAATTACTGAAACTTCCATCCTGCTGACTCAAACTGCATGTTCTTCACTGTTGAAAACAGACAAGTGATTTGAGACTGCAAGGTGAAAAAAAGCTTTGAATTCTTTTGTATGCAGCTTTAAAATCTGAATACAGTATCAAAAGGCTGACATAACTGTAGGGGGTTCAAAAATTACTATGATTAATAATATAACTCTAAGGTGTTAAGCTTTCAAAACAAATTTTCAAGCAAGTCAGGGAAAAAAACTACAATATTTAATCACATATTCTTGCCGTCTCCAGAGTTTTGAGTGGTGAATTACTAGGGTTAATTTCTGCTGAGTACTAAGTAAATTGGGTGTAATTTGAGGAGACTTTTGCTCATTTTTAATTTGATTACTTTTGGAGTTTTAAGTATTGCTTTTGCTGGAAATGGCACTTGTATAAAAAACAGTGTTAAATTTGTAATATGGGAAATCAATTGTGGATATGTACTTGTGTAAAATATACAATGAAATTTAAATGTATTGTATAATGGCTCTTCTATTTACATACATTAGTAAAAACCTCAACAAATGAATATTTATTGTGACCCCGCTTTGCCTTTAAAATCGCAATAGTTTCTCTCAATACTTGACAACACAATTAACACAGTTCTTCTGTGGATTTATCCTGCCTCAGTTTCTTTTAATTTAATGCCATACTGACTAGGTAATGTGGAGATCAGGGCCCTGTGGGAGTCACACCATCTGGTACAGGACTCCTCACTCTTCCTCTGCTTGTTCTCCGTGGCTCTGGCTGTATTTTTGTCATGCTGCAAAGTGAATCTGAAAATACTCCATATATGGCTCTGTGTAAATGTATTTGACCCTTTTCTTATCACTCTCTTTCTTTTTGCAGTTTTTGAAAAATATTTTTACACATGACACACTTATGTTTCTGATGATCAAACAAGTTTCAATATTATACAGAGATAACACAGGCAAATACAAAATGCAGTTTCTAAATGTTGATTTAATTAAATCTATCCAAACTTAAATCGCCCTATGTGGGGGGGAAAAAGGGTTTGCCCCCTAAACCTAACAACTGGTTCTTCCCACCTTGGCAGCAAAAACGTAAAATCAGGCGTTTGCAGTAGTTGGCAATGAGTGTTTTATATCTCTGTGGAGGAATTTTTGCCCACTCTCCTTTTGCAGAATTGTTTTAATTCAGCCATACTTCAGGGTTTTCAAACATGAATGGCCTGTTTAAGTTATGCCAAAGAATCTCAAAGGCATTTATGCCACTTTTGACTAGGCCACTCCAAAACCTCTATTTTGTTTGGTGGACTGGTGTACTCTGGATCATTGTCTTGCTGCATAACTGGGGGATTTTCTTTTTGGAATTTCAGAATTTCCCCATACCATCACACTACCTCCATGTTTGACCATTGGTATGATGCTGTTTTTATAAAATGATGTGTTAGTTTAATGTCAGATGTAATGGGACTCACAAAGTTTTGTCCCATGGAATATTTTCACAAAAGTTTTGGGAATAATCAAGATGTTTTTTGGCAAGTGTGAGATAAGCCTTTCTGCTCTTTTTGGTTAAACAGTGCCTTTTCCCTTTGAGCTCTCCTATGGGTTTTTGCCAAGTCTCTTTTTTATTGGTGAAATAAACAGACCGTAACTTAGAGAAGTGAGTCCTTAATTTCTGTAGTTCTTTTGTGACCTTGATAAGTTGTTGATTTGCTCTTGGAGTAATCTTGGTCTAGCCAATCTTGGGAAGGTTAATCACTGTTTCAAGTTTTCTCCACTTGTGGAAAATGGCTCTCACAGTTGTTTGCTGGTGTACCAAAGCCTTAGAAACCCTTTGTAACCCTTTTCAGACTGATAGCCAATAACCTTGTTTTCTCAGTTGTTTCTTTAGAGTGTTGATTGTTCCTATTTGAGATCTTTTAGTCTATTTCACTTTGTTAGAACAACTTGTTTTTAAGTGATTTCGTTATCCACATGTCTAGCAGTAATCAGGCCTGGGTGTAGCTAGTGAAACTGAACCCAGCTTTCCAAAAATGTGTCTCATCACAGCTGATTCATGAATTAACAAGGGCAGAGATTTACTTTCCCCCCCAAATACTGACAAAGTTCTATTGCGAGACTATCACTGTGCTCTAAACTGCTTTAGTGGGAGGAGGCTTTCCTGCAGACTGAAGGGTGTCATATCAAATGTAGGAACGTAATAAGATTAAGTAACAATATTTCTAAGAGTGCAATAGAATCTTTTTATTTGTCTTGTTTTCAACTAAATGCTAAAATATTTAAAAGAATGTGATGAATCTCACGTCTACTCACAGCAGCAAGCAATTGGTTTATAGACACACATGCACTTCCTGCTGTATTTAATCAGTTCATGATGCGTAGGCAAACTTTGAGGTTACAGAAAACAAAGCTTATCAGAATACATTTTATATCCCTGTCTTTTATTACTTCTTTTACTGCTTATTAAAGTCTACTTTGGATTTACCAGAGAGCACATCACTGGTAATTGTTTCTGGGCTTCTACATTCAAAGCTACACAGAAATAAGAAGTTTACACCAGTACTACAGTACACTGTGCTTCACGCCACACTCAGACGTAATATAAAAAACAATTCTGGATACAACTTAAACTTTTGTGACACAAGATTAGATTACTTTTGCCTTTAATGATTTTCACCGGTGTAATGATGGATACGGATATTAAAAAAGATGAAGATTCAAATACAGAGATTAGTCAGTCCCTTGTAAAGCCTAAAGCCTACACCCCAGAGTGATCTAAATGCCCTTTTTATTTTACTTTATTTTGATCTGTGATCACACCCACCTGTTATTCAAACAATTTTCTAACAAAACAACCAGTTAGAAGAACACTGGCTTGAAGGGAGGGTGGCCTTAAACACATAGCAGCTAAAATAGCTTCTTTAATACAGTGGGTGAACTGAGGGGGCCGCACAGAGGCCCAGAATGAGATAAATCAGGACTTCTTGAACAGCTATACTCTAGTAGACACCAGGAACAAACATAAGATATTGGCTACGTTTCTATTTTAAACTCATACTAACGCCAAAAGTCAACACAAGTTTTACATCTACAGTATTTTATCCAGTGCAATGCAAACTGAATTTAAAGATTTCTGTTCTCAGTGAAAATGACTAATTTGATAGTTGCTGTTAGTAAAAACAAAATGTTTGGGGTCAGGAAAAAAGGAAGCTTTAATAAGGTCAGAAAGTCATTTTCTTATATCAGTTTTCAGTATCATCAGTTTTGAATAACTGTGACCTGCAGTTCAACATTAATGGCTCAGTGTCACTGCTTCTTTTTTGTTTCTAATTATCTCTGATCTTCCAATCAAAAATGAAAAAAGGACTACACTCCTGTTCTGCACCTCAGATGTCACATGATTATGCCATATTGAAAATCAGTTTGTTTTTCCATCCGTACATTTCCACAAATTTCCCTGCTCTGACCAGCCCTTTAGAGGCATTACAACCAAGCAAACACTTGCATCAGTGGACATGCAGAGAAGAGTTACACCAACTTGTATACACCAGAACCTGAAGATCTAGTTCAAACATTTTCTTTCAGGGCGAGCTGGAGCCCTTTTCCAGTTTTCATGGGGCAAGACGAAGGGTACATTGGGCAAGTCACAAATTTGTCATAGGGCTAACACAGAGACGCAGACAACCATTCATGCAGCCAAATGAGAATAGCCAATTACCTAAAATGCTTCTCTTTAAACTGCAGGAGGAAGTCAGAATACCCAGAGAGAACCCACGCAGAGCCATCTCATCTACAACACCTCTGTGGTAAAACCTTTTAATGTGTATGTGGACTGAAACCTTTGATGGAAACATCCCTACAGACAAATATGGTAATTTTAGATGCAGTTACAATTTTGTTACCTTATTTGGAAAAAGTGACTTAACAGACATTTATGTAAATTAAACTTTTTGAGATTGTCACATCGGTCACTGTGGGCTGCAGAATTTGCAGTAGAGAGTTGCAAAAACAGAAATATCATGTATTTTAAAAAAGTGTCTTGCCATTACAGTCCTACCAATACATTATGTTTAAGCTTTCATGTCATAACAAATGAATTGCCGAGATAAATTCTCTGACCAATTTTGACATCAGGATGCTCGAGTACATCGGTACAGAGCAATCAAAATAAAAGCTTAGCAAATCTTGGTATGCATGTTTTGAGCCTGAGACGCACCGACAGCACACAAATCCATTGTGCTTTTTGATCCTTACTCTGAAGTATGCACATTTCACAAGCAACAATACTCACAGTTACAGTGTAACTCACAAACACCTAAACACACAAATAATAATGCAACATTATTTTACTTTCCTGCATCTACAACCCTCCCACACATACAAAGTTAACAGCTCTGGAAGTTGCTAGAACGAATCGATGAGGTCACTGCCAATTCTCACTGGAAGAGTAAAGGACAAAAGCTGCACAATCGGATCACAATCAAAATCATTTCAAACACCCTTGCATCAGTGATCTGTCCAGGGTGTACCCCTCCTCGCCACATAACAACTGGGATATGCTCCAGAGGCTCTGTAACCATGTAAACTGAACGAGCAGTTAAGGGATTGGATGGATGAATTTAGTTTGAAAACAGTCTCACCAATGTGACTCAGCTGGATACTAATTTAAGCCACATTGTTTTGGTAACATCACAGAAAACACTCCTGTTTTTCTTTTTTAATAAATCAAAACTTCGTGATTTATTTAACAGGTTTGTCCTCAATGAAGAAATCCTGAACTGACACACAACTTGTGTTCCCAGTGGTGAAAATGAGCTGAAATTGAACTACAAGCAGAGGGAATTATTTGACCTTTTAAGTGGAGGATGTTTCAACCTGAACTGAAGAAAACCGCTAGGGAAAAGCCAATTAGAAATTTGTATTCAGACTGCTGGTGCCTGGATGAACAGCACTGAAAATCCCTTTAAGCTGCATAACTTGCAGTACATACCATTCAAGGCTCTACTAAAATGCTGTACCCCTTTACTCCTGTCTGGGTCCCCAATTCACAAAGCAATAAACTTTTAATGAAGATTGTTCAATTCTGCAGGACAGTGTGGCTAAAACCACTAAAAACCAGGACTAAATGTCTTTGCAATGTTTTTCTTCCGAGGACGGATGCTGTCGGCTGTCTTAGACAGAAGCGTTTCTGACCCGAGCACTTACAGTTATTGAATGCATCATAAAAGAAATCTAAAGATTGAATTTGATGCTATCAATAACATTGTTTCATCACCCCACTCTTCTCTACAATGCTTCTCTGTCCATGGCGATAATAAGTTTTTTACTCTTTTCTTGATAAGGTTATGGTTATGAGGAGCAGTATTCGTCGTGTGACGTATCAGCTTCATCTCTGACTGTTCAGAACTTATTTCAACTTATCAGCTTTCAAGCTCTGATGCCATTGATTAGCAAAATGAAGTCATCTTCTACTAATACTGTCCTCTGTTAAAAGTTTTGTCAGTGTTGGCCCTGCTAGAGTAGCAGTAATTAAGCCCTCATTGTCAGGATTTACCTACCCCTATTTTACTTAAGTAGTAGCCTTGCTTAGACCCTGCTGTGTCCTTGAACTATAGCCAGCTACAGACAGGCACAATATTTATGATGATATTCAGCCTGGCTTTTGGAAAAAAGGTACTTTTCCTCATGAGAGATCTGTAGCTGCTCTTCTGAGAATTTAAATGATCATTTAATATCCTCTTATCCGCGTGATTGTTCTGTGTTAATGCTACCTGACCTCTGCATTTCACTCCTGATTATGAAGTTTGCAACTGGTTAGCATGTCAGGCAAAGGTATATACTGGTTTATTTCTTATCTTAAAAATCTGGGGTTTGCTATGCATTTTTTAAACTTCACACCTCCTAATTATCTCAGAATCAGAATCAGAATCAGAATACTTTATTGATCCCTGGGGGAAATTATTTTTTGTTACAGTGCTCCATTTTAAACCAACATTAAGACAAGACAGACAATACACTAACTAAGAATAGTACAATATATACATATATATACATACATACATACATAAGTCACTCATAAATAAATAGTTGGAAAAGAAACATGTGTAGCTGTAGCAGCAAACAGTGTGTTAAGTGGATGCGTTGTACAGGGAGATGGCCACAGGCAGGAATGATTTCCTGTGTCGTTCAGTGGTGCTTTTCGGTAATCTCAGTCTCTCACTGAACGTGCTCCTGTGACTGACCAGCATGTCATGGAGTGGGTGGGAGGTGTTATCCAACATTGTCTTTATCTTGGACAGCATCCGCCTCTCCGACACCACCTTGAGGGAGTCCAGCTCCATCCCCACAACATTGCTGGCCTTACGGATTAGTTTATTAAGTGCAGTATTTGCACATAATGTCTAGCAGAGCTCAGTTATTGTCTTTATGTTTGCTGGCCTTGAGACATGTTGTAGAGAGTTTTACAATATGATACCACTTTGATTATATTTACCTTTTCCTTAAGGGGAAAACCTTATAAAGCTTAGAGTTCATAAAGGCTCAAGTTCTTTAATGCTGTCAATAAACAGGTGCCACACAATTTCTTAGAGCTCGCAACAGATATAACAATGGTTCACTTTAATAGTCGAAGCTTATATGCAAACTTTCAATCCATCAAAGACTACATAACACAGTTTGAACAGCCATTCAATGTGATAGCCATATCGGAGACCTGGATAACTCCTGGAAAAGAAGAAGACTTTAAAATAAATGGATATGAATTCCTTCATGTAGACAGGATCAACAAGAAAGGAGGTGGGGTGGCACTTTACATTGATAAAAACCTAAAGTACAAAAGAATGGGAAGAATGACAACTGTTATTGATGGAGTGATGGAATGTTTATCAGTGGAAATAAGTATAGAAAAAAGGAAAAACCTAATTGTCAGTTGTATATATAGAACACCAGGATCTAAGATTGAGATATTTAAGGATAATATGGAGGACTTATTTACAAATATAAATCAGAAAAGAATGTTTATTTGTGGGGACTTTAATATTGACTTATTGAATCCAAATCATAATAAGAGTACAGAAGAATTTATTGATTCCATGTACAGCATCGGTTTATTTCCACTGATAACAAGACCGACCAGAATAACATCTCATTGTGCAACTCTATTAGATAATATATTTACAAATATAATAGAAGGAAAGATAAAAAGTGGGCTGTTAATCAATGATATAAGTGACCATTTACCAGTCTTTGCATCGTATAATTGCCATTATAAAGTGAACAACGATGGACATAAGATTATTTACAAAAGAATAAGAACAGAGAAGACCTTAAATTGTCTTAGAAATGAACTTTTAAAGCAAGATTGGAATATTGTGTATGAACAAACAGAAGTTAATAAAGCTTACGAAGGATTTTTAAGAACATTTAACACATTACTTGATAAAAACTGCCCAGTAATTGAAATCAATAGGAAACACAACTATGCAGGAAGACCATGGATGACAAAAGGACTACAAAATGCCAGCAAAAAAAAGAATACCTTATATCGAGAATTCATAAAAAAGAGAACAATAGAAACTGAAATGAAGTATAAAACTTACAAAAATAAATTAACTAATATAATGAGATCCTGTAAAAGAGAGTATTACATTAAAAGGTTAGAACACAATAAAGATAACACAAGAGATATATGGAATGTATTAAACAGAATAATCAAAAATGAATCAAGGAATAATGATTACCCTGGGTACTTTATAGAAGGGACAAGAAGTATTAATAACATGGAGGAGATAGTAAATGGCTTTAATGAATTCTTCGTAAACATAGGGCCAAAACTGGCAGAAGAAATAAAGGTTGATGGAATAGAAAGGGACACTGGTGAAAATATTGAAAGGAATAGTAGCTCAATGTTTTTAAGAGCAGTGGAAGAGAAAGAGATTTATGACATGGTTAGAGGACTTAAGAACAAAACCAGTACAGACTGGAATGATATTGATATGGTAACGGTAAAGACAGTTATTGATGGTATCGTAAAACCATTAAAATATATATTCAACTTGTCGTTTCAAAAAGGAGTTTTTCCACAAAAAATGAAAGTTGCTAAAGTTATTCCCATTTACAAAACCGGTGAAAGACATAATTTTACAAACTATAGACCAGTGTCAATACTCTCCCAGTTCTCTAAGATACTGGAAAAACTCTTCATAAAAAGATTTGACAGTTTTGTGGAAAAATATGAATTAATGACAGATAGTCAGTATGGGTTCAGAAACAACAGATCAACAGCTTTGGCACTGATAGATTTAATGGAAAAGATAACGGAATGTATGGATAATAAGAGGTATGCGCTCGGAGTTTTCTTAGATCTAAAGAAGGCGTTTGATACTGTTAATCATGAAATTCTATTAAAAAAAACTGGAAAAGTACGGGTTTAGGGGAGTGGTTTTGGAATGGTTAAGCTATGTAGGGAATAGGCAACAATATGTACAAATAAATGAATATAAATCTAATTTGATGGATATAGCTTGTGGAGTACCTCAAGGTTCAGTACTGGGTCCAAAAATGTTTATTATGTACTTAAATGATATCTGCAGAGTATCGGTGTCAAGGGTAGTGTCGTGGATGAGAGAAGGAGGACCCAAACGCTGGACTCACAGGCAGGTAGGTGAAGGTGGATGTTTATTGCCGAAGGAGTGAGCAAACAGTACCGAGGGAGGAAATGGCTGGCTGACTGAATGAATGAACAAAGGACTGACTGACTGACTGGACATACAGACGACATCAGACATACATCATTAACATCAATGACACGACAGAGAACTGGTGAAACCGAGGAACTTAAATACACAGGTTGAATGATGACAATGATTGGAAACAGGTGAGTACAGGGCTGAACATAATCTGACTAATGACACGGGAGACAAGCTGACACGGGAAAAGACAGGAAGTGAGAACATTAATGTGGCGAACCAAACTGAACATGAACAAACTGAAATCACTGGGTCAACGACCCAGGAACCCTGACAGTACCCCCCCCTTCAAAGGCCGGCACCCGACGGCCAAAAGAGAAAGAAAAAAAAAAACCAGAACAGGGCGGGCGGAGGGGGCCCAGGACGGAGGGACGGAGTCCACACCAAGACAGTTCAGGTGGGCGCCCCCGTGGCCCGTGGCCGAGACGAGACAGTTCAGGTGGGCGCCCCCGTGGCCCGTGGCCGAGACGAGACAGTTCAGGTGGGCGTCCACGCGGCCCGTGGCCGAGACGAGACAGTTCAGGGGGCCGACCGTGCGGACGGCAACGGCGACAGCACTGGTCCGGGGGCCGACCGCGTGGAAAGCGACGGCGGCGACGTGGGCACAGTTCGGGGGGCCGGCCGTGCGGAAGGCGACGGCGGCCACTCAGGCGAAGGCGGTCGGGGGGCCGGCCGTGCGGAAGGCGACGGCGGCCACTCAGGCGAAGGCGGTCGGGGGGCCGGCCACGACGGCGATGGCGCCCGGCCAGAGGCCTAGCCAGCGGTCTAGAAAATGGCCGTTTAGCTCCTGGGCCAGGCGAGGCTGAAGGCTCTGAGGCTGCAGCGGACGAAGGCTCTGAGGCTGCAGCGGACGAAGGCTCTGAGGCTGCAGCGGACGAAGGCTCTGAGGCTGCAGCGGACGAAGGCTCTGAGGCTGCAGCGGACGAAGGCTCTGAGGCTGCAGCGGACGAAGGCTCTGAGGCTGCAGCGGACGAAGGCTCTGAGGCTGCAGCGGACGAAGGCTCTGAGGCTGCAGCGGACGAAGGCTCTGAGGCTGCAGCGGACGAAGGCTCTGAGGCTGCAGCGGACGAAGGCTCTGAGGCTGCAGCGGACGAAGGCTCTGAGGCTGCAGCGGACGAAGGCTCTGAGGCTGCAGCGGACGAAGGCTCTGAGGCTGCAGCGGACGAAGGCTCTGAGGCTGCAGCGGACGAAGGCTCTGAGGCTGCAGCGGACGAAGGCTCTGAGGCTGCAGCGGACGAAGGCTCTGAGGCTGCAGCGGACGAAGGCTCTGAGGCTGCAGCGGACGAAGGCTCTGAGGCTGCAGCGGACGAAGGCTCTGAGGCTGCAGCGGACGAAGGCTCTGAGGCTGCAGCGGACGAAGGCTCTGAGGCTGCAGCGGACGAAGGCTCTGAGGCTGCAGCGGACGAAGGCTCTGAGGCTGCAGCGGACGAAGGCTCTGAGGCTGCAGCGGACGAAGGCTCTGAGGCTGCAGCGGACGAAGGCTCTGAGGCTGCAGCGGACGAAGGCTCTGAGGCTGCAGCGGACGAAGGCTCTGAGGCTGCAGCGGACGAAGGCTCTGAGGCTGCAGCGGACGAAGGCTCTGAGGCTGCAGCGGACGAAGGCTCTGAGGCTGCAGCGGACGAAGGCTCTGAGGCTGCAGCGGACGAAGGCTCTGAGGCTGCAGCGGACGAAGGCTCTGAGGCTGCAGCGGACGAAGGCTCTGAGGCTGCAGCGGACGAAGGCTCTGAGGCTGCAGCGGACGAAGGCTCTGAGGCTGCAGCGGACGAAGGCTCTGAGGCTGCAGCGGACGAAGGCTCTGAGGCTGCAGCGGACGAAGGCTCTGAGGCTGCAGCGGACGAAGGCTCTGAGGCTGCAGCGGACGAAGGCTCTGAGGCTGCAGCGGACGAAGGCTCTGAGGCTGCAGCGGACGAAGGCTCTGAGGCTGCAGCGGACGAAGGCTCTGAGGCTGCAGCGGACGAAGGCTCTGAGGCTGCAGCGGACGAAGGCTCTGAGGCTGCAGCCGGGCCGGGCGTGGGTGCAGCTGAGGCTGCAGCCGGGCCGGGCGTGGGTGCAGCTGAGGCTGCAGCCGGGCCGGGCGTGGGTGCAGCTGAGGCTGCAGCCGGGCCGGGCGTGGGTGCAGCTGAGGCTGCAGCCGGGCCGGGCGATGCAGGCGCGGAGGCCTCTGGCCGGAGACAGGCAGGGCCAGTAGGCGCGGAGGCCCCTGGCTGAGGAGCGGCCGGGCCAGCGGGTGCGGAAACCCCTGGCTGAGGAGCGGCCGGGCCAGCGGGTGCGGAAACCCCTGGCTGAGAAGCAGGAAGGCTCACAGCTGGCTCTGGGTGCTGTGGCTGCAGGTCCGGGAACTGGACGGGATGGTGGACAGGTGACTGGGAAACAGGAGGCGACTGGACTACAGGGCACTGGGCGGCAGACTGGACTACAGAAGAGTGGAGGACAGGTGGAGACTGGACTACAGGTGGCTGGAGGACAGGTGGAGACTGAGCTACAGGTGACTGGAGGACAGGTGGAGACTGAGCTACAGGTGGCTGAACTGACTGGAGGGCAGCAGGAGACTGGACAGCAGGTGAGGGAACCGATTGGACTAAGGAGACTGACGGATAAACAGAGGCCGGTGAGGCTAATGGCTGAGCTAAAGAGTGAGCTAGTGACGGAGATAAAATTACAGCTTGGGCTCGTAAGGCTGGTGCCTGGGCAGGGGACAGTTCAGCTAGTCTAACCAGTGATACTGCGAGGGTGTGAAAAGCTGGATCAGGAGGTGGATGAAAGGGTGAAGTAGTAGGTGGACCGGTTAGCTCTTCCAAGCCTCCAGGGAGGTCAGGCTGGGTTCTGGCTGCCCTCAGCCTGGGCGCTGGGACAGGCACAGAAGGTGGCTGGACACCAGTCACCCCCACCCGAGAAACAGGAGCGGGTGTGGAGGTGGACTGGGTCGCAGCTGCCCTCCTCCTGGGAGCTGGCACTGGAGTGGGTGTAGGCTGACTGATAGGAGTGGAAATAACGACCGGGTGAGTGACACTGACAGGTCTATCGGGTTGTATTCTGGTCTTTCTGCCATCACTATTTACAGTTTTTGACTGAACAGTCTTTGGGGAGCCAGAGCAGAAAAGATCTTCCCAGTCCACATCATCCTCAAGGAGGGAAACTCCCCATGAATCAGAAAAGAGTCTGTTGTGTGTTTTAAGTGGATAATCAGATGAGGGGTGTGGAAAACAGTCACTGGAACTCACCACCGGGAGTTGCTGAACAGAGTCCGTTTTATGGCGGCGTGTGCGCCGCTTTCCCCGGGAAGAGGAAGCGGGCCGGGTAAACGGCTGAGCCTCTGGCGCGGTAGCCTCCGCTGAGCCGAGATGGGAGGTGTAGCCGCTGTGCCGTGGCGAGGCGGAAAGGCTGGAGAGTGAATAGGCTGGCGGGCGAGCGAGGAGCGAAGCGGCGGGAGAGCGAGCGGCCGAAGCTTGGGCTGTGACGCCCACTCTCCGCGGCGAATGCTCCGGTGCAGCTGAGGCAGCAGGTGGGGGAACGTGGCGTCTCCGAGGCCCGCCCAGAGCCAGGCGAGTCCCCTCGAAGACGTGCTCTCTCTCCGCGAAGAGCCGCTGTTTTCCCCGAAGCCCCTCCGTCCAGCGAAGGAGCGCTGCCTCCTGCCGCTCGAAAAGTTCAGGGTCCGCTGGGTCCACAACGCGGGGTCGTGTCATTCTGTCAAGGGTAGTGTCGTGGATGAGAGAAGGAGGACCCAAACGCTGGACTCACAGGCAGGTAGGTGAAGGTGGATGTTTATTGCCGAAGGAGTGAGCAAACAGTACCGAGGGAGGAAATGGCTGGCTGACTGAATGAATGAACAAAGGACTGACTGACTGACTGGACATACAGACGACATCAGACATACATCATTAACATCAATGACACGACAGAGAACTGGTGAAACCGAGGAACTTAAATACACAGGTTGAATGATGACAATGATTGGAAACAGGTGAGTACAGGGCTGAACATAATCTGACTAATGACACGGGAGACAAGCTGACACGGGAAAAGACAGGAAGTGAGAACATTAATGTGGCGAACCAAACTGAACATGAACAAACTGAAATCACTGGGTCAACGACCCAGGAACCCTGACAATCGGAGATTTTAAAGTTTGTAATATTTGCAGATGACACAAATATACTGTGTGCAGGTGGGGAATTGCCACAGGTTTTGGAAATGATCACACAGGAATTAACGATATTAAAGAAGTGGTTTGATATAAATAAATTATCATTGAATCTCGATAAAACCAAATTTATGTTGTTTGGAAACCAAAAGAAAAACATCGAAGTAGAAATATGTGTTGACAATGTATATTTAGAAAGAGTAAATGAAATAAAATTTCTTGGGGTGATCATTGACCACAAGCTCTGTTGGAAGCCACACATTACTTATGTTCGGGGGAAATTGGCACGGGGCATTGCCGTCCTGGGAAAAGCAAAGCATATGTTGGATCAGAAAGCACTGCACATTTTATACTGTGCTTTACTACTGCCATATATGAGCTACTGTGTAGAGGTCTGGGGAAACACATACAAAAGTAACACACAAACAATAACTATAATACAGAAAAGGGCCATTAGATTAATAAATAATGTAGGGTACAGGGACCATACAAATGCACTCTTTGTCAAAATGCAAGCTATTAAATTCCAAGACTTGGTGAAGCTTAAAACAGCGCAGATAATGTATAAAGTCAGAAATAAATTGCTTCCCAAAGAAATCTGTAAATTGTTCATAGAAAGAGAAGGTGGGTATAACTTAAGAGGGAAATGGAATTTAAAAATACAAAGTGCTAGAACAACTTTAAGAACTATGTCTATCTCAATTGCAGGAGTTAAATTATGGAACAGTCTAACAGAAGAAATAAAAGACAGTCAAAACATAAAACAGTTTAAAGTAAAATATAAAAACCTAATTTTAAATAAGTATAAGAATGAAGAAAACGGGGTTAACCCAGGACGGTAATGTTGCTGGAAATGGTGTTGCGGTTCTTTTTTGTTTTTTTGTTTTGTTTTGGTTTGTTGTTTTTCCATAACTTGTGTATCTGCAAATATACACATTCTGTATTTTTCATATGAAAGAAACTATACTGTGGTGGGGCTTGCTAATTTCTTGTTTTTGATTTATGTATGTTATGTTTTGTTTTACTTCATATGTTTATATGTTTCATATGTTGTTTGTTTAATTTAAGACAAAAAAAATTAAATGAATGAGAGGTAAAACTTGAGGGGGTAGGGACAAATAAGTAAATACTTCAGCCTACTCCTTTTCAAACAAATAATGGAATGATATTTTGTAATCATTGTGAAGGCACATGTTTGAAATGTTTGAAATAAAAATGAACTGAACTGAACTGAACTGAACAGATAATACAGAGGTTTGCCAGTTTAAAATTCTCATCCTTATGTGCAAATACTGCATCAGCTCCTGTGTATGTGGTCACACAGTTTGCCTAAGGACCCTGGGTAATCAAGCTTTTGAGGCTGTGGGATCTGAACAGTGGAATGCGCTGCCTGCATCTCCAAGGTTTACAGTTCATAAATACATAAAACCAGAACTGGTACACAAACATTACCCAAATGCCTGTTTGAGCAGACATGTATTTAGGAAGGATGTTTACGTTTTAGCTTTTGATTTACTTTCATCACTAGTTTTATTCATTCTTTGAATAGCTTTTAATCTTGGGTTAGATTTTTTTTTAATTTCTCTACTGTTTTTTAATTTCAGTATTGTGTAATGGCTCTTATTGGATCTCTCTGACTTTTATCTGTCTTCCTAGATTTTTACATTATTGTGTAATTTTAACTATGTAAAAATTGTAAGCTCATGGACCGTGAAATCATCACAATTATTTGACCTTAGCTATAAAGAGTCATAAAAGTCTCTGTATTTTGGGTCCTTAAACATGTTTGCATTATATGCTTTTCAAAATAACATGCTTGTGTGTTGGTGTTGCATCTTCTCCCTCCCTGTGTGTGTCAGTGTGGCACAAACACAAGAGCGGAGTAGACACATGGAATGGATGCCTTGAGAGACAGGTAAAGTAAAGATAACGCTGCTGAATCTGACTCTTTACATTTGAGTAAAAGCAATAAAGGCTTTCAGTATTTGTTAAGCTGGTTATGACAGTTCTGTTTAGGTTCAACAGCTACCATCTAGGGATGTTCCTGGAGACTAATTTATTGAAGTTAAACAAGAAAATAAATAGACTAGTCGACTAGCCTAAAAGACAGAAAAAACGACAGAAAACATTTAAAACTGAGCCCAGTCTAATCACTCGAGTTAAACAATGGTTTCTTAGTTATATTCTTACACAGACTATATGCAGCCACATAAAAGTACTACAGAAGCATGCCAGTTGGCAACTTGAATTTCTGGTGTCAAACAGCAACATTTTAATGTAGAGTTAATTAGTCGCACTCATCCCTACTATATCTAGGTGTTATCCAAAAAACCTGTGGCACTGTCGGTGCTTTGACGCTTCCCATGATTTCTTTTCTCACTTGACCCACTAGAACAACACCCTCACTGTGTACCGGAACTCCCGATTTCCAAAGAAAGATACTTGGCCAAGCATTGTGTCTTTTCATCCTGTTAGTGAAGTGCTCAACATGGTTGTGTGTTCATGCTGTAGCTGTGTACTGTCCGTCCATCCATCCATCCATCCATCCATCCGTCCATCCATCCATCCATCCATCCATCCATCCATCCGTCCATCCATCCATCCATCCATCCATCCATCCATCCATCCATCTGTCATCCATCCATCTGTCATCCATCCATCCATCCATCCATCCATCCATCCATCCATCCGTCCATCCATCCATCCATCCATCCATCCATCTGTCATCCATCCATCCATCCATCCGTCCATCCATCCATCCATCCGTCCATCCATCCATCCATCCATCCATCCATCCGTCAATCCATCCATCCGTCCATCCATCCATCCGTCTGTCATCCATCCGTCCATCCGTCCATCCGTCCATCCATCCGTCTGTCCATCCATCCATCCGTCCGTCCATCCATCCGTCCATCCGTCCATCCATCCATCCGTCCATCCATCCGTCTGTCATCCATCCGTCCGTCCGTCCGTCTGTCCGTCCGTCCATCCATCCATGTCTAGCTCACAAAGGCAGTAGTCTAAGCAGAGAACCCCAAACCTCCTTCTGCCAGGCCATGTCCTCATCCCATCTCAGAGGATACTGACGCAAGCCTGCTAAGAATTATTAAATTCTCTCTTAGAAAACCTCCCCCAGCTTCCCAAATGACCAAACTCCTTATCCTATTGATAAGGGACAGCTCATCCACTCTTAGGAGGAAACTCATTTCTGCCACTCAAATCTGTGATCGAATTCTTTCCATCAGTACCTAGAGTTCATGGCCATAGATGAAGGTGGGACCATAGACTGACCATAAACCTTAACACTCAGCTCCTCTTCACCTTAACAGACTACTACAGCATCCACATCACTACAGACGGCACCAATCCATCTATCAATCTCCCACTTCACTCTCCCCTCACTACTGAGTAAGATCCTGATGTATTTAAACTCCTCCACTTGGGCAGAAACTTGTCCCTGACCCAGATTCAAAGTAATATTTTTTCAGAGTTTCTTCCTCTTCACTTTTAATTTTGCTGTCATTACCTTACCCGTACATGACAACTTTTCAACAGTACAGCATTCTACCTACATAAAGCATCAACGCTGTGGGCTTACATGTTGTATTTGAGTTGGAAGACTACATGCAAGAACATCTGTATTTACATAGACAAACACCTTTGCAAACGTATACTAAGGTGTAAAGCCTGCGGGAGGCTTATAGATAGGGAATGTTTTCACAGATAGCTGTCAGAGTCAAATTTAAGCAATTTTAGGCTTTGAAAGGCATCAGCAGTTATCTACAGGCCACTTTGCCCTTTGTTTCTAATGGTGATCCACTTTTAATAAACCGATTAGAGCAGATGAAAAGGGAACAGCAGAATGCAAATGCAGCGTGAATTTCTTTATTATATGGTACTTCCAACAAACAATCACCCCCACTTCAATAAAAACATGTCTACCACCATCACTGTTTCATAGTGTATCATCAAATGTGTTTAAGAAAATGAACCAAATAGTGCTGTTTGCTTGCCTTCACCTTTTTCATAGCATGTCCACATCATAAATCTGTTTTTTTAACATTATCAATAATATTATTGACAGGAATGTTATATAATTTATATAAATGATACAAAAATAACTGCACCTTTTGGAAGGATAAGTTAGTGACGCTTTGAGTTTTCAAAGGGAAGAACTGGCAGAAAAAGGGGGAACTGTGCTACACTATTCCCTTTGGGATGAATGCAAGGATTCTGTGAGACTTTCAGGTCTCCAAAAGACTTTTTGGGCTGTCTCTTTGATGCAGCCCCCAGAAGATATGCAGGCATAGAAAGAGACATAGAATAGAATTGAATACATGGATGGACATATGAGATCCTGTGGTCTTTACTGCATTGCTCTCAGAAAACAAACCTAACCAAGTGATATTGTTACATAAGCTTTCAAGATGAGCATATAAGTATGATGAGTTGTTTATTCCTTAAAACACTCTGTGTAATGGACATTACAGCCTCTAGGTGCTGCTAATGGGTCTTTATGGGTCCTCCCCCCCTGTTCCATTAGGAGTCAATTTCATATAAGATGCCATAGGGGAGACCATCTTTCAAGGTCCAGGGCAGAGTCCACTCAGTTAGATATGACCAGATGATGGACTCTTCAGGGCTAATAACAAACCCCTGTTTTTCTTTTCATTTTGTATTTTTCTTTTAGAGTGTGCATTCATCACCCTTGCAAAGTCATTTAATGTCTAATGGCTTCAATTAATTTTTAAGAATAAAACAAGTAAATAGGTGGCTATTTTATTGTTTCTGCACACTTATCTATCTCTCTCTCACACACAAAAATGAGAGTGTGCAATATTGCTATGTTTGTTCTCTGCTGTCATGGTTTTGAGCATCGCCTTCAAAAATCCATGAAAAAAACAATAAGAGCTGTCAAGATTTCGGTTTCTTTTGGCGGTTAATGTAGGCATAAGAACCCTTAATTTGAATTTTCATCTGCCATGTACTGGTGACAATTAATTAAACATTGATTCGGGGAGGCCTTGGACTTTTTAAGGTAGCTGGAAAGCAGTAATGCACATCTTTTTAGGACAGGCAGAGCTATGAGACAGAGAATTCAACAAGATATATTTTCATTGTCTGGTAGCAATTGGTCAGATGTGTCTAAACAGGTTTTGATTGAGGCTCTTGATTCTGTGACATGTGTCAGTGAAAAGATGTACATCAGCTATGTGGCTGGGCTTTGTTAAGAGCCAGAGGGAAATGGAAAGAAGACAAGATAATGCTTGTCCCAGAAGTCTTTCTTTAAAACGATTTAAGCCATTACATTTATGAAAAATGTGCCAGCCCTCATCTGATTTACTTGGATCAGCTGAAAGAGAAATCTTAAAAGCTTCATTTCTCTAATAAAATTATGTTTTGAGGTAAAAGGTAAAGGATAACATGTGTATTTAAGAGTAAAGACAGCAAACAAATACCCCTTCAGGACAAACAATATAAGATGTTCTATTTTGCTGATATACTGTCTTTTGCACTGCTGATACTATCAAATAATTCAAAGTGTAAACAGAAACAGCAGGTCTTGTCTGCATACCAATCACAAAACTACAGATATTACATACTTTTAAATATTTAAAGAGTCTTATGTTAGATGAAGAACTCTCAGCTAAGCACTGAAATCCACTGTGATGCAAAGAAAACAAGTTTATCGGAGCATGACATAAACAGAAGGGGAACACAAGGTAAATATCATTTTTGTAGTGAGCAAACACATCCGCTACACCTTTTGGTTTAGTTCATCTACTCAGTGCTGTTTGCTAGTTTCCTTTGAGGGGCTGCAAAAACTCAAACTGTAAAATATTCAGAGCACAATGCATCAACGCACAGGTTATTCAGTATTGCCATAGAGCTTTGCTCTTTACTGCTCATCCCTTATGGAGTAATTATAATAATAATCCTGCAGCCCAAGCTTACAGCCTAAAGTTTACCAACATTGCCTCTCAGAACTTCTCAGAGGCATATTTTTCAGCTACCTTTCAGCGTAAGGGAAATATTAATGTTACATTCACATTTACATAAAGTTGCAGGGATGCTTTTATCATTTCTTACACAGAATACCGTGATGCACTCTGGGTGAATTAGCAGAATGTGTGACATGGGTGTCTGTTTTATTGTTGAACCCTTGTCATTTTGTGTTTTGTTTGCTTTTTCTGTTGCTAAATGTTTATATATATATATTCTGCTCATTTTCCATGTTTTGTTTGCTTTTAATGTTTCTCTTTTTATTGAAGTCTTTGTAAGTCTCTCCAACCCCACCCACCTCCTTCCCCGAAGGTCCCTAAACCCTCGTTAAGAAACACAGAAGTAGTGTAGTACCATTGCTATTAAAACTGTGACTATTAAAATGGGATCTCATAAATTTCCTATCTGTAAATTTGACCTTTGACCAAAATCAAATGTGTCAGCTAAAGATGTATGAAGCTTTAATAATTTAATGAGGTAAATATGTTCTTGCAGAATCAAGCATGATCACAAGTAAGGATGAGGTAGGACAAACTGTCAATAAAAACTAGCCTCAGGCAAAATTGATTCTATTGCTGTACTACTGCTCTTATTGATATTTAAAAAATAAAATCCTACTCTGTCTTGCAGTATATGTTGCAACATAAATTTTAGAATGGATTTTGCAATGACTTGGATCTTTTTGTTAAGCATGAAATGGATAAAGCATCACTCTGGTATGTGATATTGTATCTATGGGAATCAGTTAGCATGAGCTACACTAAATACTTGCTACTCCGGGGCCCTCAGACCATCACGAGCCACGACGTGTCCTTGGTCTGACTCTGCTACTCATCACTGAGGTCCACTATTTTTCTTTCCAAGATAACTTCGCAGCTGTAATTAAGTTCCATAAATAAATGTGTCACCTTGACCAGAAAAAGAGCCCAGCGTGGAGACCTTCTCAAATATTTCATGTCATTTAAATGAAAGAGTCCTTAATACTGTCCTCAAGCTTCTGAAGGATGGTGTGGCACTTTGCTGTGCGTGCACATGGACCACTCTAGTATCCTGGGAGTTATATCCATATGTACATCTTATCTCAATATTAATGTCAGTGGAGCAAGATGTATATCCTTTATAACGAGGCAGGAAGTCAGGGGTGGATGAACATTTACTGTGTCCAACTGACATGTAGCCAGGACAAGCCCTGCGATTAGCATTGATATTTCCATATCCTGAAAACACAGACTTTCACCATTAGCCAAGTCATTGTATAACCTTACTATAAACTAACCTTGCCATATTTTCCATAAAAAGACTCAGCCATGTGCACACATCAGGGAAGAAATACTCTTTTTTTCAAATGTTGTTAGTAGATATAAATGTTGCCAAATTGGCCCATTAGGATATTGACATTCACATCTGCAGATGTGCATGAACATGCATGCAGTCAGATATGTGACCATGCTTGGTTCTCACAACTATATGAAAAAGCAAAGCCTCTCCTTTGATGCCATCACTGTTTCTCACTCTCTCTTTATCATACCAGCACATAATCCTACACATATGCTGTAATACGCACACAAACACATCCACACTCCCTTCACATACAAGGCTCTGCCTGTCTCTACCACACATCATCCTCCTCCTTGAGCACACTTGATGTAATGCTGTAGGTTTGATCTTCCATGGGTTGGTCCAGGAACACCAGTGAACCTGCTGATGCTGCTGGTCAAAGAACTATTTCATTGCAGCAAAAAAGCCTTGTAGCTGAATTCCACCAGGTATTTGGAAACCTGATTGCCTGCTATAAAATGTCCTTCTGATGTGAAGCACATTATGAGCAGCCAGAGAATATGGCTGTATTATATATTCACAAACACACATGTAGCAACTCGAAAGCCTTTGCTTTCAGAAGAACATTTCAAGACAAGATGGGTTTTTTTCCTCATCCTTTTTCACTCTTGATAAGCCATGAAGATCCAAACAATACTCAGTCAATGCAAAAACAGCCTGTACCAGGAGCAGGTACATTAATTTGTTGCTGTCTCTTATATAATTAAAACCGCACGCTCATTATGAAGTCACTGTGTTAGATCTGAGAGGAGGGTAAACTGAATAAAAGAAAAGAAAACGAAGGACTGTAACTTTATCAAAAAATAGAAAGGTACAAGTGTAAAGATGGTGCATCGTTCCTGAGTCTTTTTGAACATCCAGTTCAGACTTTATCGAATTATAAGCGTGGAAATAGTTGTGCTTTGCACAAATGTGGAGGCAAAGTGGGAGCTCTGCTTTGATTTATACATGTACAAAGACAACGTTGCAATATCTGAGTGACATTTCAAAAAACAATTAGGGTACCAAGACTATATTGATGCCACATTAATTAAGCTTAATATGCACTTGGCACATAGAGATCTGTCTCTGTCTAGAAAGTCCTTCCTAATTTCGGTCCATGAATTCAAAAGCTGAACACAGTCTGTCTCTCAATAAATGCACAACCTGCAGAAAATAAACTTACCCACTCTTCCGCTGCAGCGATTAAATAACAGACGAAACCAGTCACTGAGAGAAGTGTATTACATTCCCCATTAATGTCCATTCACAGCTCAACGACGCTCACGCCGACACCCGTCCGTGTGCCGACGGAAGGGGACGCGCAAGCGAGAGCGCGCCTCTTGGCCAGCATAGACAGAGCTCTGAGAGATGCGTCAGTAAGGAGGAGGTGTGAAGACAAGATAAGAGTAATAACAGCCCTCCAGTAATGAAGAAAACGAGTATTATTGTGGCATTTTGTATATAACTTTGCCAGATGCGCAAGAACGTCGCCTAGCCTGCTACTGGTTCGCTATGACCTTAGTGTAATGCAGCGTAATTGGGTATCTTATACGATGGAAACGGGGTAGTGGATACAAAACAAGGATGTTTGACTGCTTAAATGTGTTGGAGCCACACGCAAGTTGTGAACATGCATGCATCAGGTGGAGTACAGAATGGTTATAACTTCTGTAACTTGAGTTTTGCACCAACATTTGTGCTGAACATAAATAGTTAACATTAACATGGGGAATTTGTAGCAGCAGTACACAGTGCCTAGAATATGCATCATTGGTCACATTAGCAAGAAAACTCGCTGTATTGCAGAAACACACTTATTTTACAGAGAAAGTGTGAAATCTGTGCAGGTTTCATGAGGAGGCGATGAAAGCCTTCATTAAAGAATGCAAACAAGTATGAAGCCACTAGAAAAAAATAATGGAAAAAGTAGATGTCATTTTGGTTGTGTTGGTGGTTGAGATGTTGGTCATTACTAGGGAATTGGAAAACACTGATTATAAAAATGAGCTGGCTTGTGATCTAGAGCTGGAGGTGTGTGTTATCAATCTCTCAACTCACCTCCCTCTGAGCACTGCAGCTCTCTGCTGTTTATTTAGCCGGGTGTTATGTAAATGTGTAGTCACTATGTTTCCTGTAAGAAACCATTGGTTGATGTTTAGTCTCTTATGATTGACTGGTGGATGTAGATTGGCTTTATAGCTGTTATGGCAGGGTGTGGAAATAAAATATGGCCACTTTGTGATGTGTTGCGTAGGCTGATCATGCACTGTGGACTTGCATTTGCTTCATTTGATTTAATAAGAAAACATAAGACTGGAAAATGAAAATAAATTGGTCTTAAATTTTCTGCACTGCAGTCTACTCGGCTTGGCCACAGTGATAAAGAATTATCATTGCTGCTGCCTACAACAACACCTGTGAGAAGCTGAAGCTCCTGTTAGTCACTGAGAATAAAGTATTGGTTGCCAAATGATACAAAACCTTTACTGAATCACATATAGACAGAGTGAAAAATTTGGTTCTTGTAAGTGTTGACTTTTGGATAAATGTTCCATTTCCTTAGAGATAAATCTGTGGACAGCCTTAATCTCTACAATATCTACATCAGGTGATTCTATGCTCCTCAAAACAAACACTGGCCACATGTAACAAACCTCCTTTATCTATTTAAAAAAGCTCATTTGTGAAACTGACATTTTATTTGATATGCTGGCTCTTGGGTTTCTCCAGTGGGGCGATCGTGGCTCAAGAGTTTGCACTTCGTCTTGTAATCGGAAGGTTGCCTGTTCGAGCCCCGACTCCAGCAGTCTCAGTCGTTGTGTGCTTGGGCAAGATACTTCACCCATTGCCTGCTGGTGGTGGTCAGAGGGACTAGTGGCACCAGTGTCTGGCAGCCTCGCCTCTGTCAGTGCGCCCCAGGGCAGCTGTGGCTACAATGTAGCTTGCCATCAACGGTGTGTGAATGGGTGGATGACTGAATGTAGTGTGAAGCGCTTTGGGGTCCATAGGGACTAAGTAAAGCGCTATACAAATACAGGCCATTTAGTCTATGCATAACAAGTGGCCTTGTTCTGTGGGAAAGGAGAAATACAATTAAGTAATTCTGGGAAACCACAAGCCTATTAAAGTGGAAATGTCCCTTCTTTTAATAAACCCTCCGGAAAGTAAACCAATTTGATCAAAGTGTTGAACCTTTGGGGGAAGCCATCTATGTTGTTATGTTTAGGTAGTACAACCTGCAATGAATCTGCAGTGAATTAAGGCAATTCAGAGGCCAAAAGAGGGTCCAACACTCATACTGGTAAGGTGTACCACTAAAATACAATTGAGTGTATATTATGCTGTTTTAATGCTAAAACAATTAATGGATCTATGAGAATGCAACCTTAAGTGGATATAATTTATTGGAATTTATTGGCCTGGGAGCTGCTGCCATTCCCCTTTGAGACATTCTACAAACCGCAGCCTCAATTCATGCTCAAGACATCTGCCATTATCTACTAGAAATGGTGTCAAACCTAAAATGAGGATCTCATCCCAGGTAGTGAACTAAAAACAAAAACAAAACCTTAACTTAGCGATCCATTTCAAAGTGTTCAGCTTAGATGTTCAAAATGCAGGGTCAATTCCCTAATTTGTGCACTCAAATATTCTTAAAACAAGTGCGTACACAAAATTATCAATCGGCGAAACGTGTTTATGAGCCAAATCAATTTCAGTTATTCAGTGTAGTGAATTAGAATGATTCTAAATCAAGAGCAACATGCTCACTCTTTGCAATCAAAGGCTCGGGCTGCAATAATTAAGGTGTTGAATGTTGTGTCCCCTAAGGCAAGAACTGTCGCCGAGGAAGGAAGCAGGTGGAGGACAAGAACCGCCTGATCTGTCAAACCAAGATCAGAGACTCAGTGCAATAATTTGACAAACCTCCATAACCTAGGTCTTACAAAGAAATGAGAGTGAAAGTGATGAAATCCAAGGATGGAAACTGAATAAATTTTATGGTTATTTAACACATTTGAAAGCTGATACAAGCAGTAAGGGAACTAATGGTATTAAATGTTGTTTTCAGTCAAATCCCTTTCAGTCATTGTTTTAATATGCTTTATATACATTCATTTAAAATATATGTTTTACTATTTGGGGATTCGGTATTTGTCCATATTACACAATGTGAAAAATTTCACACAAGAAAATATTGAGTAATCCCGGATAGTAAACCACAGATTTGTGCGTACACAGGTTTGTAAAAAAATAAAAATAAAAAAAGATATGGGCAACATTTTCTTTACCATTACATCTACATGCACATATGTGTCCATTTCATTAGGGTTTAATGATATAAGCTGGTAATTCTGTGCTTTCATATGCAAGCAGAGTGCATGAACGATTTACATTTGAGCAGGCTGCTCTTAAGGGTAAACACCAATAAACTGCTTTCTAATTAAATCAATTTCTAGGGAAAAATGTAGGAGTCCAGTTTCAGGTACCTGCAAGCGGAGGCTCGGGAAGTCTATATTTTACGTCTATTGCTGTTGTCTATCTATCGAAACCTAATCTTCCATCATCTTTTTTTATCTGCTTTAAATAACTAAAGCTTCATATTTAAACCAGCTCAGGCTCCTATTTTTATTCCGCATTATAGAGAGACTTTATAAGGAGCTCTCAGTAGAGAAATTACAATCACAGTTGTTGTTTTTAATTAGCAGTGACTTTTTTGCCATCTTATCAGTGTGAAGATTAAACTGAAAATTTAATGAACCTTCATCCTGCTTTAGTCATGTGTGTCTGCTTATTGCTGTCTTCGACTGCAAAATCTGCCACTTTTAATGTTGTCTTGCTTGTTAACGATCATACACAGCAAGTTAAACAGAATAACGTTTCTGAACAATTAATATTTTAAGTCTTCACTGAATTTAATATAGTATCTGCTGCATTGTCTAATCTTTTATCTTTCTTTTATAAAAAGCAGATATCCATTTAAAAAAAAATAACACTGGCAATTATTACAAGCTTGCCACACTTTAAAAACACCACAACATCCCAGTGTGCTTGCTTGTCTACGCCTACTACTGTACAACCTATTTTACTCATTCTTTTATGTCGTCATGAATGTTATGTAACAAGGTCAACAGATTTGACACACAAATTCGGCAGGTATTCTGAAGGACTATAGAACTGGTATGTTGTCTGCCATTTATTTAGTCACGATGGGATATCTAGAAAGCTCAGAATAAGCGGAGGTTACATCAGTGTGGCCTTCTCACTGGGAAAACTTGTGTTTTATTCAGTGTTGTTTTTGTGGCCATACAATGTATTTGTATATTGTTACATATATTTAAAGCAAGAAGGTAGGAAAAACTGAAAAACTGTCTCAAATGGCACATGTAGCACATTTTTGGTAATTGGGTATCACAAAAAATAAGTTGTGCGTAAGATTTTTTTTAAAATCCAAATGGCCACATTTACTGTATTCTTGTACTCCTGCAATCTTATCTGCTCACATTTGTAGTAAAATTACTAAAATGGGGAAAAAAGTTTGCATTTAAAATTCAGCCTTGTTTGAAAGGGGGGGGGGGGGGGGGGGGGGGAGAGCCAAATTAGAGCACATGTGTTGGATAGTGTGTTTATTCTCTCTTTTTTAGAAAAAGACGCAACCTGTTCTTCAAATGCACGACTCATCTCTGGCTTTGCTTAACACCTGTTCCAATTTTCTGAATTATAATCACTCCAACTGACTTCCATGTCTTCAAATTAAGGAAAAAAGGCTTACAGTAAGAACATAATGTTTGCAGAGTAGGGACAAAGGTTTGAAATTTGCACTGTTCTAACAGATATACACTCCCCCCAATTTTTTTTTTTTTTTGTTGTTTTCTCTTTTTTTGGTTTACTTAAAAAAGTTATGCCAAGCGGTTTCATACAGCTGTGTTAAGTAACTCCCAAAAAACATTTATTTTAGTAATTTTCATTATTTCAATATAATACAGTGTTTTGGCAGTATCTCAATGGCTTTTTTATTGAGTCAGTTCAACATATTTGAATAAAACATAACCAGTTTATTAAGAGTTATGTAACACAGTCGCCTGAAACCTCTTGACATAACTTTTTAAAATAATTCAAAAAATAAATACTTTATTCATGGAATCCAACTAAAGATGATTCTTTAAAATCACCAGTCGTGAGGTTACTTTTTGTGTTTTGAGTGTAACCGAGTCAAATTTTTAGTGGCTTTGCAAAAGCTTACATTATTGTTGTTTGCTGTCTCTTTCAGTTTAGTGTTGATATCACACTCGCTCCTTGGGTTTCAGAGATACTTCAGGCAAAGATCAGTAGAAGATACTCCAGATTTGATGGCACCCCTGCAGAGATATAAACCTTTGCTGTGTCACAACATAGATCCACTGGTGATTGCAGCTCATTGGAATCATCAGAGTGTGTCGCGTATTCTATCTAACATATCTTTTAATTTAAAAAAGAGAGAAAAAAAAACAGACAGAGGAACATCTGTTCTCTGACCCACTGGTGTCAAGACAACCATCTCACCCTCAACGTCGCAAAGACAAAGGAGTTGATAGTGGACTTCCGGAGGTGCAGAGAAGTACACACCCCCATCACCATCAACGGCGCTGCTGTGGAGAGAGTGAGCAGCTTCCGGTTCCTTGGCGTACACCTGGCTGAGGATCTTACGTGGTCAGTACACACAAACAAAACAGTGAAGAAGGCGCAGCAGCGCCTCTTCTTTCTCAGGAGACTGAAAAGATTCGGCATGAGCCCCCGCATCCTCAGGACCTTCTATCGCTGTGCCATTGAGAGCATCCTCACTGGATGCATCACCACCTGGTATGGCAACAGCACCGCCTACAACTGCAAAGCTCTCCAGCGAGTAGTGCGGTGCTCTGAACGGATAATTGGAGGTGAGCTTCCCTCCCTCCAAGACATCTACAGGAAGCGGTGCCTGAGGAAAGCGGGGAGGATCATCAAGGACTCCAGTCACCCCAGCCATAAACTGTTCAGACTGCTTCCATCAGGAAGGAGGTTCTGCAGCATCCGGTCCCGTACCAGCAGACTGAGAGACAGCTTTTTCCATCAGGCCATCAGACTGCTGAACACGTCATAGACACCTCAGCTTCACTACTGGAACTTCAACATTATGCACTCCACACTGTATATAAATGCCACTTGTTTTGCACATATTCAACTCTGTATATTTTATATATTTTATTATTATTATTATTATTTTATTTTATTTTTTTACTATTTAATTTTTTAATTTGTAAAAATGTGTATACACACACACACACACACACACGTAGGAAAATATTTAGTATACACATCCAGAAATGCATACACTATTATATATTGTACATATATTTATTAGTTTCAGGTTGGCCATTCTTGTATTTTGCTCGTTTGTGTTGTTGTGTTTGCACATCTCTGTTGCTTGTGGGGCTCGCACACAAGAATTTCACTCGCATGTGCTGTGCCAGTGTGCCTGCACATGTGATGTGACAATAAAAAGTGATTTGATTTGATTTTGAACTTAAAGTTATTTTTTTCTTTTTCTTTGTGCACACTTGAATACTCCCACTGCCTGCTTTCGACGAGATGCAGTGCTCTTCCACTACAAGAGCAATAAATTGGAGGTTTAAGGATGAAGGAGCACTTGGTAAAAGAGCGTTCAAATATAATTTTTCCTGCTTTACTGAACTGCAGTCCATTATTTCCAAAACAAATCAGCTATTTCACCACCCACACAATTGAATATCAAGAGCAACACAAATAATTTGAACCAAATGTTCTGTGCACAGCGTGGGAACTGTAGTGAAGGTAGACAGTGCGAAACAACCCCGGGTCACACTTGTATAACATGCCAATACTCTATTCTCCACCATCGGCTATTAGTCATTTAAGAGAGACAGATGGATGGCACGGCTTCTTTAATGTCATCACGACACAAGCATTACCTAATGATTTCCTGCCCTCGAGTTTACAGTAAACAGGCACAATTAGGGCTGGCAGGGGCAGCGATAAGTGAGAGCAACCTGGAACAGTCGTATTATATTATTGCCTGAGAATATTATGGGAATGATTTTGACACTCATGTTTCAAGATTCTTAAACAATAACAAGCACGGTGTTATTCTAAACCACCTTTTAATTTTCCATTCACAACAAATGTTCTCATATTTTCCATCTTCCTTCCGAATCACCAAGCCCTCTAATCACTGTGGAGAGGATGCAACAAATAGCCTAACAAAGTTGTTTCAGTCTTACATCTGGCATCCTGCATGCTCTGACAGAACAGCATTGTAAATGGTAAATGGTAAATGGTCTGTATTTGTATAGCACAATTCAAAGGAAATGTAAACTAGTTGTGGGAGTAAACTGTCACAACACAAAGTATATTGTACCCTGCTGTGCATGAGGCTGCGTAGCCACAGATCAGTCAGAGTACCCATGTCAATAAACGTCTACTGTGCCTTCACAGGGCATTTCTACCTTGGAGCCAAACAAGCTGTTTTTGACAGCTGGGTATGTTTACACAAAATAAGCCCAGCTACAGCCAAGTGTTTGCCAATGGGGAATACAAAATTTTCTCTAGTGACCACTGGTTACCAGGGGTCTCTGTGGCAGTATCGCTGGTGCCTTGCCTCAACAGGAAGTAGACAAGTGTCACGACAAGTTGACGTAGAAACAGATGGAAATGTTCCTGTATCAGTTGACCCTTAAACATGTTGTCCTATTTAGCACAGTAATGCTGAAGACGTTTAAGATTATTTTTTCTCAAATGGCAGATGCTGCTTTGAAGTAATTGTAAAACTGAATTAAAGGGATTGAAATTTAAG
The DNA here is from genome assembly GCF_963969265.1 of Rhamphochromis sp. 'chilingali'. NCBI lineage: Eukaryota > Metazoa > Chordata > Actinopteri > Cichliformes > Cichlidae > Rhamphochromis > Rhamphochromis sp. 'chilingali'. The sequence continues at coordinate 12,234,539 of NC_137941.1, forward strand.
AGATGTATCTACAAGCATTTCCCTGGTACATGTTTTATACAAACATTTGTGGTGAACATAAGTTACAAGCTAGCAACCTTTTCTGTTTCATAAGTTTCTGCTTTCTGTTGCTACAGCTGCTTAAAAAGACCTTAAATTATAAGCATAAAAAAATATAAAACTGCAGTTCAGTTATGTTTGTTAAATTGCACTCTTTGTTGGAAAATGGAGGTTTTCACTGCTTAGTCACCTTGGTTGGTTCCTGCATTGTGTTAGTGCTTTCAGATACAAGTTTATTAACCTTCTTTTTTATTAGCGATACTTAAGCTGTGGGAATATTGACATAAACATACACACACATAGAGAGAATCTGATACAAGCATATTCTTTTTTAAATTTTTAATGACAACAATCTTCCCAAATATACTGACACTTTTGCCTCAAGATCCAACAGAATTTGTAAAGAAGAAGTGGAGGCAGGTTCTAGCCAAAAGTACCGCCGCTGAAAGAGCTTTTAGTCATTATCACAAATATGTGTGTGTCTCAAGGATTTTAGCTATGAATATAATGTGTAATGTTCAGGAGATTTCTTTTCTCTAGCAGCCTTCATTCTCAGGAACACCTTACACATCAACACCACCACCACAAGCTTTGAAAATGACCAGCAAGCTGAATCACCATCACTCTGGCACAATCTCAAGTGACAATAAAAGATTCATGAAGCAGAAAAAAATTGGTTTGACAGCATTTGATTTTGGTGATATCACGTGTTTGTGTTTAGATATTTGGTACAGTATTTGGCTGATGAGAGTATTTTAATTGTTTTTAATGTGTTTGGTGAAATGACCATTATTTGCATTCTTTTGCTCAGACTTGTAACCATTGTTTGGTGAGCGTTTTAAATCATATCCATGGACTAAGCATTTTTTTAAGTCACCATGCAGTAAACTAATCCATAAATACCCCAGTTTAAACAAGAAGTGGAAGTTGTTCAAACACTGTAACAGCAGGGTTGTCAACGCTATCAGCTGTTGTGCTTTGAAGCATGCTAAAACCCTCCCATTACACCACCAAAATAACAATTGTAAGTGCTAAATTGTACATTTAGGAAAACGTACATTCCTTTTATTGTTGACGGTATTAATTGATGCTTTAAAAGATTAGATTTATGGCTGGTGGATTATATAAGTTTTTACAAGTATGCCTTAATGCTACCAACCTAACATACACCTACCATTATGATCAATGAAACAGGACATCTCAAACTATTATATTCTAAATCTGAAGAGGAATATGTCAGAGGCTAGTCTTAGCAATCAATTTGACTTAAATGCCATCTTATTTTAATGAAATTAGTGGAAAATATTCCAGCTACTCCATATATGGAACACGAGCTGGTAAATAAATAACATCAGCTGGCATTGAATTAATAAACTACGTACTCGGGCAAACCTGGCAGACATCTGGGATCCATCAAAGAGGGTCTGCAGGTCGGAGTGGTTGGCTGAGGAGGAAAACTTTAGTCCTTCAGTATGTCACCAGTAACAAGGTAGCATCTGCTACATCTTTCAGCTTTCTGAGACATTTTAATGTCATTATTTCTTACATCATGTTCATACAACATGCACTGCCAACACTAACGTGGTCGAGATATTTCAGTCTGGACTAAAGTAGTCGACCAACTGTCACTGCCATCCGTCATCCCTAGAGGCATGCTGCTTTAGCTGAATAAACATTAACATAGTAAACATAGTAATAAACATAAATAGTGGAAATTCTCCAAGCTAAGCCAGTTTCTCATTGCCAGTTGTGAGAAAGGTTGTTCTGAACATTTTATCCCACAATAGTACCAAAGCTCACTCTGGATGTATGGAACTGTGTGTGCAGCCTCTGGGTCACACTGGTCTTTGAATGCAACTTAACCACTGCAAACAAAAGTTTTTCACAATGTGAAATTTTTCACATTGTGTAATATGGACAAATACCGAATCCCCAAATAGTAAACAAAATCTGTCTTTTACTGGCATGTCTAAGTGTCCTGTGATGCTCCAAAAGCTGTTTCACATCTTGGCCATGAATCCTTGTATTTTTGGAGTATAAAAAGTAAAATCCAAGTTTATTGTCTGTCAGTGCAAAAATTCTGGCAGTCGCAATCTAAAAATTGACATGGGTATCAGACATCTGAAAGCACTTATCAGTCAAACCCTGTAAAGGTCTGTGCCAGTCTACACATTACCGCAGATTGAAGTGGGTTTGGCCTCCGCCCAGTGTTCCCTTGGTCCAGCTGAACAGCGTAAGTGATGGAAAGTGCCATCTGAGGGCGAGCTCACAAACAGGATAATGGAGGATCCTGGCACACGCTAAAAAGATCATACACATGTAAACACGTGCGCACAAGCCCACTTGAACACAAGCAAAAATATGTGTCTGGTTCAACTAATATAGCCAAGGGAAGATGTGTCACTCTCAGAAAAGCAGTCACTCTCACATCTTAGCGACAACTGAGGCGGCGCTAAAAAAGACAAGCAGATACAGATAATACCAGTCCTATCTGATAAACAGCAATGACAATGCACGCTGCTATTAAACACACTCGCATAGGCTAACTCAGTGAATGGGAAAATGAGGGCATCTTTGCTGATACGTTATAATGGGCAGAGGAACACACAGTACTGATATGAGACAATAGATCCTGAGAGAGATGGTTGGGGTTTTTTTCTGCTCTGCAGGAGAAATAATTATTGTATAAGCCCAAGTCAAAACCTGGCACTCTTTGTTTCTAAATCTGGTCATTGGCTCAAGTGACTTCTACCTCTCAAGCTTGATGTCCTTGAGGTCTTAGCCAAACTGTCCATCTTGTCATTGAATTAATAGAAGTGAGGTTTCTTTTATTATTATTTTTTTAATTTTGTTTTTACAGTTCCTACATAATTTAGAGCCTGTTTGGCTTTTAGTTCACTGCTTGTCTATGCAACCTCTATGCAATGTTATCTTGAATTAATGCTCTTAAAGAAAGAGGGTCACAGCATTGTGGCATGATTGTTTGCATTTAAAATAGCACATCGCACTAAGTGTACAGCAGTGATTTCTTTTAAAACAATGTGTTATTTCAAGGTGGAATAATATAAAAGAACAAAAAAGTGTGGTGAACTTGCAGTTTCTGGATTGTTTTTCCAGTCTGTGTCTCGCAGCCAAAACTGGTCAGTAAGTTCCCTGATTGGGATTTGTTGTGCCAACAAGCATCAGTTCTGTTTGTGGCAGCTTGGGCAGATTAATCCCCAAACTTGCCAGCAACTCTGTGTTCTCTTATTTTCCTCCAGAAATTCACTTTCCCAGCCTAATCTCTGTTCATTCATAGAGTCTTACAACAGCAGAGCTCTAGTGGAAATTGAAATATTTTGGATGTTCACGGTGTTGTTAATGTCTCTTTTTCAGAGCTTTTCAGATTTATTGGTGGGTTTAGATGAATTGCTCCCTAGGCTTGGTTTCAACAGCAGCATTTAGGTCTTATTCATGAAAAAAAAAAGCTTTAAAAATCAGCTGTATGCTGCCTGCTCATAGACAAAAATCAGACAAAGATAGCAGCCAGCTGTGGTGACCATAAGGGTCCAATTAATAGCCAGATATTTTTCTCAGAGTTGGTGGAGATCAACAAATAATAAGAGCCACGCTGGACTAAGCCAGTCATGTCCTTAGATGCTGAATGATTGCCCAAAAGGTTTTAAAAAAAAAAAAAGTGATTGCGGGTGTAAAAGAGATTTGGGGATATTTAAAAAAGACATACAGGGAGTGCAGAATTATTAGGCAAATAAGTATTTTGTCCACATCATCCTCTTCATGCATGTTGTCTTACTCCAAGCTGTATAGGCTCGAAAGCCTACTACCAATTAAGCATATTAGGTGATGTGCATCTCTGTATTGAGAAGGGGTGTGGTCTAATGACATCAACACCCTATATCAGGTGTGCATAATTATTAGGCAACTTCCTTTCCTTTGGCAAAATGGGTCAAAAGAAGGACTTGGCAGGCTCAGAAAAGTCAAAAATAGTGAGATATCTTGCAGAGGGATGCAGCAGTCTCAAAATTGCAAAGCTTCTGAAGCGTGATCATCGAACAATCAAGCGTTTCATTCAAAATAGTCAACAGGGTCGCAAGAAGCGTGTGGAAAAACCAAGGCGCAAAATAACTGCCCATGAACTGAGAAAAGTCAAGCGTGCAGCTGCCAAGATGCCACTTGCCACCAGTTTGGCCATATTTCAGAGCTGCAACATCACTGGAGTGCCCAAAAGCACAAGGTGTGCAATACTCAGAGATATGGCCAAGGTAAGAAAGGCTGAAAGACGACCACCACTGAACAAGACACACAAGCTGAAACGTCAAGACTGGGCCAAGAAATATCTCAAGACTGATTTTTCTAAGGTTTTATGGACTGATGAAATGAGAGTGAGTCTTGATGGGCCAGATGGATGGGCCCGTGGCTGGATTGGTAAAGGGCAGAGAGCTCCAGTCCGACTCAGACGCCAGCAAGGTGGAGTACTGGTTTGGGCTGGTATCATCAAAGATGAGCTTGTGGGGCCTTTTCGGGTTGAGGATGGAGTCAAGCTCAACTCCCAGTCCTACTGCCAGTTTCTGGAAGACACCTTCTTCCTGTACCACTGCTTGAAGAAGTCTGCATCCTTCAAGAACTGAACCCCATTGAGAACCTGTGGTCAATCATCAAATGTGAGATTTACAAGGAGGGAAAACAGTACACCTCTTTGAACAGTGTCTGGGAGGCTGTGGTTGCTGCTGCACGCAATGTTGATGGTGAACAGATCAAAACACTGACAGAATCCATGGATGGCAGGCTTTTGAGTGTCCTTGCAAAGAAAGGTGGCTATATTGGTCGCTGATTTGTTTTTGTTTTGTTTTTGAATGTCAGAAATGTATATTTGTGAATGTGGAGATGTTATATTGGTTTCACTGGTGAAAATAAATAATTGAAATGGGTATATATTTGTTTTTTGTTAAGTTGCCTAATAATTATGCACAGTAATAGTCACCTGCACACACAGATATCCCCCTAAAATAGCTAAAACTAAAAACAAACTAAAAACTACTTCCAAAAACATTCAGCTTTGATATTAATGAGTTTTTTGGGTTAATTGAGAACATGGTTGTTGTTCAATAATAAAATTATTCCTCAAAAATACAACTTGCCTAATAATTCTGCACTCCCTGTATTATTAGTTATTATCAATCTCTGGTTCTCTTCTACACAATGTCTTTGTGCATCCTTCCTCTGCTCATCCTTAACTTGTTGCTGCAGATGGCTGCCCCTCTCTGAGCCTGGTTCTGCTGGAGGTTTCCTCCTGTTAAAAGGGAGTTTTTCCTTCCCACAGTCGCCAATGCACTTGCTCACAGGGAGTCATATAATTGCTGGGAATTTCTGTTTTCTCTGTATTATTGTAGGGTCTTTACCTTACAATATAAAGTGCCTTGAGGCAATCTGATTGAATTGAATTGAACTGATTGTTAGATTCTATATTAAAAGAAAACCCCTCAGTATAACATAACAATGTGTAGTTTTAAATCTATCTGTCACCTACCTGTTGTAAATGTACTGCTTGTCCCCGAGAGGTTGCCAGGCTATTCTATCAAACTAACATATGAGGGTGAGCTAATGCTTTAAGGTTCACCTGAATAAAGAAGGAAAAACAACATTTTGTTTGCTTTTTCACAGTCGTGTCACTCATTAAATGCTCAGTTTACAGATGGGATCAAATGCCATTGTCCCACCATGGTTTTAATTCTCTAAATAGGCCTCTGCTTATCTTGTACCCTTGCCTACCTTCTGCCTGCACAGATCTGTAAACAAATATTGGGTCATGCAAGAAGAAAGAAAAACTGCACCAAAATAATTTTCTCTGTCCAGTTTCATTTAGCTCATATGCTATGAAATAATGGAGGCACAGATAATGCCTGGTGAAGAGCAGACAGGATTCTGGCAGGTAATTTGTTTGCTTTGTTCATCTGACACTGCCTTCCTTTTGTCTGATGCAGGGTAAATAATCATTTTCAACTGTAGCAGAAATCTGTATGAAAAATACAAAGACTACTGTATATGGCACGTTTTTCACGTCACTGACCCCGTGTAAGATTTAACCTACTCGATACCCCGGAGAAACGCTTTGCCACCCATTCAAGTGTTCTCTTTTGGTTTCTACCATGTGGACACTGAATAGCATGGCTCTAATTCCCCTGATCAGGCCAAATCAGGAGTAGCAGCTGCAGTAGGCTTTTATCACAGGCATAATTATTGAGGGATTGCTGCTAGGTTTGTGAAATAATTGGTTTTTGAAGAACACAACAACCTAAGGCCAAGGGAGAGAGTGACTCAAGTTTGGAATGTGAAAATGTGAAAACCTTTTTGAAACCTGGTGAGCTGCCAATGTGTTTTTTACCATCAACCACTTTTTTTTGTCTCAGCAACATTGAATGAATGTTAGGTGAGTGTCAGTAATGGTAATGCCTCAGTTACTGTTACGAGACAGAGAAGTAACAAAGGCAGGATTCAGGTATGATTTGCAGAATATTGAAACTGGAGAAATTTTACCAATCCAATTTTGCAGTTTTGTGTTACTTTTAAATTTGTATAAGGAAACTGACAACACAAAGACTAAGATGTTGCATGAGACAGACATGTAAATACACTAACAGATATGGTACTATTAGCATTATTTCTTAATGCAAATGTTTATGTGACCACTAAGGGCAAATATGACCAGACAGAATAACTGCGGCTTCTCATGGTTTTCAAATCTATCGCCCAATTTATGTTCCGCAGAAACAAGATTGAGACGCTTTACTGAGTCCTGTAACACTTATTCAAGGATGTGCATTGTACAGCTGCTGAGTGCATGGTCAAGGCTTCCTGTATTATTCATTACAAACCCACTGCAGTTCAGAAAATTGCAGGAATATTGTAACTCATTTTGTTCGAGCACAAGTAAGTCTGATTGAGGCTTCAGTATACATGTAGGTGTATGCGTTTGGGCTGTTCATCCCTTAAACGAATGCTATTGTATAACATGTCCTGTTGTCAAAAAACCCCCCACAAAACCCTAACTTTAATTACCAACAGATGCAAACATGTCAGACTGAAATGTAATACTTGTTTTACGGTTAATTGAGAATGAAAAATTTAAAATAAGTCCCCATTATTCTTCTCAGCGACATGAAAAAGAACTCCAGCAAGTATTCACAGTTTTAGTTTCTTACTTTGCTGCCTAGAGCTGTACTTTTGAGAGCAAATAATACCTTTGTAACAATGAGCCATTAAACAATGATGTTCTTGAACCTGTCCCAATTCGATGTGACAGACCTGAAAGCAACCCATCCACTCATCCATCCATCAATTCATCCATGAGGAACATATAGATATATATATGTGAGTGAGCTCCTATGAGATGCCCAGAAGGCATCCTAGTTACATGCCTCGTCAGTGAAAATTTTCCATGGTGCCAGATTCAGCCACCATGTACCGCCATCTAACACTAGCATTAGAGAAAGACGAACCCTTAATCCTTAAACTTTGACCAAGCAAAGTACTGAGAACCTTATTACTTCTAAAAGACTCCATTCTTATAGCAAATCACTGTCAGCTCTGTGAACGACTTACATGGTATCCCAACTTTTCAGAAATAGGCAGTCATGCTAGCTTAACCAGTATTATAATCTCCTTGCAAGCATATGTTCATTGCTAAGACAGAAGAAGAGTAATTCTGCAAGTCAGATTGAATAGTTTTGAATAAAATTTAATTTAGACCTATCAAACAGATAAATCACTTTACTGGTTTTCAGAGGTGGGAAGTAACAAAGTACAAATACTTCAGAAAAACTGTGTACTATAGTCAGGGGTTAAGGTGATGTGAAACAAGTGAAACATGCTGCTAAACAAACTGAGGTAGACTTACTGTGTTATTTAAAGGTTGCATGAGCATAGTTTGCTGTACTGTGACAGATATAAAGTAAATAACAGTGTGTGGCTGTGGTTTCATGGTCAGAGTTTGGTCACAGAGCCTCATAGCAGAGATTCATGTGCATTTTAACCGATGATGCTTAGCTCCATTGACTGAACTCAGCTTTATGCCATCTAGAAAAAAGATAGCTAAACAGAGTACTGTCAGTGTGGAGGATGGAAATCAGCCAGGACAACTCGTGAAACATCTGCTGACATCTGCTTGAATTCGGTTGTGTAAATCCACAGAGAGTAGCACGTCAGCTGATCACAGCCTGTACACGAAGAACATCTACTGAAGCACTCAGTGGTGACTGTGAGTCACACTGAGCCATTACAGCTGATTTTAGGGGTCCCCTACCTGCTGAATTGAAGACCTGCTATTAGCACAAGGTTCACTTTTACTTTTTCACCTTGAGTACATTTCAGAGCCTGTACTTTTTTACTTTTACTTGAGTAAAGAAGTTGATTTAGAACTTCAACTTTTCCTCGAGTATTTTTTAACAATAGTATTTGTACTTCTACTTACGTATAGAATGCCTGTACTTTTGTCAACTCTGCTGGTGTTGAAATGCTTAAATAAAAATCAAAGCAAGTACTGTCAGAATAAGATGTTGCTTCCAGTGTACTGATTAAAAAAAAAACTCACAAAAATCCATCCAAGTTGAAATATTTCAATTTGAACGCCAAATGTCAAAAATGCGGTTGCACATGATGAAAAGTCAAGGCATCTCCAAATACTCTAGAGCATTAGTGTACGGGCATCTGTAATTCGAAGGTTCCATTTTTCATTATCTTTAAAGGGAAAGTGTCTACTGGAGTTTTGAGTGAGCAGCTGCACATGAAAGAGGTGTCTTGCCAGAAAAATGAGTCTGTAGATCCTGTTAAATCAGCCAAGGGTGTGAAAGAGTACCTGAAGATGTGATAAAAAAAAAATGTCCCACATTCTCCCACAAAACATGTCACCAAGTGACAGCATGAACAAGTGAAATTATCCACTGTGGATAAATTAGTCATTAAGATGATAATGATGGCATACAGAAGAGAAAAACATATATTCTTCCAGATTTAGGTCCAATTAAAGTTGTTCGCCGAGGTCTCTGTCTGACACTAGTTCGGTGGTGAGGATCTTAAATATTCTTTGTTATTTCTACTGTAATTCACTTAACTGATCTCTCACTCTGTGTGAATTGTAGCAATTTTCCTTGTATTTGATTTATTCTTTTCTCATCCATGATTAATTCATCAAGCACTCGGGTTGTTGTCCATGCAGGGTTGTGTGGATCTGTCAGAATTTATGGCCACGTTGGACAGTGTCTGTCCTTCCTCAGAGGACTATGACTGTGAGCCAAAAACATACTGCCAGATTAACCTCCTCAAAAGAAACAGAAAAGACAGCCTCTTTATGGAAGAGCAGACAAATGCTTTTGTAGAGGAGCTTACAGTGGAAAAGCAACAAATACACACAGGTGAAACGCTAGGATAAAAGAAAACTTGCTGCCTTGGATATTGACATAACACTCTTTTATTGTTGGAGGGTTAGGCAACCAAAATGGGCAGGTGATGAAAACAATGATCATCCTATACTATAAGATGTCTGGGGATATAGCGAGCCCTGATTATCAGCACACAGAGTGTGTATTTTGTCATTTCCACCAGTGCAGGATTATGTCTGCTTGGGTGACTTTCTGCTCCAGTCTCATTCCAAAAGAACCTGTATTAATTTCCACAGTGCCTATTACCCAGAGAAAGGGAATGACACAACCTAGCAATTACAGAAAAAAATCTTCAAAGCCCAGAGGAGTAACTTTCTGAAACTGAACATTTCTTTTAAATTTAATTTATCCATGGCAATCCAGCCCTGGATCATTACTGTTTTTCATCACAAGTGGTTACAGCCTTTCCCTGTGCATTTTTAGTTTTTACAGTGCAACGTTCTGCCCAAAATATTGCCCTATTACCTCAGTACTGATAGTAGTAGTTGTTACAAGGCACTGCTTTTCGCAGAAAGCTAGATGTTGAGAAAGAGCTGAGAAAAAGTGTGTGTGTTTTTGTTTGCTTGTTTGTATGTGAGTCTGTGGGCCAGAGGGAGTTATTAGAGTCAGGCCATCCTTTTTACAATCAGATGCTATCAGCTCTCCAACAACAAAAGCAGACTCACATGTACACTTTCCCACCTTCAGTTGGTCTAAATGTCAACTAAGGGCGCAGACGTAGAATGGTATTTCATGATGTCAGGAAGAGGCTGGAAGGAAATGAGGTGCACATACAAATGTCCATTGCTGGATTAGTCAAGCTACTTTTCCATGCACAGTACGGAAAAATAAACCCCCACCAAACGGTTTATTGCATTATGGCTATGAAAATTGCATTATCTTTAAGTATCTTTAATGTTCAATAATAGGGCAAACTGAAAATATTTGTCTCTCGCTCCCTGTTTTGTCTCAGAGCAGCAACAAGAAACAAAAAGCAGAACGCATTTCATTTCTACACAGAAAACACTCTAATTGGCCGAACATGCTGTGTGTTGTAACATAACAGTGAGCATGAGCTAGAGCTGTGGTAACTCGTTGTTAGTTGCACTGGTCTGCTGTGCTCATTAGAAAGCCCACAGTGAAGAATATGCCAGACAGCCTAAACCATATACCAAGAGTTTCCTCACGGCTGAACATGTCCAGATTCAGTCACCCAAAACCGGCTTCTTTAATCTAAACCTGGCAACGAAAGCAACTTCATGAACTGCAACTAAAAGTATTTGATTTTTAATTGGTAAAATTTAAATAAAGCAAACTTCAATGCATGAACTGACAAACTGCCTGTAGCAGATTCCTGTTTGTAGTTAAAAAGTCTAAATTCCTGTTGTGCACTGCCTGCTCAGCACCATGCAATGGGCAGGCGGTCTTCAGGGGACAATCTTGTGAACATAGCGGAACATTTAACAGCTTAATAGCTAGAGTGAACACAGACAGGTGCTTTAAGGAGCAGAATAAATTCATCGCATCTCCTTCTGTTTGAATTTACTTAAAAAGAAGTTTGTGATGGACACAAAGTCTTTGTAAGTGAGTCCTGACTTCCAGTGGATGACAACATCTCTTGGAAGTCACTGTCGTCTTCACAGAATCAAACGAGGCTTAGCCATCTTATTTAACTTTAAAAGTAGCCCTTTCCTCACTGATGCTTAATTGATTGATCTCAATATTAAACCTTGTGTCTTGATCATTTAATAAATATGTTCATCCACAGAAATATTTGAAACATTTCAGTCTGGTTTACAATCATTGAAGGTATACAACAATCTCCTCCGTGTTGATTCATGGTCTGGTGGCGTTTTAGTCATGCCCCATGTTAGCACAAAGTTTGATAGTGTTGACAATATTTTGTGACTCTGCTTTGTTGGTTGGCAGAGACCAATTTCACACTGGTTTCCTTCCTGTCAGAGATAGAAGCATCTCTGTCAGAATACAAAACTGTTCTCCATCCCCTGCTTTCATTAAAGGTGGCATCCCTCATGCTTTAATTTTAGCCCCTCTTATTTCCTTTATACATTTTTCCTCTTTGATTCTTTCAGAAACAATGTTCACTGTTGCAGAAGATGCTTAACTTAATCTACTCAATTCACCTAAAGTCTGGACTTACAGTGCTTAACAAATTCATTAGACAACTCGTCATAAAAACAAGAAAACAGAAATATTTAGAAATCTGACAAATATAGATTTAATGCAAATATAAGATTTTCTGTTGGAAATGCCAGTTTCTAAATGTAAAATGTGCTTTATTTTGTCTGTTTTCTGTAAAACTTCATGAATAACCACAATAATTAGTTTTTAGCATTAAATATTTGATCAAAGGGTTAGCACATGCTGGTGTATTAACCTTTACAGAAATATAAAAATGGATTTTGGTAATATCCAGTACTGTTAATTTAGTGCAGCTGTGGCATAAACCTGAGATTAGGTGCTAGTCAGATGTAGATGTTAAGTACTGTATTTCAACAAAATGAAAACAAAACTTAACCAAATTACTCCGCCTCCATTCTGTCATTAAGCTAAAAAACTGGTCCTCGGTCCCCTGCCCACATATCCACAAATACAGTCATTAAAAATCTTGGAGTTTGCCTGACATTCAATGAGAAAAAGCTATGTTTTTAAAGAGCAGCTTTTCACCAACCTGTAAAAAGGAGACAAATTATAGATATTTTCATCTAATAAGTACTCAGAGACAGTTTCCCATATGTTTATCACCTCTCAGCTGGACTCCCACAGTTTCCTCACTGAAAGGTTACTCGATTCTACACTTTCTAGAGCCTGGTTCACAATGTAGCCATCAGATTTTTAATCACTCCATGCTTTAGAGCCTGCTGATCTGAGTCAAGGTGTTATTTGCTATAGAAACAGCATGTTCCCAGCAAGTTTTATAATCATAGCACATTGACTAAAGAATCATTACACTACTATGACAAAAACAGATGTGGCATTATTAAGCATCATTTCTGCTGCATCAAACCTGGTGCAGTTTAGAACTTAGCCAACACCGAAGTGAGTTAAATTTTTTTAGACCTTTTAAAAGGTCTTAAAGTGTACAAAAAAGAGCACCACTCAGTCTTACTTAGTCATAATTCAAAGGCAGAACTGACTTAAAAATGTTCCCATGCCTTAGCTGCCAGGTCACTTAGGTCATCCTGTTACCTGGGTTAATAAGTCTCTGTTTACTATTGTAACACTTACATGATTTTTTTTAAGGGGGTGGTCTGGTCATAATCACCTCTGAACTCTGGAGCAAACAAGCCTAATGAAACTGCTGAAATTTGTCAAAATAAACAAAAAAATATAAAATTACAAAATTAAAACTTAAGAATGGATGCTTAAAAAAAAGAAATATAAAGCATGGGAAAAAATACTTACCCCTTGCAGTAGAACAACAGACAACTCTTGTGCATCCTTTTTACATCCCACTCAGTCTATACTCTGAATTACCTTCACCCAGGTCACCACTAGGATTCCCCTCTGCATACAAGAAAAACAACTGACTGAAACAAACTGTACTAGCAGGTGTAAAAATGTAAATGCAGTATATCTCAAATGCCTGCTTCATTCACAGCCCAGTACACTGGAATCATTGAGGAATAACAGCTAGAGGGAATGTCAGCGTCAATCACCTTCAGCTGCCTCCTTCCTCCACCCATTAGCCTCAAGGTGAAATAGCCTTTAAGGTGAGACACCTCACCAAACTCATCTCAGTCTTCCACTCTTGCCTTCAAGCCAGAGACTCCAGACTCCATATTATCTGAGTCTCCCCTTGTCCTTGGTCATGTCATCCTTCGTCCCTCATAGTTGTGTGTCCTCTTGCCAAATGTTTTCCAGACTTCTGTTAGTAAAATAATCAATTCTCTGCAGTGAGAAGTCCCACCATAAATACAACCTGGTGTTAACACTAAATCCAATTAAACATTGAATGTTGCTCAAATCCAACAACAAAACAAAAATCTGCCATTACTTTTGCTTTAGTTTCTTATTTTTTCACAACTGTTGGAGAAGTGTTCAGCAGAGAGCGTCACCGGCACTCTCGCTAGCACTCTGACCTGATGTGGCGTTCTGATCCAATACTCAGTGAACTGATTAATATTTCTAACTGCACCAAGGGAAGATGCAGTAGATGACATCTGGACAAAAGAAGCACTAAGCAAGCAGTTGTGAACCCCGTGGAAGCTTGTTGCCATGGATTTGTAGCCTCACGCACCATCAGTTTACTCTGTGAGTTTTAGGATTGCAACTTCTAAAGCACCCAGTAAAACTCTGGATTTAAAGAAAAGACACACAGGTTGGAAAACTTGCAAATACACCTAATGGTAAAAAAAAATCCTAAAGTCAGACATTGTGAAACACAAGGGGGAACTTATCCTATTTACTGTGTATACACAACTGTGCTTTTCACAACTCAAGTTACCACCTGCCATCTGTTGCAGACTCTGTGAAAGTGTCAAATAAACAGAGTCTCCCAGTAGATGAGTGAAGACTCTATTTTAATACTTGGGTAGTTTCCCAACCTTTCCAGGCTCATGACCTATTTTGTGTTCCCCAAATTCTCTTTGCCCCAGCAATGAGAGTTTCCAAGCTGTCATGTGAACTAAAAGTATGACCAAAATAGATCAAGAGCAGATTGCATGGATACATTTCATCTGATTTATTCATTTTATAATAAACATAAATCAGTTCTATATTAAATGTCTGTGATAGAACAGATACCATGTGGGCCCTGACTCTGAGTAAGAATATATAAATATATGCATCGCATATGACAAACACAAATCCCAATGCAATAAATACATTTGATGGTCCATATGTTATAAGAGTATGTGTTAAAGACAGACCAGATGCCAGTTATTGCATTTTATATATAAATAATATTTAACTCAAGTGAAAAATTGGCTGTATAATATTTACAATACAACCCCAATAGGAACAAAATATCAGACATTATCTGACTTAAATCACTAATCACACTTTATTAGCAACATTAACTTGATACGGCAAAAGCAGGTAATCATTTTAAAAACATGATTCATTTTTTTTCCCATAGCTGTTGTGGGAGGTTTCTGTTTAGGTGGACCAAAAAAACCCCTTGCTCTAACACTGGTTAAATAAGGCACCACAATAGGACAGTCACCAGGCAGATGGTTATGTAATTAGCTTTAAAAGTGTGTGTGTGATGTTCATTTTCTAAAAAAAACGAAAGCCCTCACTGTCACATTAAAGGGGTCTTTTTAAAAGGTTCATAAAGCAAGTATTAAAAAGAAATATTGTTAGTGTTACAACAAGAAGATTAAGCTTATGTCTGAGATGCTGTCACGTAGTTTGAAAAGATTAGGTTTTTTTCCAAGTTAAAATAAAGTTGAGACATATTAGATTGAACTCTGTGGGGCAGAGTATGTGCTTTGTTACCCCTGTGTGATTGAGATATATTGCCTTTCTTACATAGACAGATTCATGCTGATGGTGGAAGCTTTCAGTCATGTGAAATAATGAGAAACGGTTGGAATTAAAAGTTCCCTGCTGAGTTTTTTTGACCACTAGTAGCACAAATGAGCAAAACTTTCTAATTTTGTTTGAATTAAAGATATAAACGGAAACTCCTGCTGCTATTTCACTGCTTTTTTCAAATTGACAGTTGTCTGATGTGACAACAGTGTTAAAGAAGAAGACTTCAAGCTAAAAAGCACAGGAAAAGAGGAACAAACTTTATAAATACTTGTGGGTAAATTATCAAGAACCAGTAATTGGCCCTAAGTATGCTCTTCTGTTGCTATAGCACATCTGCTTCAGTGTTTGATGTGTTGTGCATTCAGATATGTTCTTCTGCACACCTTGGCTGTAATAAGGGGTTATTTGAATAACTGTTGCATTCCTATTGGCTAAAAGTAGTCAACAATCATCAACACAGCATTTTCACTCAGAGAACTACCACTGGCTGAATGTTATCTCTTTTTCAGATCATTTTCTGTCTGAGAGTTTGTTTTAATGTCACTATTAGGCTGTAGACAAGGGTTTCTTTGAGCTTACTGCTAAAGTCTGACATCAGCATAATAATCTTTAGCAGGTACCAGCTATGGCCAGCATATATTTAATGTGTAAGCACCCTATTTCTTAACAGTGAACTATTTGAAGTAAATGTTTATCTGCCAGTGGTGTCAGTTAAACAGGGGGAAATAACTTGTTTCAACAAAATAAACAAGATCAGTTTATCAGTTAAATGGATTCATCAGTTTGTGATTTCCTCTCAAGTCCCACAAACCCAGTGAGAACTCTGGAAATTTGAACAGAAAAGGACAAAGGAAATGCATTGTGCATCGGTCTGAGTCTGTTCACAAAGCGCAAGGTATGAAATCAAGCCGGATGAAATAATGCGTAAGAAATTCTCAGGGAGGAGTGTTTGGTATTGCCACAGGAAAAGGAAAGAAGAACATCTTTCAGTATATTTCTGTTTTTAACTGAAGGCATTTTGCTCCACCACCAGATAAAGGAAAGTGTTGATTCATCTCAATCCCTGTCAGTCCACCCCCATGCGTCCTTTTTACTTCTTTTTCCACCATTGTACCAGGAACACCCCAGGAAATATAACAGTTGACATGCACATTACTGCAGAGGCTGCTGTGGTGTGAGTCCTAAAGTACTTGATGATTCTCAAGCTTTGCTTTATTTAAATGTTTTCTTCGAGCTGTTAAATTTACTTTCTTGAGGCAGTTATAATGGCTTTTTTTTGTGTGTTTTTTTCTGTTTGTTTTACAAAGCTACTTCCAGCATGTTACCTACAGTACCATGCATTACAATATTTCAGTAAGTATATTAAAGTTACAGGTAATACATTAAATGATTCCCATTACCTCAACATGAATGCAAGTTGTCCTTTCACACATGTATGCTTCCAATCCAGAAACATTTAGTTTTACTAGGATTCTCTTTTGGTTTAGTTGATGGTGTCTCCTGGGTCGAGCATACTCTCTGACTACAGATCACCTTGACAATTACCGCCTCTATCCTTACATGCCAGCAACTGGGCATCATACAGACTTGGTACAAGAAACTTGGGAGCAGCTGGTGGAGACCAAGGACACTGATAATAAGGTGAAAATTAGACTTACATTCACCACACCACCACTATATTACCAGAAGTATTCAGTCCACTCCAAATCACTGCATTCAGGTGTTCCAATTACTTCCATGGCTACAGGTGTATATAATCAAGCACCCTAGGCATGAAGACTGCTTCAAACATTCGCGAAAGAATGTGTTGTTCTCAGGAGCTCTGTGAATTCCAGCGCGGTACCTGTGCAACAACTCCAGCTGTGAAATGTCCTCTCCGCTAAATATCCATCAGTCCATCCATCGATTCTTTCACGGGGGCAGCAGCCTAAGCAGAGGAGCCCAGACCTCCCTCTTCTCAGCCAACTCCTCTACCTTTTCTGGGATGCTAACAAAGGCATTATTTCACAGTTATTGGGATTATAACAAAATGGAAGTGATTGGCTCCCATTTTTGTGGAACACTTTGATGATGGCCCCTTCCAGGGCACATCAGTTCCCAAAGCAAGGTCCATAGTGACTGTTGTGATATTTTGATACCATGGTAGCATTTACAGGATATTGTTTTATTGTGATATTATACAGAAAAGAGTTACTCAATAAGGCCCATTTAATAGTTGTTTTTCTCTTTCTCTGTGACCCAAGAATTAATGTGTAAGACTCACAGGCTGGTACCCCAAGGTCGAAAATACCACAGAGACGAGACCACTTCCTTACTCCCATCCTCCCTTTTTCTTTATCTCTTAGAAAAAGGCTCGTTAAAGGCCAGGTGGTTTGTTTCAGAATTCACTAATGTAAGAACTCTGTATTCTATGTCTAGGAGTGTATTTTGCTGGGATGATCATAAATTGTAGCTGAAGAGAGAAACTACACAAAGGATACTTCTCTGCTCACAAGGCAGGAAGACGTTTCCTTATTTGGTCTGTACCGGTTTGAACTGAGAACTTGCTGACACACGAACCTTTTTTTCCTCTATATAAGCTGTTATGTACTAAATAAACCTTTGAGTCGATTGGGAAGGCAACCTAAAGCAGTCTCTGTTTTCTTGTTCTCCCAAGCTGCTCCCGAGCTCGTACTAACACGCTGAATGGCATACCTGAGTGTTACTTTAAATAATTAGGAATCTTAGAAGGAAAGGACAGAACTCTGCTTATCGCTCGTGCCTTGGAGGGAAAACCGGGATGGACATTTTTTCCTTCAGTGACAAGGATGAGTAAATTTGGGGTAGAAGCACTAGACTGGCCTGCACAGAGTCCTAATGTCAACCTGATAAAACACCTTCGGGATGAATTAGTGTGAAGACTGCAAGCCAGGCTTTCTTGCCCAAGATCAGTCTTATCTCAGAAATGTGCTTTTGGAAGAATGATCAAAAATTCCCATGAGCACACTCCTAAACTGTGTGGAAAGCCTTCCCCCATATCAAACCCTGTGGATTAAGAATGGGATGTCACTCAAGTTTAAATGTTCAAAAGTTCAAAAAGTTGTAAATGAGACATTGAGTCTCAATGGGACTGGCTGTATAAATAAAGGTTAAATAAAAATAAAATATGGGTTTGAAGACAGACGAGCAAATACTTTTGGCAATAGCGTGTCTAGAAACCAAATTACAATTAGCATTAAGGGGATAACATCATATGTCTACAGCTATGGTAATATGCAGGCATTTCCTTTATTTCTTTATTTATTTGCAAATGGATTCATTACAATTAAATATCTTGGGGGAATTGTTTATATAGGAATTGATTTAACAAGGCCCGAATTTATATGCACCGAGGCACTTAGAGGGTGTGACATGCAAAATATTGATGAAAATGTTGTGCATTCATCTTTGTCAGAAGCTATCTCTTTGGTGCATTTTTGATCAGCTCTCTGACGAGGGATGTCTATCATCTGTTCAACACAGTGTTTGCTGTTATTTTCTTTCTCTAGTTTCTTCCAGTTTTTATTAAAAATACAATCGTCACAAAAGAACAGTTCAGCTTGGAAGTTGCCACGTATAGAATAATTAGAAGCATACATGCTTATATGTTCATGTAATGATGCAGGCCATTTGCTGGAAGGACACAGGCAGAAAGTAATCTTGTTAAATACTTTACATTGCTATATTTTCCTTCCGATTGGTTTATAAAAGGTTTTAGTATCGATCAGTTCAGGTCTGTTCCAATCATGATGTTTACACTGTGTGAAGCATTTTTATCTTTTGGTGCTTTTTAACTGATTACACTGCGAATGCAAACATTTGTTCTGCTCACTCTGTGGGAAAAATATCTGTTATCGATTGTGTAAGTAAAAGAAAGTAAATGCATGCTATAAAAACATTAATTGCCAGACATTTCGGTCTATTTGACCTTGACTTGTAATAGAGAAACTCTCCGATGTACAGCAGCTTAGAGAGAGAAACACAGAGAAGGAGAGAGAGAGAGATTATTTAGGGGGAAAATGCCTTTTTTATAATTGCATATTACCGTGAAAGATAGAAATGCAGCTGAATGAAAGGGAAGCTTTGCAGCTGGCACAGAAACACAATTAAGTTATATTATTGTAAACATGGAGAGGGAACAATCCAGATTTATTAAATACAGCTGTTTGGTCTGCACTGAGTCTGAATGTGCCATGTTCACCACCTCCATTAGGCTGCAACTGCAGTGGCAACTGCTTAGTCGCATTAGTCGCAGTCACCAGACATTCAGAGTTCTCTCAGGCTTGTTAGATTGTGGGTCTCTGACAGGCAGCTGACAAATAATGATGAACCAAGTGAAGTGGGACTTAGGCAGTTGCTGAAGCACACACGCGCGCACAAAAAACATTGAGCCTCTGAAGCAGGTGGCCTTGAAAAGATTCTTGAATGCTGTCAAATGATCGAGGGAAACTTCGTTCTGCCCAGACTCTATACATTGAGGAAAATAAGAGACTTGCTGACCTCAAATGCAGAAAAAAAGTTGTAAACCAAAAGGAATACTTTGAGGATGTCCTGAAATCCAGTGACAGTCTGTCTGTAGATGAAGCAGTGTATGGGAACGAAAGGGGCGACTGGATAAAAACTCCAGAGTTCTTTTATTTGTCATTCTGTGTTTCACTGGGTGCTTCATTACAGTTCTTTTTCCTGCCACTAAAATATTCTGAAGTATAAGAAAGTTCCTTTTTCTTTCATCCAAAATATATCAACATCAGTTGCAGTCTTCCTGTGACATTTCTTCTTCCACTTTCATCAGTGCATTGTTCTCATTATCTGCTCCTAGATTTGTTTTCTGGCTCACTTCCTCTCGGCGTTACATTTCCAATTTTCCTTCCAACTTCAAAATATGTCTTCCGCTCCTCTCCTATTCCTCTCCTCTCCTGTGCTCTTAACTATTCTCATTTTGTAAATCAAGTGCTCTAACAATTTCCTTCGTTGTCATAGCTGCAGATTTGCGAGAAACAATGATGCCTCGACAGGGACCCGTGTCACTTCACATGAATGGACAGGCTAATCAAAGAGACATTTTCTTTGACTTGTGCTCAACGTGTTTATATGCTTAGGATGCAAAATCATTTTATGCAAATTACAGCAAGACCATTCTTTTGTTAGCGGGCAATTCTAATTCTGCTGACACCGATCTCAGAAGAACTGCGGGTGTGAAAACTGTTGCAAGAAAAATGCGAAGATTTTGAAATTATACACAATATATGGTGTTTAAACACAGGCGCAGGTTCGTAATGGAAACGATTTAACAAAAACTTGTAGTTGCAAGAATATCATCAGGATATGTGATTCTATTGATCAAATGCAGAGAGAACAAAACTGCAGGGCCTTTCTTGGTTTTCTCTTAAGAGTTTTATTTTAATGCAAATTGTTTTCCTTGTTGCACTTCCTTAGATGTTTGGCGATCTTACTCCCTCTCTGTTCTTTTTCCTCAAAGATTCTCTTCTAATTTATTCCATTATCTTCCTGAGCTGAATCACCCATATAATTTAAGTACTCAGTAGAAGCAGATACAGATACTTTTACACAAAACTGTTTTTTTAAAATCTTTTAATATTTTTTCTAACATGTAAAAATTATGTTCGTGAGTGGAAAACAATCAAAATTACATTTATAGATTGGACAGCCCTATTTTCACAACTTGTAGGCTCTTTCACCACAAAGATGCAGCTTGCTAAGAGAGCAAAGTTGCATGTGGAGGATCATTGATGAGAGCTGCATTTCTGGCTACAACTGAACAGTTCTCAGCAGTTTCCAGTGGAAAAGCCCATATTTTGCAAGCCTGAAGGAAGCGGATGGGGTTCTGTGCTGTGAAATGGTCCCCCAGGGTGAGACTGTCAACGTGGAGCTCTGCTGTAACATTGTGGGGTGTCTGAGGGAGAACATTGAAAGGATACAATCAGAACTGTGGCGCGCGCCAGCTCAGAGAGCATTGAGAATGCAGGAGGTTTGTGGCCAGACAAACAGTATTCCCTTACTTCTTCATTCACAAAATATGTCTCCCTGCAATTTCATCCACTTCCTGAAAGTTAAAGAAAAGTAGAGCGATTGCTGCTGAGAGATTGATAGCTGGAAGAGATATTGCTAAAGCACAACTGACATAAGAGGACTTTCACTGAGATCTAAACGCAGCAGCCATTCTGAACACAGTCCAGGGACCAAAGAGACGGTCAACATTTAAATCAGGCCAGTTGTTTTCAGAGCTTTTTGATCATTTTTATCATGACATCCACCCATCCATATATCATCTTGATCTCTTATCAAACCAGATTCTCAATGGAATGGAGGCAACTCATAGCTGACATTGGATGAGGAGAAGGATAAGCCATGCAAGAGTCAATTACAGGGTTAACAGAGAGAGATACACAACCATTTACATCCATAATCACACCTACACTCAATTTAGGACCTCAAATTATCACTACAACCACTAAGGCAAAGGCACTCTAGAAAAGCCAGCCAGCCACATAAAGTATGCAAACAACAAAGAGAGAGGTCAACACTCAAAGGCAGATTTGACCTGAAACCTTCTTATGAGGGATTTATGGTACCACATTTGTGTCTGTTTGCTCAGGTATTTGCCTACGCAGCTCAAAGGATTATGGGCATGCAACCTACACAGATGGGCTCGCACACAGTCCTTTAAAAGACCAACTGAACTGTGAACTGTCTAATGCTGGCTGGTTGAAAACTGTTGACGAAAAAACATTTAAAAAAAACCATCAAAGAGCAAAAAAAGTGCACAAAAAGTACAGACAGTGTGGCCGCAGTGCACAGCTTTAACTGGTTTAACATTAGATTTCACTTCAGCTCTTTGTAATTAATTAGAGCACTAGCTGGTTGCTTGTGACACTGCCCCCTGGTGACAGTAAATGGCTACATGTACATGTGAGTCTGCATAGGTGTGGCAGTCTCTGTGTGGGACCAACACACAGCCATTTTTAAGCCTTTACTGTGAAGTGGCAGAACTAACAGAACTCGCCTCTGTCAGTGCGCCCCAGGGCAGCTGTAGCTACAATGTAGCTTGCCATCGCCAGTGTGTGAATGTGTGTGTGAATGGGTGAATGACTGAATGTAGTGTGAAGCGCTTTGGGGTCCTTAGGGACTAGAAAAGCGCTATACAAATGCAGGCCATTTTACTTTTGTTCTCTGGAAAAAAAGAAAAATGTTGAAATTTCCCACAAAAATGGCTCAAATAGTGGATTAGTGGTTCCCATTTTGGGGCGGATTTAGCCGATATGCAGTAACTTACATTCTCACATGAAAAAACAAGAAAATATGACTTCTGCATATGTAAAGTGAAACAGTAATTCAGTCGGCAGTCTTATCAAGCTACCAGGACCATTAGGATTTCTGCATTTCTTAAAGAGAAGAATTACTATTGGCAACATTTTGCAATGTCAACAATTCCATCTATTTATTTAATTTATTTCCCACAATGTTTTCCAGCTCTTTGATGGAATAGTTTAATACAATTTACCTACTTATTGATTACATCAATAGATAGCTAAAAAATGGGTTATCTGTGGAATATTAACTCGTAACCCATCCAAATACTAAGAAGCAATATTAATCTACTTTGAAAACAAATGTTTTATTATGTTTGTTTGTTTGTTTGTTTTTAAAAATTGCCTGTTGCTTACAGTTCTTGTTTCCAGAGGACCTGCTGTATTATGCTAGACTGTTCTCTGTCCCCACGCCAGCAGAGTGCAGCTCACACCACACACTGATCTTTGCAGTCCTGGGTCAGGTCTTGACTGCACTGTAACATGACACACTTCCTAAGCCCATTGCTTCAATATTCAACAGGCCTTGGTCAAAGGTGTGGGAGCATTAAAAGCACTGTGAACTGATAGTAAGGTCCTAACCATGTTTCTCATTCATCTTGTCCCTTTTTGCAATTTTTATCATACACACTCTTACAGCTTTCTCCTAGATCGATAAGCTCTTTCTTCATGAGATGGTTTGATTGACAAGCGTTCTGCTACTGCGCTATCTGCTGTTGCCATGGTGACGCCAGCATAGTCCATCGAATCTGTGGTTTTGGTTGCTTCCTTATTTCTCAAGGCCAGCAAGTCGTATTTCACCCTCTTAAATTATTTCATTTGTAAATCAGGAGATGTTATGAAACTTCATGGGCGCGTGCACAGAGGTGATAGCACAACAGCAGCTGCAACCCCATAGCAACTGGTCAAACTCACATTTTAAACATGGTTTAGCCACGAATACCACGCAGTGTTTCACACACAGTGCAGGTGACTGCTATTCATAAACAAAGCTAAAGATTGCCCTGACCAGAAAATCTATAAAAGTGTTATTGCTCAAAGGCTTAAAACAGCTTATGGTTATGTTTCCCTGACTACTGACCTTTCACTGGAAAACCTTTTAAAGAAGGGGTCTAGATGAATGAGTGTTGAGAGTGTGACCATGGCATGTGGCACTGCTTGCTTCTCTCCTCCTACACACATTTTCTCATTGGTTTCTTTTAAACATGATCACGACCTCTAAATCGGTGGTTTCAGTTTTCTAACATCTCACATTTGAGCACTTATTGCAGATCAGAACATAACTGTATTCATAATAGTGGCATAATATCAACTTAAAAAAAATGATGCTATGTATTCGAAAATGGATTTCCACTTCCAGCCTCCAAAGAGCAAACAACTGCAAAACAAGCATTTAACATAGTCAAACTGCATTTAATTAATAGTATATTTAGAATAAATAATAACATAAAGAAGAATAAAATAAATAATGTTTATTTTATATAAAAAAATGTTTTTATATAGTCCTGTGCAAAAAAATATTTAGCCTCATCTCATGTATTTATATTTTGTCTCCAAGAAAGTTATTATATTTTTTAAGTGATCTTGAGAAATAGTTCTTCAGGCTTTGGATGATTTTTTTTTAAGTTTTTCTTTGGCTACTTTTTCTTTACCAAGAACATAAATTGTACTTTTTAAGGGCTTTAATGCTAGCAGCCTTGTCACAGAAACACATAATTCGTTCCAGTTGATTTAGCTGAATCAATGAAAAAAAAGGCCAAAGATAACACAGGTTAAAAGCTTAAAATATTATTTTTGCACTGTAAGAAGTTTCCCAAGAGCCATTAACCAAAAACCTAACATATCTCAGAAACAGGACCTGAAAGATGCATCTCCCCCCACAGTCGATCAATTTAAGCATCAGAAATGGTCTCAGTGGAAGGGAAACAGGGAGAAGAGCAAGAGGTATGCCAAATTACATAAAAAATGGACTGAAAATCATTGGCCACAGGTCTCATGGAGTGATAAATACAAATGTAAAATTTATGGTTCAGATCAACACCGACATGTACAGAAATATCAGGAGAAAGGTACTACAGTGAGTGTTTGAAACCGTCTGCAAAACACGGTGACGGCTCTGTCATGGTTTTGGGCTGCATTCCAACCAGTGGTGTGGAGATCTTGTCAAAACTGACGGAAGTATGAATGTAGAAAATCTACAATGCAGTACCATCTGGAATGTGTCTGACAGGCTTCATTTTTCAGCATGACAGTGATCCTAGACACACTGTCAATACAGTGAACGCATACCTGAATAGAAAAACACACAATAGAACAGTATCAATCATGGATTGGCCACTCCACAGCCTGGACCACGTTATAAAGCATTATTATTGAAGCAAGGTGGGATCATCTCGAAAGAGAAAGCAATGAAAGGCAGCCAACATCCAAAGAAGAGCTTTGAAATTCTTCCAGGAAGCCTGGAGAACTATTCCTGAAGACTACTGAAAGAAGAAAGCTTCCCCTAGAGAGTTCAGGTTGTGTTGGCCTTACTAACAATTGACTTTCAAGCTCATTGGAATTGTACAACCCTCTTTCTTCTTTATATACTGTTCCATGTATGTTTGTAAATGTTTCAATAAATTGCTGCATTTATTTCCTATTTTGTATTAACGAAAAAAGACAAAACCATCACTAACATTCTTGTGAAAACAACTTCATTGAAAACGTTTTTTTTAAAACAATAAACAAACTGCCCCTTTCGCCGTCAGTACAAAGCAATTCAACTGTGAAAACAACCAAAAAACTTCTTATGTTTGTAAAATACCACAACTGGAAAATACAATGGGATTTGTTTGAAAATAAATATGCAAATTATTTCCATATTTCTTTTGTGCCTGCAAAAACAAAGAAAAAGAAAAAAATCCTGAACAATTCTGTATTTACTGGTATGCAGTGCACAAATGTGCGTAGGAGGAGCCGTGTTTGCTGTTAGCTGCTGTGACAAAAAGAAAAAAAAGCAGTTAGTAGGTTCTAAATTCATCATTTTATATATTTCTTTCACATGCTGGTTAAAACATACTACAGCAGATGGGTGTAGTCTGTGCTGCATTCATTCTCTGAACTCACACTGATGCAAGAGCTCAGAGTGATTCTCTGTCTGTCTTCTTCACAAATCACAACCAAATACTGGACGTCTGGAAATATTCTTCCAAGCACATGATGCTTGACCAAATCTATCAGTGCCTGTGCAGTAACATTGCAGTCGTATTCTAAAGTTCTCGGGTTATCCAACACTTTGCAGTCAACAGCTTTAGTGCATTCCAGCCATTCAAATCAGTTACTTTGAAACACAGTTTTGCAGAGGCGGCCTTCAAGCTGACAGCAGCAATGAAAAGTAACTGAACTGGAATATGTAAGTCTGTGACTAATATGAAAATATCTTCAAAGGCAAAGATGCAGTTTATTGTCCAGGCCCTTCTGTGGAGCACCCCGATTATCTGTGTACAATCACACAATCTGACCAATGATCTCGAGTTCACGTTGCCACTCTTTGAAGCTTTTTAGGTACGGTCTAGATCATCAGCGCAAATTAGCCTTTATTTGTTCCTTCTCTCTGATCTTGGTGGCTCGTCCTTTCCTCTCCGTGTCAGCCCTCAGAGACCTGCTCTTTTCATCACTACGACCGTTTGATCTGCGCTGCTGAGATCTGGTCTTTACAATACAGAAAGGGGGGGGGGGGGGGGGGGGGGGGGGGGAGGATGATAAAGAGCATAGTCTTTTTTTACTATGCTGCCCATTTATCTACAGATATTTGTGTTGTCATGGGCACAATTATCACACCTTTCAATTTACTTGTTGTGCTGCTTTAATCATATCAGCTCTTTGAATTGTGGTGAGAGTACAAACAAAGCATAATACTTTGTTATTCATTCCTGTTCCCTTTGTCACTACAGGCAAGAGCAGGCCTGGATAGCAAACCCAGAAATGTCCTACTACTCTGTCTTGTCTGGTGCTTATCAGCGTACCAGTGACAGACCCAGTGCTTGTCAGTGTCGTCCTTTCGTATTTGATCTGCTCCCTTGGCACCATCAAAGACAGCCAGGAGCATAAATGGCCTATAGGCCCACTGGCTTAATTAATGTTGGTTTCCCTTAAATCCTCTGCTGGTTCTTTTATTGATGCTGTCAGTTAAAAGAAAAAAAATACTTTATTTTTAGAAAGGTCAGCTTTTCAGGTTTTAACAAATTTTCTTGGGTTGTTCTGCTTAGTGAGGATTAACTTCTGAATTGGAGAATCTGAAGGGATTTAAAAAGATTAAAAAGGTTTCTGTAAGGGCCTAGACATTATTAAGGTGTTTTAGAGACCTTAATAATATCATTTAATTTATAAATAAACTGGAAAAGAATTAGGTTCAAAATGCCAGCTCCCCTTGATGTACTAAAATCATCCCCACTTGGTAGGAAGATGATTGAATAAAGATTTATAAATGTTTTGACCACTCCTGAGTCGGGGTTTCTCTGTGCTATCACGGGGATCAAAGAATCGGGTTTATTACCATCTTGGTAATGCCTCTGGGTACTTATTTAAGGAGTCCCTATCCTAATGAATAAGGACTCTTGTTAAATTCCAGAGGGAGACACAAATCCAGCATCAGGTGTCACAAGCTAGTGTACTCTCAGTGTTGATCCCAAGACAAATGTGTAAAAATCTGTGCCAAATCAAATATGCAGATCCAGTCACTGGGGGAGAAATATACGTGCAAATAAATGCATCTGCCTATTTAAAAGCATAAGGAGAGAGCCATAGCTTTCCTTTTAGCAGTCACTGGGACAAAAATAACACCCACCTAATCACCAGTGAAATACTCATAAAATGCAACTTAAAAACATTTGTATTATTACCACAAAATATGGTTCAAAATACTTTTTACCTACAAGCTGTACTTCTTCTTAGCATGTGTAAAGGTACAGCTTCATTAACAATCTATCTAATCTCAATCTAAAGTACTGACACAGTCTTTTCTAGCATATCCCACTAGAGGACACGCCCATGCTAATTTACACTATGGACACAGTAACCAATACTCTTTTATGAAATTATTATGGTTAGCATTTGACATGCAGTCGCCATGATCTGCTTTTTCCCATTGCCTTCCCTCACAAATTGCTTGTGGTACATTTATTTTGAAGCACTTTTTATAAGTGCATTAATAGTTTTCCATTAATACAAAGTTTGTAGTGGGATAATTTAGTGGTTAGTTTTCAAAAAAAGTTAGAAAATAAGTTGACGGCTCAGCTGGTGTATAAAGAAAAGGAGCCTTCCCATTTTCTGCCTGCGGTCTATTCACTCCAAAGCCAAAAATGTTCAAACAGCTCATAATAATTGAGATGTTGGAGGGGGGGGGGTTGTTTTTTTAAAGGTGCTGAAAATGCAGGGTAGCACTTTTAGCACTGCTGAACTGTTTTTTCCACACATGCACTTGTTTCTTTGTAGCTCAGCAGAATGACAGCAGGTAAGACAGGTAATCAGCTCTTACAGCTGTGTCAGACTGTGTTGTGGGAGTCTAACAGGGATGGATAGGCATGGCTGGGAAACTGTTAAGCCTTGTTTTATGCTTAACTTTAATGCTCCTACCTGTACCTATTGCATTGTCTTTTATTGCATGTGAACAGCTGCCAGGTAAGTTACAAGCCTGAGTGAATCCACATAAATAAATAACCCAATATGACGCTAACCAGCTTATCTGCCAGACTGTCAGGAGCCTGTCATCAGCTGAAATGAATTCAGCTTCAGCCTGGCAACAATGAATGCCTTGATCCCATGTAACGATTTCCCCCCCAACACCAGCTTTAATTTATCTGTGTAATGCAGATGAGGCTGCACTCAAGAGGGGAAGAGTGTCTCTGCTAAATTTGCAGCTGGGGCTGTGAACATATTGAACAGAACATGGCTTAAAGGACTCTGGGGCTAGACCTGCATGTGGGGTGGGGTCAGAGCATCTCTCTCAGTGTTGTGATTGCCCCTGTGCTTGTTGTGGCCTCCTGGTGGTCAGGTAAAGCAAAATCACAAGGAAGCAGACGGTGATATGCAATTTTAAGTCTTGCTGCAGATGCTTCATCTGATGGGTTGTAAGTAGACCTTAGGTTTAAGTAGATAATATGTCTAAAAAAAGATATACATAAAGTCAAATAAACTTCAATGTCTGCAAGATTTAATTTGGCCTACAAGCAGTGATCCATACATTAAGAAGACAGACAGGTAACAGTACAGCAGATGTGGCAACCCTTAGAGTCCATAGATCGTCGTATTGAAGTTATCCTCTCAGTTTGTCAATCTATAGAAATTAGTGTCAAAGTGGTACAACTTATGGCAGTGGAGACATTTATTCCACCTCATAGGTTTACTAATAACAGTAACTGAGCATGACATGCAGAAAAAATGGGTTTCTCTCCCTAGCAGCTTTCATTTGTGGACACCTATGGGGCACAGCCTTTTTCAGCAAATGAAGAAATAAATGGAAACTCATAAAGCCTGTAGACTTACGGGGCAGAAGAGTAAACTGCCCTGCCTCGGTGCCTGTTGCCTAGCTACTGCCTATCCATCCTGTGTAAAAAGAAATTTCTAGTTTGTTTCTTTTTCTCATTTTTCCTTCCACGTGCAGAGTCTTGGCTTGAATAAGGCTGATTGCGCTGCAAGCAAGTGTACACGTACGCCTCAGGTACTGCACATCTCCTTATGTTATTTTTCCTTCTTCCTCTTTGATTGATTGATTGAATCTTTATTTTGAACATGTTGAAAAAGTATAAAAAAAAAATAGAATTAAAAGAGACAAATGAACAAAGCAAACAAAAGGAAAACGAGCAACCACAACTCCAAATAACGTCCATGTTCAAAAAGGAGCAGGAAGAAGCATAAGCATAAGCTTCTTTTGTTCCCCTCTTAATGCTCCCATTTACTACAGATCTATAAGAAGGTTTTTAGATCACGGCCTCAAGACAAGATAACACGAGGCATCAGAGACAGGCTAAGTTTTAAAGTACTGCTGATGCAGAGCACATAAAGGCAAATGTTGACCTTTATGTGATGAGACAGTTTTTATTTTTCACGCTGTAAAACAAGGCGAGCACACTGCAGCCTGATACAACAGATTTCATAGGCATTAAAATGACGCCTCACCACTAGATGAGTGTTACTTTCACATATTTCTTGAATGTAAAGCAGTGTCAACCCCACATACAGCTGTCAGTTTTATTATTATTCTACAATCTGCTCTGTCAAACTCTGCTTCTGTTCTCTCTTCTTTATTCCTGTCTGTGGTTTTCAACAGAGTTATCTCTCTGTTAGTTTTACTTATCCCTCTGCGGCATTCAGTTGATTTGTCCTTCAAACTGTGAGCACTGCAAAGAGCAGAGGAGAAGAATGACAAGAACAGAGCCACAAAGAGCAGTGTGCAGCAGCAGCAGCACTGTTAGTCGTGTTTACTATGTAAAGACTGAGGGCGAAACTCGTCCGGTGCCACAATTGTATATGGATTGTAAAATAAAAGTCTCTTTAAACATTCAGCATGCTGTGCAATAAATATATTTAGCAAGTCCAATAATGTTTGTGTATTTTTCAGAAGGAATACAGGGACAGTGTGTGCTCACAGCAGAGGCTCAGCAGCTGAAATGTGGCTTTTGGGTTCAAGGGATGTGGACAGCTGGAGTTTCACAGGAGGTTTGTGCCATAATCTTGCTTCTTTCTTTACAGTATTGCAGTGCCTACCGAGTCTTTGCAGAGCATTATTGTTACCAAATGCCAGTAAGCACTCGTATGGTGCTGTTTTCAAGGACAATTTTTAAACTTCTGATTAATTCTGTTACAGCATATGGAGCCTTTCATTTACTGAGGAGATAAGACTTGAAGAACTTAATGTGACTTAAAGGTTAACTGCCAATTTAAAATGCTTGCCATTTTGCTTATTTTAATCAGGCTAAAGTTTAGGTTAATGAGGATGCGGTACGGCTGAAAGCTCTTCATACTTCTTCCTGGATTGCATTAACAAATAAACTCATTTGCAGAAGGCTTTAAAAACGTCCTCTGCTCTACTCAATTTTCTTTTTAACAGAGCTGTCATTTCACTTTGTATTCATCCACCTGGTTTTAAATAGGAAACAAAATCAGACACATGCAGAGAAAAACAGTCTGAAGATGATGAGAGAAACCACAGTGAAGTGATCCTTTTTTTTTACTAAAGCAGAGAGCTGTAAAAAGAAGTTGGGAGTACTGTCGTTGAACTAGCACATTTTTGAAGCTGACATTTACTTAATGAAGAGAGATAGTAATCTGGGAGAGACTAGGAGAGCAGATTCAGGACCCGCTCTAGTTTCCTCAAATACACAGTTAACCTTTGCTGTTTGAATAGAGGGTTTTTTGAATATGTTGATGAAATTAGCCTTCCTGAATGCGTTTGACCGGTGTTTGTGCAGCGGTTTGTGAGTCAGGCCCAGCTCTGGGCAGATGGTGGTCGGAGTGGTGCATAAGGTTTGCTTGATATTCATCAGCGGACCTGACCTCCGCCATGATGTAGTCAAGCAACCGACAAACCTCACTCAGTGTTCATCCCTGCATAATTAATGAATACAGAAATTAAAAAACAAGAAGAAAGTTGTTGTTTTTTTCTATCCAAGCTCCTCACCTCACCCTCCTCATCTCTCTCATGGTTGACTGGAGAACGATGGGCATGTTCTGACAAAATGCAGTTTAATATTTATGTGGTTCTGGAAAATGAGAACACTGGTGCTGATGATTGTTTGAACAATGAGGGGCAGGGTCGGTGTGCAAAGTTCAGAATGTATTATTTAAAAAAAATGTATGCACCGACACTTTTTTGTGAACTATAAACCTTAGAAAGTTAGACCATAGCACAGAATTGCAGTAATAATTAAAAATGAATAATTGAATTGTTAAATTGCAGTTAATTACATTTTGAGATTATTGAAATGGGGGTGTTACAATGATAATGTGGTTAGAATTGTCACCTTACACCAAGAAGGGTTCCATAGGTTATTTCCATAGTCCAGAGACATGGATGTTAGGTTAAGTGGCAATTCTAAATTAGCCACAGTGAATGTCTTTCTGTGTTGACGAGAAACGCTGGCAACCTGTCCCAGTTGGGGCGTAACGTTGTGCTGAACATTGGGGGAGTCAAGATCTCTGTCTAAATAAATAAATAAATCTGGGTAAATTTCCAGATAATTAAACATGCAACTATTTTGCTGGTAATACCTGAAACGAGTAAAGAAAATGAACAGCCTATTTATGCAAGATAATTCATAATTATATTGGGGGGCTTACATTGGTTGGGTCTGATTATTGAGGGGGGGGGGGGGTCATAACCCCCCCTGGAAATTACGCCCCTGGGCCCTGACCTGATTAGGTTCAAACAATCAAACGACCCTCTTTGAGCAAGCACTTGGTGACAGTGGGAAGGAAAAACTCCCTGTTAGCAGGAAAAAACCTCCAGCAGAATCAGGCTGAAGGAGGGGCAGCCATCCACCACAGTTGGGGTTGAGGGAAGGAAAGAAAGTGGAAGTGGAAGAAAATGGATGGAGAATTAAAATATTATACATTTGAAAACCAAATGTATTTTTTTATATTAGTGTTGCTGAGTGACTTTCTCAGCAATGTCCTCTGTGTTCACTTTTCAGAGGAAGGACATTATAAATAGTTAGTACTGTATGTACTGTGCTTCATTTTCTATTCTTCTGCACGTGATGTATTTGTGGTCACCACGAGTACTTGCCTCGTAGCATATTATTCTCATGTCTTGCTAACATTATTCAGTGTAATTTACTACACGGAGATGCACAGACTCAAACACAAAAAGCTGCTAATGAGCATGCAATTAAGTTTTATACAAAATGCAATGCTGTACTTTGTTTATGTGGTGAGAAGGGTCGTGTCATTTTGCCGAAGCTTGCACATGCACATCCGCACACGCACAAAGGCAAGTTTATTACACATCAGAATAAACCACCCGAAATGTGCCAGCTCATTTGCACGCTCTGTTGTTCCCGTGCACACAGACACTGGCGAACACACCTGGTACACGGCGTGTATATGGATGTGATACCTGTGAGAATGTGTCACCTTGCACTGTTCCCACTGCATCCACGGGTGGATCAGTGATCTTTGCTGTGTGTGTGTGTGTGTGTCTGTGTGTATGTGTGCATGTCTGTGTGTGTTTTCATGTGTGTGGTGGAAGATTAATTGTATTTAAACGTGTTATTGCTTACATTTTTTGTCATCTGTTAAGAGGTTAGGGTGATAGTCTGCCTGTGAACATTTAAAATTAAATTTTTGTGGTGTGTGTGTGTGTGTGTGTGTGTGTGTGTGTGTGTGTGTGTGTGTGTGTGTGTGTGTGTGTGTGTGTGTGTGTGTGTGTGTGCATGAAGGGGGACGAGGAGGGGGATCTTGAACAGGTGCTTTAAGAGTACCCATTTGACTCAGGGTCTTTTCACTAATTAAGTTTAGGTTCTTTATGTGCATATGTATGTGTGCTTGCGTGTCTGTGGGTGTGTGTATGTGTGGGAAAGCTTTCCTTTTTTCGCTCCCTCATCCTTTGATTTTTTTTTGTATTTGTCTAAAACCACATTCAGACTGCCCAGGTTTGATCAAAGCCCTTTGAAGCTGGCATTTACCTTTATTTTAAAACATGCAAATCCATTCAATTATGGCATTTACGATATTTCCAATATGCCAAGAGTTGGGGTATATTTGTAATTTTCAACAATGCGTTCTTTCACGTGCTTATCAAATGTCAATTGCCATTTACAGTCACAATGTACCATATGCATATCAAAGGCAAACACCTTGCCTACACCATGTCTGATCAATAACTTAAATCTAGAAATCAAAGGTATTATTTTAAACATATAAACCTTCACTGTCTCATCTTATGATTGTATGACTGCATTTACCATCTACCCACACAGATGCTGAGCAGGTTAGGCACAGCTCACAAGTCAAACATAAAATAACTTCTATTTCTACATTTCCATTCATTATTATTGAGCATTATTTACTATTTAGCAGTTACTAAGACTTATTGGACTGATTTTTATCAGGGCGGTCTGAATTGTTGGAGACTTGTTTTTCACACTAACACAGAGATTGCTTTAAAACAGAGATGGTTGAGTCTCTCTGTGTGAAAATAGTCCTGCTTTCACCAGCTGGGAAGATGGTCTTCTGCCTGAGTGGGAGTTGTTGGCAGGAATGAAAGACTATGAAAAGTATTTTGAGAATAATATTGTTGCTGGTGAGACTTTTTTTTTCTGTTGTCACACACCATTACATTCAGTTGTCTTAGTAATTTTGTAGACTTGTTTTCTGTTTCAAATCTGAAACTTCTAGAATGAGATTTGTCAAAGTCCATTTTCATTTGCATAGCTATTTGTCACCAAGACTTTCATTTTTCCAGTGGTCAGTCTTGTTGCGTTTTGCTTAATCAGTCTTTGAAAGATTGCATATTGAAGGGAGGATGGCTAAAGTAACTTCATGCTATCAGAGTTTGGGCTTAGACTATGATTATATTGCCTTTGAGATAATTACTTTTAAGGCCTATTTAGTACTCTTACAAGAAAATGGAGCAAAGCGAAGTCACCAAACCATCAGAAGGCAGAAACAATTTTCATTCCTTTTTTCTCTATTGTAATGACACTGTGAATAAACAAGCTCACAAACTTAGGTTTAAAATCCACGTCAAGCTAAGACATTGTCCGATGTGCTCAGTGCATCCAGTCCAAATTTACACTGTGCTTAGGCAAGCTGAATCCTGCCTGCCACCCACAAGCTATTTTCCACCTGCTGCCCACCTATATCAACAATAGTGAAGCAGAGCTGAGGATAAACACAAGTACAGACACAACAAAGTGCACATGGTGGCCACACTCTTCAGATTAACTTCTGTCCATCCCGTTGAGTCCTATTGTCTTTACCTGGAGCACTCTGCATCCAACACAATATAGACACCATCCTGACACAACAGCAGCCCTTTCTTTCACTAATGCTGAGATGATGGTACATGAGAGTTTTTGTTTCTGAGAGATCAGCAGTAAATAGGGTGGAAGCAGCATTGCTGACCTCCGTGATAACCTGGTTGAACCTTAAAAAAAACAAAACAATTTACAGCTGAAAGATGCTGCAGCACAGTTCAACGTTCTAGGCTGTATTTCTTGGTGCTCCATGTGAATCTTTTGTATCTATTATTTTTTTCTCTTTTTTATTTTAATGAGCATTTTATGTTTTCACTTTATTTTCTCATTGCTTCCTCACAATCCCGTAATCAGGAAGAGACACAGGGAGAGAGCAAGCGAGGAAGAGGAGAGGAGAGGATCAGGTTTCTCAGCCGCTCTGTACCCTAATCCTGGATTTGAAAACAGGATGAGAAGAACACAGGTAAGTACAAACACAAGCAATTACAGCACTGACATGGAATTGGAAGGTGGGGGTGAGGAGCTCGATGGGAAATAGGGAATCTCATAGGTTGAGAGTGGGCGGTTAGTTGTAGGTTGGATATAAATACCTGCAGTAGACAAGGACAGAAAAATGCCGAGGGTATGACAGACGCCGGCTTACCTGCAACTATAACAGCGAGAAAAGACGAGAAGCCTTAATGAGGGAAATCTGTGTAGCTGAGAAACACATTTCAGAAAATGTACCAGTAATTTATCTTGAGCTTGAAGCTCCTGAATATTCATCTTCAAGAGTCTTGGCTGAGGGTAGAGTTGTGACTAAAACTGTGAAGTGTTCTGGATGAAGTGCTGACATCCACTTCTCTAAGAAAAAAAAGGAAACCTATCACAGTTTTCTACCTGAATATTCCCAAGGGACTCAGGGAAGAAGTATGCTTGAATGAGCCCGAGTGAAAGAGGAAAAAACAAGGAGGCGATACATGAAGTGAAAGAAGACTAGAACGCAGCTAGAAAAAGACAAAGCAGAACTACAGAAGGCCAAAGAAGACAAGACGACAGGCAGAAGGCAAGACAAGGTATCCATAACAAGTCACACGAGAGGAAGGTAAGGAAACAAATAGAGAAGGCAAAGGGCAAGCAAAGCAACATGGGAAATAAGGCAAAATAGGCAAGAGACAGAGAAGCGAAGACAAGAAACCAATCGATGAGCTGTGTTGAACTTCAGCCGATCGCCATTAAAGAGAGGGCAGGAAAAAATGGCCTGTCAGGCATTTGGTAGTGACTCCTTCGCCTCACTGACGGGAGATTCACCCCTGCCTATCATTATGCACCATGGCTCTACCACCGACTGCCTGCCAACCACGTCCCATGCTCAAAGCATGGTCGCTGCAGGTAAAGCAAACGTATTCAGTTATCTTGTAAAACTTGTTATAATTGTTTTCGTTGTTTGTTTTGCAAAGTGGAAAATTGTTTTTTTGTGTGTGTGTCTCATTGATTTAAACTATCATCATCATGTCATAAAACTTAATCTGTGCTTTAGGAAGATGGGCCACCAGAGAGGCCTGTTAGAGTCTTTTAAGGGAAGATTCAGTATTGTGGCATTCTCCACTGCGATGAAACTGTACATGAACAAATCCTGGAAGGGTTCATTTGTGACAGATTATGTATGCATAGAAATGTAGAGATGACCTAACTGTGTGCAGTCGTAGCATAGATCACCCTTATCAAGGCGCAGAACACAACTGTGCCCCGATAAGGCTGCGTCTAGGCGACAGGCAAAACGGATTGAATTAAAAAATACATTTATTCAAATCTAATCCAAATTATGTAAATGTATCTAATCAGCTACATAGTTTGGCCCAGCTGTCTCTACTCAGTGGATAATTGCTTTGAGGATATGTTATCAGTATGATAAACTCCCCAAGGTATTCTTTTTTTTTCCACGATGAAGTGTTGTGGAGAAAACTTCCAGGGGTCTTAAAACCTCCTGACGGTTATAGCTAAGAATAGACAAGATTAGATCATGCAAGACACGATTCAACCATTTAGATAACAGCAGAGTAAACATATTTTGAAAAAATATTTATTTATTTTTCTGCCAAGTACTTGTGAGATTTTGAGGCCGTTGCTCCAAAACACATTGACCTGCCTTGTCTTCTAGTGTGTCTATGAATGACTTGAAATATGGTCACAGAATGCTAATAAAACCCAGTCATAATAGGAGGAGGAAAACTCATAAACAAGGCTTTGATTCTTCTCAGTTGTACAGTGTTATTGTTTATGTGCGAGACCGACTTCAAGAGCGCATCCTAATAATACCACTAAGCATTCATTAAAGCTTGGAGTGAACTCCAAACTGCATAAGAAGCAGAACACATGAATAATTATTTAATTAGAAGGCAATACTATTTTTGATTTTTTTAAATACACTTCATTTAATTCGGTTTTATTTATGGAGTGCAGGTTCACAATAAAAGTCATTTCAGGGTGCTCCGTATTGTAAAATAATCACTTCACAACAATACAGAGAGAAACCCAACAAATCCCTTTGAGTGAGTACTTGGCTACAGTGGGAAGGAAAAAGAAAAGGAAAAAGTCCCCAACAGGAACAACAAGAACCCCTGGGCAGCACCAGACTCGAGGAGGGGAGCCATCTGCTACAACAAGTGGCAAGGACAGACAAGAAAAGCAGCTAGAGAAGACAAACAACAAGCCTCCTCACACTTAGAATCACAGCAGCACGTAAAGCAGTAGTTTTAAAGAAAAGTTAGCACTGATGTGTGTTCTTTGTTCTGCCACTCTTCCTAACAGACTCATTTAAGTTTGTGCTTTAGAAAGTTATGCAAGGTTATTTTATCAGCATCTAATAGTAAGTGATTTCCTTTTAGTGTCTAATTAAAGGAAAGAAAGGAAAGAAAAGAACTCACTGAAAACTAACCAAAGCTACTGACTCCATATGTGATGTGATGAGGGTTGTCAGTGCACATCTAGTCAGTGCACATCCTGCAGTAGGCAAGTCATTAAAATGCTTCCACTTGATATGAAATCAAACTTAAAGATGTTAAAGAAAGATGCTTTACTTGTCTGGGAATGCTTTAAAATTGAACTGCACACGGATCAGATCCTGACTTAAAAAATGTCTTTGTTTGTCTCTGTCAGTGTCATCTGGGCTGTCCCTGGGTCAGCCCTCCAAGCGTTCCCACATGCACCTCCCGACTTCCTCCCTGGGCAATGCTCTCAGCAACACCCCCGCAAGCTTACATTATCCAGTCACCCCCTGTCACTACACAAACCAGCAGGCCACCTATGGCATGATGGCAGGTAAGCAGAGATGATGCTAGGGAAGAAAAATTTGTGAAAACTAAAAAGGCAAACCACGAGTTGAGTTGGTCAATAAAATCTATCAGTGTGTTTTGTATGTCTTAAGCACCAGCTTTATCAAATAGTGGATGGCCTGTGTTTAATATATGATATTTAATATAACCTTGACTTTTACTCTTCATCTCTCCGTTTTATACTGTGTGGGTTTGGGGTTGAAGATAAATTGTAGCATTCTCTTTAATGATATCTCATCATTTTTACAGCACTAGATTCACATTTGTTTCTGGTGGAAATGTTATTTTGCAGCATTTCCAAAGCCAACATTAAAAACAAAAAAACTGAAGCTGATGAAGACTCATGGGGGAGGGAGCAGTATTGATCTGTGCTGTTGGTTATGATGATGAGGACAAGGACAATCGATTCTAACTATGCCAGGTTTTGGAAGCACTGAAATCGAGCCTCAAATTTGCAAAATTATTCTGTTTCAGTCATGTGTGGGCATTATGTAGTCACGATCTGCAAACTGAAAGTGCTGCCATGCATTTAGAAACGACAGGTGTGGCTAACTGAAGACAAGTTCACAAAGTGTCAGGTGCGGATAAATCGGCAGAGTCGAGACTTTTAGGCAAGTTTCTGAAGGAAAAAGTCAGCTGTCGTATTGAAGGGTGACACTGAAAAGCAGGACTCATGCTGATTATAGCAAGGCTGAAATTACAATGTCACACTAACAGCGATGGCTATCATAGAGGTTTAGATGATGATGAGTATAGTGCAGGCAGTGACAATTACACTATACAGTAATTGCGATGGTGGTGTCGATAATAAAGGCCTCTGTCTCTCTCTCTCTCTCTGCAGCACAGGAGATGCTCTCTGCCAGTATTTCTCAGACTCGTATCTTGCAGACCTGTGGTGTCCCTCACCCTAACATGGTGAGCGGTGCAAATGCATTGCAAGGTAAAGATCAGACACACACACACACGCTCGCTTGCTCCTTCCCTCTACTTGCCTGTAGTTAAACACAGTAAATTGAGCAGAAAATGTGTTTATGTTCCATTTAATTTTAAATCTGCTGCCAGTTAAAATCAATTTCAACCTTGATTATCTCGCGTGGACTCTTTAGCGCACTTACTTGAGCTTTTTAGAGCACTTGTTAAGTGTAACTGTCAAAGATTACTCCCCAATTCCCTGTCCTGCTGTCAGGAGTGGGAGTTGCACACTGTCACGATTGTTGCTACAATTGTGATGGATGGGAATCGAATTAGTCGTGATTAAACTTCAGAAAAACTGCCATTTTTCATGAATGTAATTAATAACTGTAGTTAATAGCAGTTATCTTTAACAAAAAAAAACACTATTTCCCTTAATGCATACTGTTCTTATAGCCTTTATTAGTTTGTATCATTTTATCATATAAAACATGCCAAACTGATATTGTAAACCAACCAGATTTTAAAGAGTTCTGCCGTTTCTGTATTCCAGACATGAGCACAGACCTCAAGAAACATGACACCTTATCAAAGTTTCACTCTTTCAGACTTTAGGTCCTGCATGCTGATTCTTTTGAATAATATGAAATAATGAAAAAGGACACAGAAACAAAAAGAACATAAACAACCCTTCAAAGTCTTAAGCCGATAAAAAGAGAGAAGCATATCAGATTTGATCCATTTTTTTTAGTTAGACAAAGTATAACTGAATTATTCTATATCATATAACCATGTGAGAGTACAAAAAAAAGAACTCGACCCTAAATGAACCCAAGAGTTTTGCTGAAGAAATAAAGAAGTTTCTTTTTACAGACTTCTCTGTTTGGATTTTAATCACCTGGGCAGAGACCCGGTGACATCGGCCCACTTCTGCAAACGGCCTGACAAAAATTATATGAACTATGGTGTCAAAGACTGCACTGATGTACATTAGGATTAATTAAACAGCAAGTGCCCACACTTATTACCACCAGGAGGTAATTTGTCACCTTAATGATGTCTGTTCCTCAACTGCTGAATGATCAAATGTCTGACTGACAGCTTAAAAAGTACAGCTGTAAGCTTGCCTGAGACTGGTGTCAAGCTTCTGACAGCAATGTTTGACAAGACTGACATGAGGTGACATAAATTATGTGGGATGATAAAAAAGGGAGGCTGTATCGCTTGAAAAGAGCAATGCAATGCCAGGCAGAGACAGGAAAAAAAAATCTCATGTGTGCGGTGAAACTGATGGTAAAAAATCCGTCTGAATCATAAAATGAGACTAGCTGAAAGCATTTGACAGCAGAAGGACACGTTTAAGTTAAGAAGAGAGAGATAAAAGTTAATGTCATTAAACGGGGTCCTGAATTATGATAGCTGAGGTCAGAGGAAAGGAAAAAAGCCTCTTTCATTTTTTAAAGCTGCATTAATCCATTTTTATATTAACAGTGGATCAAATAAGTGTGATGTGAAAGGTGCTGCCCTACAAACCCACGGTGATTTATCAACTCTGCAGTTCCCCTCAGTTGGTCTCTTTCGTCTCATCAACCTCGTGTTCAGCTGCAAATGGTGACATTTTTCAGCAACAGCACTCTGGTACACCCACAGTACACCCCCTGCCCAGCAGCAAATAGCACATTTAAAAACTAAAGTCCCAGAATTCCCTCACTGCGGCTGGTTTTAAATCAAAAGAGACATGAAATAAAAGCGAATAGAGCACTAAAATAGAGCTTCAGAAGGTAAGGTTGGTCACTATACGCTAGATGTGTAAACGGTTAACTGTTTTCCAAGACATAACTTTATTATATTGCGTTTGACTAAAAGGCAACTCTGGGATTCCAGCTTGTTCAGACTACAAAACATTGTTGAAGCAGCTTTTAATACAGCATCAAATCAGTGTTTGTTTGCTTTCTGTCCACATTTAGCTTAAATCTGTTGAAGCTTTTTGGATGGTGCACATGTATAGCTGCTGGGAGGTCCAAGGCCATGTACACAAAGGCTTGTGAGGTGCTTTCACAAAGTCAGTAAGCCCACATGTGCAAGGACCAGGGCTTGCTGCCCAGTCTGCCTCCCTGCCACACAAACAACGGCTGTGTTCACTGCAGCATAGCTGCATGTAAGCTCCCCAGAGAACATCAGTGCATACATCAGGGCGAGACAACGAAGATTCCTCTCCCTTTTGCCAGCTCAGTGGGAAAAACAGGATGCCTCCAGCTGAATAATCCAAAAACTGTTGTTGTTCTCAGGGATATAGTATTAGCCCCAAACGCCCTCTTACCTATGCTAAACAACTGCAAGGTGCATACTGCACACGGAGCACTCACTTTTGGGATGTTGATTTTAAGAGGCGTCTGCAGTTAGGTGGAAAAAGCTCTGAAATCTAAAGGCTACAGCTACAAATGCAGACACATACTGTACATGCAGCCTAAAGAAGCAATTTCAACAGAGAGAGGAACTCCAACCTCTGCCTGACACCTTCGGTACAAGAGAAGATCACTGATGCATACAGTTTTGGAGAAGAATCTGCCATACTGCTCTCCAGCTGATTTATAGATCCAGCTGAACAATGCAATGGGTCGATGGTGCTGTTATTTTCGCCACCACTTCATGCACAGGGCTCGTGACAGCTGTAACTGTTGTCAGTATTTCGGTTAGTGAATTCTATCTAGTCCAAAATGGCTCAACCACTGCTGTTGTCAGGCAACATTTTAGCTGAGCTAAAATCCGAGTTTCTGTAGAAGCTTTTGTTTCAGTGTGTCACGTCAGGTTTAAAAAGAAAAGATGTTGCTATGTGCTGCTTTGGAAAGTAGCGGCAGCTCATCCTTACTGGATGAGCAGAAAAAGAGAAGAAGTGTTGCTCAAAGTTGACGAAAAGTTTAGCCAAAGGATCACAAATATGTTTATTGACTGAGATTCAATTTCACATTAATAAATCATTTTAGCCTACCTTGGGTAATATTAATGGAGTAGGTAAAAATACTGAAAATACCATGCTTACCTAGCTTCCGCAACAAAACATATTTGGCATGCAATAACACCAAAAAGACCAAAAATTTAAATCAGCACCTCTGAAACAGTTTAAACCAAAGCGAAACGGTACTCTTCACAAAGCCGAGGGTTTGTTGCAAGGATGTATTAGACACTTAAGTGTACCCAATAAATCGTCAGCCGAGTGAATGTTCACTGTCAAGAAATATTTTACCATTTAGTTTATGTGAAAAGAAAAAGGATACTAAGGGTACAGATATTATAAACTAACTAACTGAGACTTACCAACTGACCTTTATTATATTAGATCCTATTATTGTCTAAAAATAGTTATATATAGTTTGCACTACAACTGCAGTAACACAAGAGGGGAGTGTTGCATTACTCACTTACATTACCAGCAATATGGATAGCAGTTAAGGAAAACGGTGTCCCTCATGAGCGAAGACAGTCCTGTTTTGCACATGCCTAACTCGCTTAACGTCTCCTCTTGTATGCTAAATGCGACACGCAGACTGACATATTTTTAGTGCTGTTAATTAGTGGTTGTTTTCTTTTCTCTGCAGCTGTGCAGATTTGTGACGCAAAGGACAGAATCACATTAGAAATTACAATTAGTCATCCACCCATGAGGTACCGTGGCAGTCATCTGTCATTAATCTGTCATTAGTGATTAGCAGCAAGAGCTCCACTCCAGCTTACCACTTAACACTAACAGCCACCTGTAGCAATAATGAATCATCTTGAAAATTGTAACACAAGTAAATACAAACCTCTTGTCAGATGGTTGTGAGATGTTTGCTCACAGCTGAGCAGCGAGCCTTTAAAAAAGGTAAAGTTATACATGATCTACACGGTGCTTCACACTATGAAGACTTTTTATTTATAGAAGGAAAATGTTCTGATTACATTTAAACCTTCATTTTTTCAAAGAGTTACTGTTATCCAATATTGTCTATCGTAGCAAAAAGATTGAAAAAAACTCACATTAAAATATTAATTTCCACATCCCAGCTGTTCCGTTGTTCCCTACCAACAAATTTCCCCTCTCTTTCTGCTCTCTGCCACTCTCTGTTTTGCTAGGATCTCTTACTTCTTGCTTGTACAAGTTTCCGGATCATGGCCTAAGCAGCGGCTCTTGTGCATTAAGCCACGGTTTCTCTTCACTGCCCTCGGCCCTTCTTTCAACTGATGAGGCCCCAGGGGGCCCAAGCGGAGAGATAAAAAGTGACGGCCAAAGGAAGAGTATGCGGGACCCAGAGGACGCGCCTGCCATGGATTCACCGCAGATACGAGAGTTGGAGATGTTTGCAAATGACTTCAAAATACGGAGGATCAAACTCGGTATGATTAATACAAATTTATCTCACTGTTCAGCTGCAGCAATGAGACGCTTCACTACAGATGGTTTTATCTTTTTTTCCCACTCCTCTACTCCTCTGTGCTGCGTGTATTTTATAAAGTATTTCTGTTTCATTTTGACCCGCAGGGTACACTCAGACTAATGTAGGGGAGGCGCTCGCTGCCGTGCATGGTTCAGAGTTCAGCCAGACCACGATCTGCCGTTTTGAAAATTTGCAGCTGAGCTTTAAGAACGCCTGCAAACTCAAGGCCATTCTGGCTAAATGGCTTGATGAAGCTGAGCTGGCGGGTGGTGAGTCAGACGTATCCACTCAACTCACAACCCTTTGAGAGTATTTATTTGAGGGTAGCGTTTATCTATTCAGCAAGGTAAAATGTATCCTTCGGATTCAGTCTCTTTTAATGTCTCTTAAAAAAATATTTGAAAGTAATGCTTTCTTGGGTGATTACTAAGATCTAATTAGTTGTGCCTCATCTTGGACAGTGTTTGCCAACACTTTTAGTCTTACATCCTTTTCAAACGAATCGCTTGTAATGCTCATCACATGATGCATACATCAGATTGATTTTTTAGTCTCACATTTTATCTGATTACTCAGGTGTAAAGAGCTACAACTTTCCAGATTACAACAAAGAAAAAGAATTTCAAATAAACAGATGCACCGTGTGTGTCAAAGAAGTGTTTTTCTGTCATATTAGTGGCCTCCTCAACACCAGATTTATTTTATGACCAAGGTCATATAATGATATTTGATGTGGTGACACGCTAAATCAGTCTAGGGAAAGTTATGGGTTACACTAGCAATCAGCCAGAAAGATGTATCCTTATGTCCTTACAGAACCTACTGTTGTTTCTTGCAGCTTTGTACAATGACAAAATAGGAATGAATGAACGGAAGAGAAAAAGGAGAACAACTATCAGGTGTGTACTGTAAAGATCAAACGTACAAAATATGCCATTTACCAAGTGAACTCATAATCTTTTTTTTTATTCCCCCTCTCCCTTGTTTCACTCTGTAGCCTTGGAGCTAAGGAGGCCCTTGAGCACAGCTTTGTGGAGAAAAGTAAGCCATCCTCTCAGGAAATAGCCCGGATAGCCAAAAGCCTCCATCTGGAGAAGGAAGTGGTCAGAGTTTGGTTCTGCAACCGACGCCAAAGGGAAAAACGTGTTAAAACCAGCCTTAACCTCAGCTCGTGTTTGACCAAAATCAGTCCGAACTGCATAGCACAGATGAGTAAAACGCAAAGAGCAATGACATAATTCGAGGTTCGATGTGAGAGAGGCTCGTTTGTGACCGTGGTTAAAAATGTGCTCTTTTCAAATCTGACATGTCCAATAGCAATTATTCCAAATGCCACAGGAGAATTTTACCCTGCTGAAAACAGATAAAGCTTCTTTTGCCCAGCGTTAAGCGGCTGCTTCACTGACTTAATACTGACAAGAGAATTTATATAAGACCAAGTTTGCCATAAAAAGTTTATCTTTGTCTGTTGTCTTTGCACAGATATGTCTCTCTGTTAGATTTTCTGAATGTAATATATAAATGTCTGTTTTTATTTAAAATTGCAATTTTAAACAGGAGACATAAATGTCAAAGAGCAGCCCGGCCATTATTTCCTTGTTGTTTGAAGTTGAAACTGTGAAGATAAAAGGTTTTCAATAACTGCATATGAACTGCTGTCTTGATGCTGCACCTGCCAGTCTTGACATTTAAATGTACTGAATATTGGCTGTGCCTTGTTTGCTATACAACTGCTGAAAGTATATTAACCACACAAACCAAATCTCATTTAATACATCAGCATCAGAGTACAGACAAGTGCTCATAAAGATCAGCTCTGTACCTTTCTGAAAGAAAGCAATACCATTATTGATTTTGTCCTTTTTTTCCTACAAAAAGAAGTTTTATTGTTGATGAAATGAAGTGTTCTACAT
Source organism: Rhamphochromis sp. 'chilingali' (assembly GCF_963969265.1). Classification (NCBI taxonomy): domain Eukaryota; kingdom Metazoa; phylum Chordata; class Actinopteri; order Cichliformes; family Cichlidae; genus Rhamphochromis; species Rhamphochromis sp. 'chilingali'. The sequence continues at coordinate 12,279,350 of NC_137941.1, forward strand.
TTACATCTATATTTAACCACAGAACTCCCTGTTGTAGTTGTGTTTGTGTATTTTTTGGTGCCTTTATGTCCCTTTTTTTTATTAGCTGTCAGTCTTAAGAAAAATGCTTTAGCCAAATGAATGTAGTTGCAGTCAAAACAGTAATATATTTAACAACTTTACAACAACCTATTTATTTGAGAGCTAATTTATTATGTCAGGCTACTTTACTGTGCACAAGCTCTGTGATTTATGGGATGAAGCCAGGGACATAGGAAACTTTTTGACAGCAAATGGATATGCAGTCTTCTGTTTCCCTGATGTAAGATAGATGTTGATGTTTTTGCTTTTGTCGTTGCTGCCTTGATAAAGTGTCATACAAAGAAGAACACCAGCCAGTCACAACTCTGACCTGGTTGAGGTGACTGATGGGAAAGAAACGGAAACGCCACGCCTTTCGTAAGAAGAAGAAAGCACCTAAAAGTATAAGGATGTTTTTATTCTTTTAAATTTGCATCAGAAGCCAATAATTATTGTAAAAAAAAACTAGAAAATGTGATATAGGACTGGCAACAGACTGATTTAAAGGGTGTTTATTATACTGAAAATATAAAAATATGGCAAATATCTGCCCTTTTCTTTATCAAATTGCTCCTTTCAGTTCCCAGGCACTCAAAGCTCAGTCAATTCACTGCATATGTAGCAAGCAGTAACCCACAATTCATAACTACAGTACAAGTGCCGTCTCTCATTTTTACTGTAGTACTACATAATATTATGTTGTGAATGTCTCACTGGAGATTCATAAATAAACATACAAGACACTCAAATTCAGAAATGAGTGGTTTTCACTGTGACTAATGTAAGGCTGTATAACGGGAGCGCCAGGGGAAATAAATGCTGCAGGGTCACACCGGCTGCTGTCACTCCTCTGAGTGTCTACACAGCAAAGTTACAGGCACAGCATGCTTACTATAAAACTACTAAGAAGCTTCTGAAGGCAGTCGTCCAGATGCATTTAGCCTTAAAGTTTTTCTCATATCTACTCCTTTTCCCCCCACAGTTCATGTATTCAGAGAGCTGAATGGGTACCATGTAATTTTTATATAAGTAAATCCATAAACGTGGCTAAAATATATGCATGTGTTATGTGTTGGTGTGTTTGCGCTTCTGTTTGATACTCTATTCAACTCTTCATCAGATGGATCATCATGCATCATTTAACAGTCAAAATTTATTTGGCTCCAAAATAATAAGTTACTTTTCATTGCCTGATAATGCACTTATATTGCATTACCATGCACTTTTTTTTTTTTTTAAACTGTTCTGCAGTTGGGGGGGGTTTAAAAAAAAAAAAAGAATTTCAGCAAACTATTGTCTGAGTCTGTCATTTATATGGAAATGAATGGAAACTGATGTCTGTCTTTAAAGACAGCAAAAAAGATATATACCTCTTTGTGTTGCTCGGTTTGAAGCGAAGCCTTAAAAAACCTTGAATACAACTTTAATGAAAAAGAAGGGGGGGGGGATAAAGTGGAGACTGAAAATGAAAAAAGATCCGATCATACCTGAGGAAACTTTATTCCTTATAAAAGCCATACACCCTTTACACTTTACAATAAGAAGGAAACAAAATGAGTATACATACACAAAATGCATGGTAATATCCTATTGTAGAACTGCACTCAAAAAATGTCTGTTAACTGATTCTGTTCTCAATCACAACAGATTGGTGTAAGGTTAAGGAACAAATTTTTTTGACAAAAATTCAAAGAATTATGACTTGTAGATTTCAGACATACGCAAGAATGAATCTTATTCGGTTTATTTTGGCAAAGGGAGTCTAAACGAGGGGGCACAAACAGATAAAACGTTGAGCAGATATGGCTGTCACTGTCACGAAGCCTGGAACGGCTGACGCTGACAAATTACTGTAAAGGAAAAACCTGCTTCAGCTGGAGAAGAGAAGAAATCTCCTCAATCACAGTGTTATATTAGCAAACGTTTCCATCATTTCGTTCCTTTAGTGTCTGTGTTTCTGTGAGTGAGGCAGCTTAAAAACAAAAAAAACAAATGACAGCAACTGCACAGCAGCTGAAAGAGTAGAGGGACTGCAGGATCAGTACCACCTTACGATCTCTGTGTAAATCAAACGTCAACCCAGAAGCCTCTGGCTTTAATTATGGATTGAAATCTCTTTGACATGCCAGTCTTTCATTAGCCCTAAATTGTGTTTTTAATCTCAACTTTATTTAATTTTATAATCTGTACAATATCACAAAAATGCTAGCCAGTTTGCTCTCGGATCAATTTGTCTTTTCATTTCATGCACGTAAATTGAAAGCCTGACCCCAGCCCGAAGATATTAGTTACATGTTTCACATGCATATGTCTGTCTGCAGTACCTATGGTGGCAAACCTAAAAAATCTTGGTAATGATTTAGCTAGTTAGCATGATTAAGTGTCTGTCTTATCTCGAATATCTCAGGATGAGAAAGAAATCAAACAGAGGCATTTTATCCATAAAACATTGCAAATTTGACAAAAGAATGCCTTAAAATGGAAAGTTTGCCTCAGAGAAAGTGGATTCAATTGGTTTTAATTTTACCAATGGCAACAAAGATAGCACATAAATAGTCTGAGTTGGAAAAAAATACAAGTTCCATCTGCTTATTGACATCCCCAAAGCTGCTTTTTAATTACCATGTTTTATTCATTAAAACTTCCTGAAGAAAGACCATCCTTCTTCAATCGTATAAAAGCAGACCGAGATTATAGGACTAATTCAAGATTGACCAAAAAACCAGAAGGGAAAAGCCAATTCCAAGATCTCATACACTTGTAGCCCTTATAAAGACAGATGGGTGGTAAACAACAGCGTAATCAGTTTTTCAGGTGAAACATCAACTGCTGGTCCACCTTTGAGATGTGGCCTCTTCGATGTTGTAATAAATATTATTTTCACATAAATAGATCACATGTTCTGCCATAATGATCTCTAAGGCGAATGTGACAATATGTATGTGTTAATAAACGTATGTGTATGTGTGTGCGTGTGTGTAAGTGTGTGAGTGTGTACGCTCGAACCATGACAAAACCAGTGTTTCTAACAATTTGAACATTAATACGAAGACGAAACCTAGTCGACTCCCAGAGCTCGGAGCTGTCTTTCAATCTCGTCGTCAGAGATGGTGGCTTTGGAGGAGGCAGCAGCACCGGGGACACTTTTTCCTGCAGCTGGAGCTTTCACCATCTGGAATCACACATGGGTAGAAAACCCCATTAGCAGCCACATCAACTTCAAAATGCACACGTTCAATCGCAGAGCTGCTACTTGTTTCGAGACCGTCTACGATGTACAGCTGCTTGCTGACACTCAAAAACAAAGAAAAAAAAAAAACTGTTCAAACTGAGTCACAATTTTGTCAATTAACTGTAAAGTTTACTTTACATAAAAAGTGCAGTTGTTTGGGTTTGTTAAAGATCAATTACTGCATCCTATAAAAGATGCTGAAACAATCTGGTACTCGACACCAAAAGGCATGATTAATTTTATGCCGGTTACTTTTTATTTGCAGAAAAAAACTGAAACTATTCACAGCCTTTGTTAGCTTCCCAGCTGACTACTTACTATCAGTAGACACATAATTATCCCAGTAACAATAGAAGTAACATATGGATGATTATTTTATTATGGTAGATTTTCCAAACTACCGTAGTTTGTGAATCTTGTTATTTTATGAAGCCGTTGGATTACTTTTACTTTTTAAAGAGCATCCTGTGTGTCTCTATCCCTCCCAAAAAAAACCACAAAAACAAAACAAAACAAAAACCCCACCCAAAAAACCCTGAGACAGTCTGATGAGCTTTTTTTTTTTTTAAAAACTGCCACTCCTGCTGGGGGCTTTTTTGGGAGATTTGTCGGTTTGTGCATTGTTTTGTGTGAGGTAATAACTCATGCAGCACCCCAGGGGGAGCCAGACACACGGCAGACGGACAGCCTGGCAGTTACAAAGAGGGAAAAAAACAAGGAACAGAGCTAGAAGAGCTGAGGGCTAGCCCCACCATGTGGCAGCTGGAATACATTTTAAAAGCAGAGTAAAAGCCATGTGGACCATTTATTGTTCATCTTGCTAGGGGCTGTGTGCTCCATTAAGTGCATCTACATCTGAAAATGTGCAGTTAAATCTGAGACTAAATGGTAAAATGTTAAGATTGTTTTTCTACTTGGGCATTATGCGCTATTGTGATGTCTATAAAGTTGATGGATGTAGGAGAGATGTGGTTTTTGAATTTCTTACCTTCCCTGAGATCTCAATGCCAATCTCATCCAGAACCTGGTTGACAATGTCCTGAGATTCCTCTTCATCTCCAGATTCTTCAAAGATCTCATCCAAAGTGTCATTGACTGAACAGATAGTGAGACAGGAAGGAAGAAGATAAGGACAGAAAAGTCAGTCAAATTGATTTCCAGTCACAAGTTTGGACTTTAGAGCAAGACGGCTGCTGCATACAAAAAAAAACAAAAACAAGCGTCAGTGTTTCTTCTGAAAAACATCCCACAAACATATTTTGCCTTTGCTGCATATTTTGCAGCACACATCACTTCTCACACTATTCCCATATATCTTCCCAAACTTGTTTTGCCAAGTGCATTGTGTTCTTACTCATATCCTCTGTCATGCCCATCTTCATGTTCTCCTTCTGGAAGTCCTGCATGGTTTTCAGTGTCTTCTGTGGATCCATCTTTTTATTCACTGCTTGCATTGTCTGCAAACATTTAAGGAACGTATGAGAATCTATCTTTTTAGGTGCTACTGCCAAGAAATAACACTCTTCACGATGTAGAAACCTCTAATTATGCTCAACATGATAGCATGAACTTTAGTTGCACAAACTATTCGAGGTAATTTACCTTTTAAACTTTAGACATTTCACAAAATATTCGATCCTCAACCTCAAGTAAATTTGCTTTGATATCATTTATCATCACAGAATTATGCGAGTCCTAAAGACAGACCAACTTCCTGTGAAAGATCAGCACAAACATGGCCTACTTTCAGACCTGAGTCTGACACAATACCTAATACATCAACGTCTCAACTGACAAGCTTCTCAAAATCATGCAAATCTAAAGCTCAGGAGAAAGGTGATGGAGAATGCATCACTTTCTACTGAAGACACATCAAAGCTGCAACTTTCCTGTGTGCGTCTGTGTCTAAACAAAATGTGTATCTGACAGAATATAATTAACACATTCTTTGTGACATAGCCACAGCCTCGCGTAAACTTGAACACACGCCATTAATTTAAAGCCTAATTATATTTGACCTGTCTATGTTTGCTCAGTGTGACTCTGTACAGTACATCGCTCCTGGCCAATTAGTACCTCTCATACTTCATTAACAACAGTGCTACAAGGCTCGGGTTTTAAACATGAACAGACCCCACATTAATACTTTAATTGCCACACTAGAATATTAATGTGTGTACACACTGAACTTAGCTTGTGTGGAAAACAAATTTAACTTTTCCATTAGATAGCAACACCTTGTTCATACAGACTGTCTAACGGCAATGGCACAAAGTATGTTGAAGTAGGGACTTGTTCACTTTGTATATGCTGCACTGTATCCATATTTCTAATTCAAAATGAGCTGTACTGATTGACAGGGTTTAGCATTTTACCTTGGCTGAGGTAGACATGGCACCGGCCATCTTCATTTGGGAGTTCATGAGCTTTGTCTGCGTAGACATGGAGGTGACCTTGGAGCTGACAGCGTACGTCCGGGTCTTCTGCTTCCTCAGCTGAACTAATTGCTTGGCGAGAATCTTACAAGCCTCCCTGTTACCGCTCTTTGCCATTTTCTTGATCTCTGCTTCCTGGAGAAGGAAAGAAGAATATGATATGACTCCTCACCTCTGTCTTTTTTTTTTTTGGCATTATGAGTGTGTGTATGCGTGGTCAATGTGCAAATTTACCAAGCGTGAGTATAGACATAACATAAAAGAAAATTCTAAGAACTGGCAGAAAACAGGGAATCAAAAATTCTCATTAAGATATACTGTCCACATCTGGAACTAATTGATTGGGGCTGCTGAAATGCACCATTGTCTCCTGGTTATCTGCCTAATATTGTAAATAAGCATTATATTTAGAGCTGATGTGCTTGTGTTTGCCCATATAAATTGAGTAAAATTGAGTGTTCAGGGATGGCCTTTCTAAAACAACATGCTGCAGATTAGCTGAAGCCAGGAAACTACTTTGTTTTGAGAAATGTCAATTAATGCCACTGATTTCCCGACACCTTCAACACCACAGCCAGCCCGAGGTTCAGGAAAATGAAAATACGGGGAAGACGGAGCTTTTAGGCACCTGCAATTTCTCTCAGAAGCTTTTATTTTTAATATAGAACACATTGATAATACACTAAATAAAACATTTTATTGGACTTTAGGGATACTCTTCATATTAAAAATATATATTTATGCATAAAACAAATACATCCACCGAGTCCCAGAGAAACCATTGTGTTTGTAAACACAAATTTGTAAACACAATCATCCAGATCAGTTGTTACTCATATACACTTTTAGCTTCAGTACACAGCCAAAAATACTCCGAGCCCCACAGGGATCCTGTGTGTGGGCACGATTCCCGAGAGACAACGGAGAAGCTCCAGGTTACGATGAGCCAGCCAATATGTCTTTTAGTTATCGTACATGTGCTGAAAGCATTCTCTTCAGGAAATTACAATCAATTATTAATGTTTGATAAAGCTAAAGGCTTTCCTCGCTCAGCTGTATGCATCTGTGCCTTTCTCTAATGCAGACACACATTCAGCAGGTCATTTGAGTTCAACCTGTATCTCCCTGCTTTTAAACAATTCAAATAATGCCATGGGGGAAAAGAGCAGACCTAGTTCAAAAAAAAAGGCAATAATATTGTCAGCTGCAGTGTTATCTGAAAGAAAAAAGAAAGACTAAGAATGCATTAACGGGGGAAAGAGAGACGAGTACGACGAACTGATGCTGACGGGAAGCTTATAATGTCTTATTTACTGGCCTGTCAGGGTAGGGTGGAGGAGGTGGGGCTGTGATGGATAGATAGTGCAGGAACAACTGTGAGGCTGTTGGGCTTTGCATGCTAGCAAATGGGAACCTTAATGCATTAACAAGGCCCAGTGCTGAAGATTTTTCTGAACAACAGATGCACAGTGTGCTGCTAAAGGAGCCTCAATCCAGCTGTTAGTAACATTTCAGGCGGCCAAATGCTGTGCAGCACAAATATTTTAAAAATAAAAAAAGATTCTATCGTGCTAAAAAATGCAAATATAGGTCATTTCCATTTTTTTGTCTTAATCTTTTATTCAGAATCTGCAACAAAGCTTTTAAAACGAGACTAATTAACGGAAGACATTAATGTAGAATAAGAATGTTCGTTCCCCAGGGAGGTAATTATGTCCTGTATGATATTTACTTAACACAACTGAGGAGAGGACACAGTCAGCTTCTTTCATCTTCTAGATTATGTGCGACGATGAATGTAGCCTAATTGTTTAACTCTGTGAGAGTGTATGAGAGATAGGCTCACTTGCCTGAGGCAGAGCCACCTCACCAAATCGCTTGTCTATTCATTTAACCCCATTAGCCAATCGGGCACAATCATAGATTGTAGAAAGACAATCTAATATGCATCTGGGGCTGGGATTGTGTCGGTTGGGGAATCAGAGGGTCCTAAAAGGGCTTTGATGCAATATGTTGAAATCTACAAAAAAAAAGAAATGCTATGAATGCACATAGTTTTGTTCCTCATAGCTTTTATATTTAATTGTCTGCATGCTTCCTACCAGTTGTTTTTCTTGTTTCTCCAGCGCTGTTCTGTCTCTGGTGATCTGCCTCTGTGTGCCGCGCAGCTCCTTATTCTGCTCCTTGATTATATCTTCAGAAAAGAATTAGAAAGGTTTAAGAGAGCGAGAATTTTGGTGATGGTACAACACCCCACAATCCTTTGACTTACAAAATGAAAAGAAAAAAAATGTCTGATAAGTTGGATGAAACATATACAGTATATAGTGTTTTTCTACTCTTATTAAGCACTCATTTTATGCCTTTTCTATGCAATTAGGTGCTTTTTACTCATAACCTACACACTTTTGATGCACTCGTAGCAATTCGGGGTTTAGTATCTTGCCCTAAGGATGCAAGATATGCAAACTAGAGCAGCTGTGGCTCAAACCACTGAACTTCCAATGTAAACGTACCCTCTCTGACTGACTATCAATATGTGTGATTTTACAACGATCTTTGTTCAACAAAAAATTTAAGACAAACATATTTTCTTTCTAAAAGAAAATCTATTTATATTCACCTATGCCCTCAGTATGTGTCATGTGTGGTATCTTTTTTGTCTTTCTGTTCAACATCAACGCTGTTGGAACATTAGAAAGGATGGTTCCCGAGCAGCTGCCAAATATTGGAAGAAATCTCAAACATCCAGCCACTGCCTCAATAGTAATCATGTTTGACCCTGCGCCCAGATGCACGTGAAATATCTCAGAGCAGTAACACACTGAGAGCATGCTGACACTGCCAACTGTGGAAATGCTTGGACAGCTCATGCCAATACAGTGTCAGCTCTATACCACCCACACAAACACAAAGTGGCATCATGTGACATAATTTATGACTATGAAGTCAGGCAGTAATCTGTGTGACTGAGGGATGACCCAGTTAATCAGTGTAACAATAACCTTACTTCAAGACTTAAATATAGTTTTGAGATTTATCCATTCCATTTTTCTGTTATTAAAAACGCAGGAAGCTTTTAGTAATTCTAAAACTAAATAAATCCTTAAGAACAGAAAAGGTGAGAATCAAGAATAAATAGAGTAATGAATAAATGAATCAAAGAATTCTCATTCAGTCTTATTCATATAGCTCAAAATTACAAACTTGCCTCAAAGGGCTTTGAACTGGTTTCTATTTTTAGAGTTCAAGCCTCAATGAGGCTTCAATGAGGAAAAACTAAAAGAAAAACAAAAAAAGAAAAACTCTGAAAAAACAGAAAAGGGTGGATCCCTCATCCAGGAAAGACAGATGTGCACTGGATTCATTTATTCATTAAATAAATGAATGAATGAAAGAATTATAAAAAAAAAAACTCAACAACAAAAAAGAAGAAAACTTCTAAATAGCTAACTCCGGTCTATATTCATGAGCTACTATATAATAGGAAATGTCCTACTTTGGGAAGAAAAAAAAAAACATTGACCACTTTCAGAAAAAAAAACAAAAAAACCCAAAAACCTTATTCTTGCTGAAAAGTTCAACACCCACAAACTTGATCGAGATACGTCAATATGCTGGACCACTTAAGAGAACGATGCTTGTATACGTATAAGGTGACGTGCCGCCAACGTCTCAAAGAGGGAGGGATATCGTCCTACAAATATGGGTGATCAACCCACCCCCCCTTTACTAAATTTGCCAAATAACCAGAAACTACGACCCACATCCAAACCCAGGGCATCAACGAGAAACCTGTGTCCAGAGCGCAAAAGATGTCAAACAAAAAGAAAAGAAAGAAATGTACTGGATGGGGGACGGCTGAGAAGACCTGACAGCGCCTTGAAATGGAGTGGAGGCAGGAGAGCACTGTGAGTACAGTATGCAGATGATCGGTATGGGTGAAACTAGAATGACAACAATGGGAGGAGTAAACAGGGAGTGCTCTGAAAAGATTTGCCTTAACCAGTAGAGTCTATTTTTAAACCCAAAAATACAAAGTTGATAATTTTTTCTTTGTAATTCTCCACAAGAATAAGTTTCAGGTCCAAAGAGCTGAGGCACGGTCCGCCTTTTCTCTTGAAATCCAGCCCTAGGAGTTAATATAATTAGTATCCGAGAGTGAATAATTGATTCATTAATTTTGATGTAAGTTTGACTGATTTTCCATTCTGACCTTCTGAGGTGGTTACCTAGCCTGGGGGGGAAATACTCACTTTTTTAGACTGAAAGGCTATTCAGAATTTTGACATTTTTTGTAACTGAATATAGCCCACTTTAAATGACTTAACTTCATATGATAACAGCTTCACTTTCCATTGCACAATTTTATTGCACTCTTTGTCACAAAACTGACGTCATTTTAGTCACAGCACAATGAGGCATTAGTTTCAGTCTGTGTGTAGGATACAAACTGACAGTAAGTTAACCAAATTAAAGTTTATAGGCGTATTTACGACACACGCAAAGTAATCATACAGGGAAAAATATCATGTACACTTAATGACAACTAAGGCTTATGTTTGCCGTTTCTAAGTCATTGGAAACCATGGTGTAACGGAGTGTATACACAGACCTTTACACAGCCTGTAACTCTAACGATTACAGGTGAAGTTCAAAGGAAAGAAACCAAGAGGATACTTGTAACAATTAACACCGCATTTTTTTCTTTAAAGGTTACATTGTAAAACAGCTACATATATACATTAAGTTCAGCAGCGCGTCGAGGGCAGCAGTGTGACTCAGCTCGACTCAGAACAGGTAAAACAAGTTAAATTGGGACGTCTCATCTAACACGGGAACAACAGAACAAGCTGTACGACCAACCGGGCTAAAAACAAGTTAGCTAGCTTTTCACCCTGAGCAAACTTACCGTCGACAGTCTTCTTCTTGAACAGGGAAGCCATGTTGCTGCTGTGTATCAAACCTAATTACAAAATATAAATCCTGTACTAATGTGTTGTGTGATGCCTGTTGTTAACGCCGCCGTTTATCCGTCAGACCGAGACGGTGGATGTTTGGCAGCCTCTGTTTCCTGGTTGATTTTCTGTTGTCGAAGTTCCTCCCTCAGCTGACATGACTCAAAGGCTCCACGTGACGTCACGGCGGGACTCTCGCGTTGCATTCACTTGTGCTCCGTAAAATAGCCTTTCGTAAACTTGAATAAAAACTAGTAAATTAAAATTGAGTCTGGAACTCAAATATTAGAAATATGGGCGCTTCGGTGTAGTAGGAATAGTATCGCGGATGTGCACAGCAGGTCCATTACTGTCGGACTCTCACTGCCTCTGCACTGTCAGCTTTAAAAAATTCCACACTGTTTTTGTTGCATAAACGTCTCTAGTTGTAGGATTTTAAACACAGTGAATGCTGTGTTTTATCCTAGCCTTCAATCTGTCCTATTAAAACTAAAAAATGGTGAGTAAAGTTTAAATAAAATGACATTTATTTTTGTGCAATGATAAGCCTAAGCTAGCAAATCAGGGGACTGCATCCTCGAATGCAGGGGTTTTACTTTTTATCTGATTTTATTTTTTGCACTTCCTTTCATGCTTTTCAGTTATACATATAAACAAAATATAAACTACTCAAAAAACCAAAACATACAAATGTGTAAACTACTACAGGGAAACAATCCTCAGAGTTGATTTCTGTCTATAACATCAACCCCACTGCTTAAAACACTGCGTCATAAATTCTGTTCTCAATTTCATTCCTCTCCTCTTTATCCCCAGAAGACTGGTATCGCATACTCTCCTGTTTGTATTCATATATTCATATTGTCTTATATCATATTAATGTTGAGACCAACTTTATGTAGGGTGGCGGGACTCTTGAACCATAACCAACTCAATTTTGTTCATAGTGTCAGTACATAGGAGGGCAGCGATACGGAGTGGAGGAGAAGACATAAGGTGGGAGGGGGTCTCATCCCAGAAATAGCAAGGGATGCCAAATGATGGCTGGAGCAGAGGAGAGACCGGTGACTTTGAGGAAAAGAAGAGGAGGATGGGTAACCCTTAGCTCTTTTTTTTTAAAAAATCTCAGCGGAGGTGTGGATGTGTATCTGTGCATGTGCACAGTTGCCTGTGTGCATCGGCATGTGGTCCTGAGGCGTTGTTCTTGTTAGGTTATTAGGGAAGATGTTTGGCGCTAATCAGCAGAGGACTACAGGGACCCCACTAAACGGCCTCATCATCAGAGGGCCCCAGTGGTGATAAATCTAGCTCCAAGCACCCAGAGGGCCGACTTTTACTGTCTCCAGCTTTGTAGGTACAAACGAGTTGAATGCACCATAACTCAATATTTAGGGATCAAATTTGCAATTTTTTTCTACTTCTGATGTTGCTGTTTTGGCAATTAATTTCAAGTTAATTGTAACTAATTACCATCACTGTAATTAGTTACAATAAACGTGAAATCAAGCTTATTGTGATAAGACTGGATTGCATAGAAATATGGCTTAATATAGCTGCAAAGCAAAGATTTTCAGTACTAATAATTTAAAATCACACTAAATTAACAAAAAAAAGTCTAAAGATTTCTGTCCACAAGTAGTTCATGCTTGTGCAACATATTCTACATACAGAAGTGCATTTAATTATGATTTAAAATAGAATTAAGCATGAAAAAAGTGTGGGGAAAAAGGCCTCTCTCTTCTTTTTCATTTTCAGTGGTTTCCTGCACCACTTTCTCCCCTACATTTTCATTTATCTGTCTATCCCATTCCCTTCCTTCACTGTGTGATGTAGCCCAGGGCGAGCAGAAGTGTAATGTTAAGGCACTAACTACGGAGTGTATGGACACACACACAGCAGAGAGAGACGTTCATGTGTGAAATGAGATCTCAGCACAATCAGTGGGAGTCGCAGCCATAAAGCACATCAAGCTTTACAGCTTTAAGGTAGCAACACGGAAAAAATTGCACAAATCCCTTCATGGGGTGATTGTGAAGCTGTTGCAGTCTAGTAACAACTGTGTGTCGGGTTTTTTTTATGTCTTCTCTTCACAGATAAACCCAAGAAGTCATGAAGCCAAGCGTGCCTCAACAAACCCCAAATGTTGCCGCGATTCAATCGACCTTTTTAGTCTTGCAGCCTGTGATTTAGCCACACGTTACAAAATCTTTAAACAGTTAATTTCAACTTTATTTTAGCTTAGAAAAATTACACAGTGACTTATTAGTAATCATAGTCATGAGCCTTATATCCTGCACAACAAGGCAGATAGTTCTGGCTCAGGAATATCTCATTTTTACAATAGAGCACTATAATCTATCAAATACACCAGCAGAACAATGATTTTTTTTAATGCTGTATCATTTGCAATAGATTGTCACCAAATCTCCCACAGGACTCCAGAATCTATGCATCTCATTCTCCTATTTGCCAAGCATAAATCTTGAATCACTGTAGGATATAAGACGTGATTATACTCTGTATTCTTCTATAAACCCCTGACATCTGACTACAAGCTGAAATATGTTTGTATGCAAATAAAGAAAGTCAAGGGGCTATGATGGGTGAGGTGGGATTTCCACAGCTCTTCTTCACTCTGTTGGATGGATCAGTGATACCCAGATGGATGGAGAGAACGACCGACAGAGAAAGAGAGAAAAGGGCACAGACACAGGAGGAGAATGCGTGGCAAAATCAAGGGATTAGCACAGCAGGAGATCAGTGATGATGTTTGAACTGCCATTCCGAAACATTTTATCTTAAACCCCTAAAACAAAAGTGTACAAATCTGGGTCAAATCTCAATACATACAACAAATACACACATATATGTATAAATATGTGTCTTTAAGCTGCACACGAACAATTTCTCTCTAAAAAACTAATAAATAAATAACGACATCATTCATGCAACCCAAGCTTCAGATACACTATGCACAGAGGATTTTATTTTTTAAAGAACCTTCTTAGGGAAATAGGAATGCAATTGAAGCTGTATCCTTTGGTCATAGAAACACTGATTAGCATCGCCACTTGAGTAGAGTGTGGAACCACCACTGGTACAAAAAAAAAAAAAATCAGATTTTATCAATCAGCAACTTGAAAAATGAAGATAACAATGAGGTTTAAAAAAAAAAAAAGAAAACTGTTCCTCTAATGTCCACTTGAGGCTATATGGTCCCATTTTAAAATACCAGACTTTATAAATAAACATGTTTATCCTGTGATACATAAATGGTTTTGGCTGTCTTTTTCTCACAACTTTACAGGCAGAGATTTTTCAATAACTCACCCTGTTATAATAAGGGTTAAAGTTGCATTGGGCAAGGTAACTTTCTGTAATGTGTGTATCGACAAGGCCACAAGTTGATGACATACCCTAAGCTAATTTCATTCACTGAACTAGATATTGCGTCTTTAGCGTTGGTTGTTTGTGAAGCATTTTTATCAATTATCTTACAAAAAAATATGGCTTACTTTGTAAATTGTACCAGAAGGCTGCCCAGATGTGGGGAGTGAGTTTCTGTATGCATTTGTATGCTAACACTGGATGCACACTGATAGTCACGCTTACTAAAACTGCCTCATAACTTTCTAATTGAAATTTTATAGTTCTAGCTCAATAAAAACAAAGGTACCAACGTTAATGCTAAATTCAGGGTTTTAAGATGGGAGTTAACAAATGAACGGAGGATATCATAAATGTGTAGACCTTTTCTTGGGTTTGAGTTTGGATGTGAGTGTGCAGACAAAAGATCTTCCATAACCCTTCATAAAATAAAGTGTTGTTCATTTTCTGTAGTTTTTCTACCCATTAAAATTAAAAGAAAATTTATAGACAGTAAGTTTAAAGGTGCTTCTATAGGCTTATTTCATCACCGTGAGAGCCACACTAGATGTCTAGAAGTTTCATGTTTCCAGTCTTTATGCTGTACTCAGCAAGACTGCAGGTTCGAGTTGAGCACATGTAAGAGAGGCATTGATTTTCTTATCTAACTCTGCAAGAACACAAATGAATGCTAAAGTTAAAACTGTCAAACTCTTCAAAGTAAGCGTTCCAGATGACACACTTTAAAGACAAACTTTTAAGATAAGTATTTAATAAGATATTTCCATCCAGTTCCCAAAAAAAGTGCGAAGCCGGCAAGGGACTAAGAACATATGGAAGACAGCAGGTGACTGAGAGAGTGCGAGACGGAGTGATGATAGGAAGGAGTTGAACAGGGTGGTAACAGCAGGGGAGGCAGAGGGCAGGGGAGTTTGGAATGGTCTAATAAATCGAGTGAGTGACTCCACTCGTTTTTGCCTGTGGGACAAATCTAGTCGCGCTCACCAGCGCATCGTAGCATCAGGGAATTCTGGGTAATGAGAGATTATTTTCCCCTGTAGTGTGTGCTCATCATCATTGCCTGCCCCGACCTCCCGAGCCTCCCAGGAAGCACGCCTACACATACGCACACATACACCACAGCATACAAGCTGGAAGAAACAACACTAAGATGCAGGTGTGGAGCTGCATGATGTACATGATTTATGATGTATAAAAATCAATGAAAGGGATACATGCATACACACACACACACACACACACACACACACACACACACACACGAAGACATCTCACAGGCTGCTGGTTTTGTGAGTAAGGTCAAACAGTGAGGTGTTATTGTTTAAATCTGCTGCTGGCACCAATTTTAGATGTCACACTTAGTGAGACACACACATACACACAATTCGGTCAAACCCTCTTTTATCCACAGGTCCTTTTTGCCTGGGGATGCCAATCTGTCTGAGGGTATGCTCTACATGCATCAAACCAGAACCATCTTTTGCCCTTCCTCTCTTTTTCTCTCTGTCTTTCTCGTCTGTCTCTCCAGTCCACGGGCCTTCTTGCCTTAGGGCCAAGCTGTGACCACAAGAAGTGGGCTGGTGGTCCCAGCAGGAGCTCAGGCTCAGACACACCATTAGCATGAGGGAATTAGAGTCATTACAGCTGGAAGGGCAATGGAGGTCCTTCGCTCTGCAAAAGGAGGGAGGAAATTTGTAAAGTTAAGCAAAGGAGGTATCAGACAAAATGAGAGAGTTTATGGAACAGATAGCTGAGAAAGGTGATGTATGTATTGATGCAGTTTACATGTATTTGCATCTTGGGGATGGGTTTGATTTTTGTCCCCGTATCTTACAACCCTTTTGTGTGTTTCATTAAAGATTAAAAAGGAGACATATTTAGCTGATATGCACAAAACAGGCAACGAACCGGGCATATTCTTCTGTTTTTTTCAGGGTGACAGCACAGTAAAAGAGGTTTCTCTTCCCTTGTGTTTTTTATTTTTATGGAGAGCATTTTGTTACTGTCAAATATAATATGAATGTCTTCTGTGTAATTCCCCGTGTAATTTGTTAAACTAGGAAACAAAATTTAGCTTTGAAAGGTACTAGTGCAAAAATAGTGTTATTTAAACACATTTCTTAACCTTAAGTGCTTAATTTCACACATATCTACTGTAGAGTCCAAATATTATACATAAACAATGTTATATTACTACCCTGCTTTCCAATTTGGTGTGGATTCTCTCATTCAGCTTTGAAATCCTTGTCCATTTAGCTTGAAAGGAACATATTTCCCAGCGTGATCCTCTAAAGGAGAGCCACATCTCTCATGTGTATTGCCCTCCATCCACCTGACCCTGCTTTTGAGTCTCTGTCATCCCATTAACTTCTGCAGGGATGCCTGGGCAGTTCCCATTATCTTCATACATGCAGAATATGAGCTAAAACTTGAGGATTGGGCAATTATCTGCTTTTTAAGCAAGGTCAGCATGCTTACTGCGAACCTAAAATCCACCGGTCACTTTGTAACAGACAAACTATTTGTGGACACTCTCACTCTAGCAAGCACAGTGGAGGAAGTGCTTTTCTTTGTCTAGACTTTGCAATTAAAAAGTCTCATTTCCATTTATAAAATGTGCAAAAATGGCAAGAACAATGGAAATAGATAATGAAGAAGCACAAGTGTGGGCTTTTAGAAGAAAAAACAGTTCTAACAGTTTCTTTTTCTTTGGATTAACATGTAAATTACATTTCCATTAACTCACAAATGAATGGCTGCTCCTCATTAGCAGGGCGCTACAGTGCAAATGATTCCACTGTGTTGCTTTGTGTCTCACTTAAACTGAATTATGCATCTATGTTCACAATCTCACGTTAAATGAGAGGAAAATATGTGTCCAAGTACAGTAAGTAGTTACTTTTTAAGTCTGAAAATGGCTAATAATGAACAGGAATCCACTCATATACATGTGCTTGGAGAAGCACTAATGGATCTTTAATTAGACTTAGTCTCCACTCCTCCCCCACCTCTTACACGCACTCTATGAAGAGTGGTTTACAGCAATTTACAGCATTACTACAGCAACATAGAGTGCAATATCCACCTTGAGTATACAGGCACATACACATACCATGTAGCATGTTTTTAACTAAAGAATTCCAACATCTACCACCAAACTAAATATCCTGTTAAAATCACATCAAATGTGTAAAAGAAGAAGTGTGTGATGGAAGAAATTTAACAGATGCAATTTAGGTTTCTTGGCCTTAGATGGACAATTGAGCTTCTCTTGATGTTTTTTGTGGAAAAGGAAAGAGAGGTGCAATAAAGCCTATTGCTCATCTTCATCTAAAATGAAGTGAGCAGTTATTAGCTATTATAATAACACAACATGGCTGAATATGAACTGTGTGGTTGGCATGCCTGCTCTATTTTATTTTTTCATTTATTTTAACTGCCTGTCCAACTAAGGTCACAACTCGGATGGAGCCAGCCCATTTGAATGACGGGCGTGTTACACCTTCAACCGGTCACCAGTTAGAGATGGAGCAGGAGTTTATCCATCTCCATCATAATAGTCAGCGGGTAATGCTTGCAATTGTACAAGTAGTTCTTTTAGTAATTAAATTAGATATATGACAATGAGATGCTATATGGTGATGTGATCTATTTAATTTAGTCATATTTACACAGGTTTACCACTAAGAATAAAAAATTAAATTATAATATTAACAAACTTTTACACTGTAAAAAAAAATATGAACCTCAGGTCAAGTGCGTCTTGAGGATATTTGTTCTAAAAGAGAATTTACACTCTAAAGAACCAGCATTTATTTGCAGCCTGCAGGTTATTTGCATTTATTACAGTCAATGTTATCACCTCATCAGCTTCATCATCATCATCGCTCTATAAAGTCATCTATATGTCCAGCTTAGGCAGGTGTGTGTTTCCATAGAATCTCTGGGGGAAAAGAAGGATGGCAACCTCACTTCAAAACTCATGATGTTGCAGTCTGCTTAATGTGACATATCATCAGCAGCACTCAGCATTATGTCACACCTGCTTCATAAGGCTCACGGGGTGAAGCTAACAAAAAAGCCAAACCATTTGGTAAAATCCTGCAAAAGTAGACTGGTGCAAAATCTTGTTCTAAAATCACTTCTAAAAATGCTTTTCATATTGTGGGGGCCTTAATAATTATGTGTCAGACTCTAATGTAGGACATTACACTTGTGACTTCTTTTTTCTTTTGGTTTCTTGGGATGTACCCCCTCAAACCCTGTTCATGTTTCTCTGACGGTGAAGTTTTAATAGGGATGTGGAATGTCTTTAGATCTAAAGCACTGGAGGTTCCGCTCATTTTTTCTTTTTTCTTTTTTTTTTGGGTAAAAAGCAAACAGTTATCCAATTTCACTTTAATTTCTATCCCTTCCCCTCTCCTCCCTCAATTTCCCCCTCTAAAACAGCCACTAATAATCATCTCTGTGCCTCATTAAGGAGCAGAGCAGCGGAGGCACGGGCTTCTCCAGATGTTTGGCAGAAAGCCCCTGAGGTTCACTGCCTGTGTCAGAGAGCTTGTGTGTATGTGTCTGTTGTAATATGCTCTGAACTGTGCAGCATGTGTGCATGAATGTGTATGGAATACCATCATAAAGTTTGAATACTTGCACTGTCTCCCGGCATCCGCGTGTTCCACTGCCCCACTTCCAAAGCCAGTCTGTGAGTTTTCCTATACAACACTAGCTGGAGATATGGATAAACTCTGCCATCTCTGCACAATTGTATAATCAGTCTTTGGCTGCTAGTGTTGTCACACTGAGTAATGTGTCAAACTGTCCCAGTTACCGATCACTATCTTTGTTGTATTGAATAAGACTGAGCGATATTGTTTTATCCACTGTATAACTGATTAGATAATTGTCGTTTCGGTGGTTCTAATTAAATGTTATTAATTCAGGGGACGGAAATTAGTATATACACATTTGGCAATTAAGTTATTAGAACTTAATTAAGATATTCATTTAAAAAAAAAGCTCAAAATATCCTCCCCATGATAATTTGGCTTTCCACCCTTTGGCAATGTCTGTGAAGGTTCTCAGTCATCCAGGTCATCGTAGTCAAAGGAGCTGTGGGTCACCCGAAACCCTGGCTGATTGGGACCCACATCCATTTTCACACCTTGGTTCAGGTGATTAGAGGATCATCAGGGGGTCCTTTTGTCCCTCTTTGGGGGAATACTCCCACTGGGTTTAAATCTGGGACTCTCCGCCATTTGACCTTAGAACTGAAGAAGCCACTCGGATGAGAGGTGAAACGTCTTCAAGCAACTTAAAGAAGTCCAGACGCTTTCCTTTGCAAGCTCCTTTGACTACCCTTTGGCAATGTTAATAAAAAGTGGAGTTGTTCAGAAATAATATAAAGTCCTGAAAATGTTCCTGTATATTGTATTGTTTTTCTCAACAGCTCTGCCCCACTTTAGCACCTTCTGCTTATGAGGGAATAAGTCACACTCTCATTGTGACATCAAAGTGAATGAAAAATGAGTGAAAATAATGACACTTACTCTCTTGCCACAGTCCCCGAAGTGCCATCATATCTGGTAACAACATGCAGTGAGGCAGGATGAGAAAAATTAATAATAAATCTTCCTGTTGTGTTTCTCAGACATTCATTTTTCATGCGCTCATGTTTGTGGGTGGGAGAGTTGCACACTGATTAAAGGTGTGCATAAAGTGAGAAAGATGAATGGTACATGCATTTGTTATATGCACTTTCAAAGGGATATTTGGGCTAAACACGTGCTTTCTTTACATGAAACATATATATTCTGTGTAAAAAGGTTAAGTATGAAGAAGCCTATGATATCCTTGAGTTAGCCAAAATGGATCAGGCAATTGATTATATAATGTTGTGAAACAGTATTTGCACCCTTCCTGATTTATTAGTTTGTTGCATATTTGTCAGACTTACATGTTTTAGATCATCAAAAACTTTTAATATTAAACAACAAAGCTGAGATCAGTTTGACAAGCCACACCCAGCTTTGATGACTACCAGACCTGATGAATCAAGACGTAACTTAAATGAAAACTTTCTGACAAAGTAGGCTAAAAGATCTCAAGAAGAGAGAAGCAACACATCATGCCACAATTTGAAGGAACGAAAAAGAGAAAAACAAAATCATTGACATTTGCCGGTCTGGGAAGGGTTGCAAAGTCATTTCTAAGGTTTTGAACCACAGTAAGAGCCATTCTCCATGAAAGGAGAAAACTTGAAATTGCAATGAACTATCTCAGAAGTGGCCGAAGTACTTACGACAAGAGGGGATCAGCAGTTCATCCAGAAGGTCACAAAAGAACCCAGAATAACATCTAAAGAACGTCATTCCCTACTTGCCTCAGTTAAAGTCAGCGTTCAAGATTCAAAAATAAGAAATAAACTGGCCTTAAATTACATCTATGACAGAGTTACAAGACAAAAATCCCTGCTGACCAAAAGGAACACAAAGGCTCATCTCAACATTTTGATGATTTTTGGGAAAATATTCTGTAAACTGACGAGACAATAGTTGAACCTTTCGGAAAATCTGAGTTCCATTCATGCTTGAAAATCCTCAAGTGTGTAAATTAAAATAATTCTGCAAAGAAGAGTGGGCTAAAATTCCTCAGTGAAATAAAAAAAAACACATTGCCAGTTATTGCAAAAGCTTCATTGCAGTCCTTGCTGGCAAGTGTGGCACAACCAGTTATTAGGTTTAGGGACAACAGCTTTTTCACACAGGGCCAGGTAGAGTTGTCCAGCTTTTTTCCCCAAATAAACGAAATCATAATTTAAAAACTGCATTTTACATTTACTTGTGTTGTCTTGGTCTAACACTGAAATTTATTTGATGATGTGAAACATTTAAGTCCAACAAATATGCAAAAATAAAAAACAATCAAGAAGGGGGGGAATGCTTTTTCAAAGCACTGTAAGTGATATACTCACTGGCCACTTCATGAATTACACCTTGTCAGTACTGAGCTGGAACCCCCCTTTTACCTTCAGAACTGACTGTTCTGTGAGCTCATTGTTATGTTCAAGAAACCAGTCTGAGATGATCTGAGCTGACGTGATGTTATCATGTGTTATCCTGCTGGAAGCAGCCATAAGAACATGCATAAACTGTTGGCATAAAGGGATGGACATGGTCAGCAGCAATGCATTTAAATGATGTTCAGTTGGTATTAAAAGGCACAACGTGTGCCCAGAAAATATATCCCAAACCATTACACCACCATCAGCCTGAGCCTTTGATATAAAGGAGGATGGAACCATACTTTCATGTTGTTTGCACCAATTTCTTGCCCTACCACCTGCAATAAAATCAAGACTCATAAGACCAGAAAGCAATTTTACATTTGAGCAAGCGTACCTAATGAAATGGCATGTGATAGTACCCCTTTTCACATTTTGACACGTGCAGAAGGGAAGTAGGAAAAGTTCTTTGTGAATAACATTCACTGGTTTCAATACCCTGGTGTTGTGCCTGTTGGCTTGTTTTACTGGGAAAATGAACAGGACACCTACTGTAAATCCATACTATACATGCATACATACACTGTGGGTGTATATATGCATGTGCCAAGCTTTCAAACAACATCCACAGTGCTCCAAAGCTCTTCAGCATTCAGGTCAGAAGTACTGGATTCATGTATGTTATAAATATTTTTTCATTAGACATGTCTGCAAAGAAATATGCTGGCAGTAACAAAGCTCTCAGACCTCATCGTCATATTTTAAATTTACTGAACCACAGGGAAGAACAGGCATGCTGCATATAAGCCAGATACTTGAAGGAGAGGAGGAGCTAGGTGTCATTAGCCCAAATACAGCCTGTTTTTTTAAGCAGCAGCATTTTTGCAGAAAAAAACTGCAGAATAAGGAAGTGCTTTAGTTACAATATAGTGTTAACTCAGCAGGAATTAGAAAAGGCTAATTAGTGTAATAAGATATAAGCTCTCGGGTTTTTAGACCAATTGTTTTAGTGTCATTCCCACCCTTTCTACTTTTTAAAATTACATATAACCATTATTTTTGACACAGCATAACTGATTTTCTATCTTTTTTTAATAGAAACTAGTAGATTTTGAGGGACTGTCTGTTTTTTTTTGTTTCTCATCTCCTTTGCTGTGGACTGTGGGGCAGTTGCTTTCTTTAAAATCACAACACCTGGCTTACCACCTGGTTAGCATTCTATGCATTCAATGAGATCAGAAGCAATTTTATGTAAGTGTTCATTTGGAACTGGGACAAAACACACTTTTTTGTTTCAGTTCACAATGAATGTACTTACACGTTCTTGTGTTTCCTGTTGTTGTTAATGAACTGCATTAAATATATGTAAACATTTTCAAATTTCAAAGTTTGCTTTTGGACTGAGTCAATCAGACAAAACAGATATGGAATACTATGATACCATAAGAAAAGATGCAAGAGTGACACAGCCTCATTGTAAATAAAAATCAATGTAATGATGGGTTAGGAGCAGTCACGTGTTCACTGGGAAAAAAAGTGATGAAAATTATTATTATTATTTTTTAATGTTTTGAACAACTATTGAAGCAAGTTTCGTCATGTATATATGGGATTTCTGGAGCTTTTTTTTTCTTGCCTCAATAACATTAATATATAATCACATGTTTGGCTTCATAACCATGATGGCAAAATGTCTTTAGCTGGCTGCTTCACTATGGGACAAACTGATAACCATGTGATGTCATTATCCTTGTCAATAGATGGCAGCAAACAGCTCAGATCTCCCAATCAAAGCGCTGAGGGGGAAATGATGATTAGCAGGCACTGTTTGTAATGAAGAGCGAGGCCCTACTGAGTTTTAGTTGCCACGATTTTTAAAAAGATATTTTGCTGCTGTTTTGAGATTCTGAGGTCTTCATCTCGATGCTAAAAAAAAACGTTCATTACTTATCCTTCACATTATTTTAGTCATTGTAACGCACCAGCCGTTGAGAGGCACCTGTTGCTCACAGACGACCTACAGACGAGGCTGTTTGACCACAAGAAAAGGGTCAAGGGTTTTTTTAAATTAAAGTCCCTCCTCTCATGGCAAATTTCAAAGCAGCCTTTCCTATAATGACTAACCTGACAGTGTTAATTTTATATTAGGAGTTTTAAATGAGCCTGCTGCAGTATTTTTAGACTAATCTGACTGTGATTCAGTTACTACAATTATTAATGGTTAACAAGCTTTGACACTGTGGAGAATATTTTGATAGACCCGTACTTAGAAAATAAAGACATTTGTAATCAGACCAATGAAAACGGCTGAAAATAAGAAATGACACGTAATAAATTAAACTTCTTTGTCGATAATGGTGATTTAAGTTTAGGATTTGTAGTCTCTCTCTAATCTAATCTTTGTTCAGATATTAATAGTGGCATGCCACACAAGCGCTCAGTGTTAAACTTTACTGTAGGGAAACCTCGACAAACCCTCAGACTTTCGGCAATAATACTACATTACTAAACTCTGCGCCATAGAGGCCCTTCCCCGGTGGGCGTGCGTAACGGCCCCAGCCCTCTCTAAATATATAACTCCCCTCCAAAACAGAAAGAGGGGAAAAACAAGAGAAGATGATGCTTGTCCAATCAAGAACTATCTGAAAACTTGTCAGGGGATAGGTTTTTTTTCCGGATATTGTGTGCGTCTCATACCGTTTTGAACTATTTTGTGGCCCCGGGTGGTGCTGGTGGAGCGCGCAACGGGAGGCGCATTGTTTCTATGCAAACTGGGCGACATGGCTATTGTATGCGTTTGGGCATATATGGAGACACTGATGGCTCAGAAGACACAGCCCGTCTGAAGTTTCAAGGAGAGTACCCCTCGGCTGTGTTTCGCCAGTTTCTCTCCTTCGGCTTCCCTCTTCTCCTTATCCGTTTCGCTCCGTCGCGATGAGTTGCCTGGATGTGATGTACCACCAAAGCTATGGAGCGCACTACCTCCCAGCAGCGGCGTACAAGGCAACTTACTATAACCACCATCACCAACAACAACAGGTGAGACATTCATCGCAAAACTTTTGAAGGCACTAAGAGGGGCAGACACCGAGATCTCAGCTCGAGGCTTTCCTTTTTGCTTGAAAATAAGCTTATTTTTTCCCATTTGAGGGCTCGTGTGCCCTACAGGGGGACGCGTGACTTTTCTATTTTCACAAGATAATCGAAATTCGTATTCAATTTACAAGCATACTACAAGCAAAAGATTTATAAAACTAAATGTATAATAATTAAGTACCTGGCAGAAGACAAAAAAATAACTAAAACTGAGTTTGGAATTAAAATATTATAGCAGAAAAAAGTTGTTAAATATCATCAACGGAGGAAAGTTTTAAGATGATTTATAAAATGTCCTTGGTGAACAATCGATTTCAATTTGTTTCTGTTCCAAAGTCTTTATCCTTCAATTTCTTTAATAACTTTTACCTTAAATTTCCTTTTTGTGTGATTAAATTCCAGTCTGGAGATTGGTATTCAACACAGGTCAGGCGTAATGACACGGAACTATTAATCCTGCGGTCAAACGGTGATGTAATGACAGTCAGTCAGTCACTGAGGAATGTGGATCAGGCACACTGAGCTTTACAAATAGTTTGAATGCAAAATGGAGGCGAAAAGAATCTTAGTTTCACACGATTCCCAGTCAGCTTCCACATCAAATAATTAGTGGTACAGTGTGACTCCATGTCATTTATTTATGACATTTAGAACTCTGTGTAACTGTTAGCACCACCAACATGTGAGAAATTATTGTCTTCTGTATTATATCTATTCAAAACCAACACAAAGATGGTCATTATTTTAAAATTTAAATTCTAATAAACTTGAGCTACTGTTCTTTTAAACTTTCATTTAATCTCTATTTGTATCTCATTCCAGAGAAAGCTGAGTGTTTACAGTAAGATGCAGGAGTGCATGGACCAACACCAAGGAGGAGGAAGAGGGATACTGCCCAGAGAAGAGGTCCTACAGCAGGGTCCTGCAGCAGCAGGTGCTGAATCAGGCAGCAGATCTTCATCTGATTCCGAGTTAAAGGATGGTACTCAGCCAGCAGAGACGGAGTACTTGAGTTCCCGGTGTGTATTGTTTACCTACTTCCAAGGAAACATTGGTGATGTGGTAGATGAGCACTTCTCTCGTGCTCTGAGTCAGTCCAGCACCTTCAGTGGCGATACCAAGCCCATTAGAGTGACTCAGCCTTTGGCTTCAACCACCGCTGGCCTATGGAAAGGTGAGTAGGCAACACTTGCCTATGTAGTTGATGCACTGACTTGGTTTAACTATCCAAATAGTTACAAAACCCCTAAAAATTAAATCTAAAAATTGTGAAAAATAGCTTGTGTCAGTCTTTTAAGTCTTTGTGATGTGATTGTTTCAGATGGTGGCTCTCTCACTGAAGGTCAGGGAAGCTCAGCTTGGAACAACACTTATCCATCCCAGAGCAGCTCCTGTATCCCCGCTGTTTCTGTTTCAGTCCACCCAGGCTTTTCCTCCAGCCCTGTTTCATTCAACCAACAGGATGGAGCTCTGTGGGCCGGCCACATGCTTTCCCAGGCCAGCCTCTCACCTGCAGCTACCCTTCCTGATAGCTGGACCTACAGCCTGAACCACCAGAGCACAAGCGGTTACCCAAATGTTCATGACGTCTACCATTCCCACCCCCACATCCACACTCGGCACCATCACCCCATGCTTCATACATACCCAGCTCACAGCACGGCATTGGATTCCAGATTCAATTCACTCGTGCTGCCTGGTGTTAGGAGCCAAAGTCAGACATCCACCAACACAGGGGGTTCCCCACACGGCAAGGGGGTGAAGGCAGGGATCGAACCCAGCAGCAACAACAATGTCACGGCTACCTCTGCCACTTGGACTCCTTCTGGTCTCCATGGATCTTTAGAGGCATATGACACAGGTAGATATAACGGCTCAGTAACTCTGACAAGCCTTGGTCAAAGTTCACATGTTTTTTTTTTACTGCGCCATTAAATCTTAAACTCACAATAACATTTTAACCCTGTTTGTTTCTCTTTGCAGCTCTTGATCAAACCAAAGCAAAGACATCAGTTTGGTTCTAACTGATGGACTGGCAAAAAGCTCAACTTATGCCAAAAAGGACTTACTATGTGGCTTATCAATGTATGGCTGCAACACCAGCACTGTAATTCAAAATGTAGCTATAGAATGCTAACTGTAGCTTAATCTACGAGTCCTGCACTGTCCACACAATTACTGATATGAACTCAGGATTGGACTTAAATGACAGTGATCAGTATGCTTTGGCTGCACGTCAAGGCCCTCGAAGAACAATAAAAAAAAAGACTACTAGCTTTAAGAATGGAAGGTCTCTTTTCTGTCAGCACAAAACACCAATTTACTTTCCATGTGATGCGTGACTAAGTGGTTCTGTTTCAAGAGCTTGATTTTGACCCCCATTTTGTTTTGTACAGTAAAATGTTTGATGATGACTATAAATTGCTTATGTGTCTGTGTTCATTTAAGCCATGCTATATTGTCATTTGCTGGATGACCTCTGCTAAAACTGTTGTTTGGAAGCTGCCTTTCAATTTTGCCTTTCGGGGAATTTGTAGTGTAAATATTGATACTGTATGTTTAAGGAATAAATTCAACATCTGAAAAGCAAAACCTTTGCAGGTGCTTTGTTTTCTCTGACAGAAACTTGCAGATATGTAGAAATCAAGACCACGATGCACTAATCCAAAGCAAAGTTTAGAAAAGGATCAGTTTATTTTAGGCGGCACTCTGTTGCTGTTCCCATTATGTGTTAGTTTGTTGTTTCCAAATGTAGGAAATGTCTTTAATAAAGAAAAGCATCCATGTTGATTTGATGCTGGCATTTTCTCTATTTTTAAAAGGACTGGTACATATACAGCATCTTTCAAATCAAAGCATAGTCCACTACAAGTCTCATTCACTCAATCACACAAACATTCATGCAGCTTTTACAGATGTCTGACCGTTTTCTAACATTTACAAACACATACAGATAGATGCATCGAGGACAACCCTTGGTCACTACTTCAGTATGCAGACTGGAGGAGCCTAGCCTATTCCCCAACCTTCCAATTGATAGACAAGCCACTCTACCACCTGAGCCACAGAAGCCTTGTATTTTAACAGTACATCTCATGTACAAGACCTTCTTTCACATATGTCATAAAGGTAGAATAACTTCTGAAATCTACACATTTTAAAAGAGAAATGACTTCAATAACTACTGAATTAATAAAACAGAAGTTTATCATGTTAATATGCTGAATCAGAATCTTTAAAGATAAGACTTACTTGAGTAGAAGCTGCACATATATACTATAAAATTCAAACACAACCACATAAGAAAGGAAAAAATTTGAGCGCTTCAGCTGTGAGCATATATGTTATGTTATTCAGCCAACAGGATCTGTGCTGCAGTACCAAGGGAAGTGGTTTACATTCCACAGACCGTTATTGTTTGATACCATGAAATGTCTGTTGTCTGTTTCCACACAAACGCACATTTAAAAACAGACACCGCCAGACTGACAAATACACACCGAGGAATGCATTTCCGTCTGGACAGGAAGTTTGTCGGACGGGGGCAGGCACACACACAGAAATTCTGACCTTACGTACCACAGTTAAGTTTGATATGTTTATATCAGATTCATCAATCACTTGAATGGAAGTCTTGGTTGATTTCAGCTTGTAGAATGAACTGACTGACCAAATGCAGACATGTTTATAATATGACTAAAATCTAATTTTTACAATCAAGAACTGATTACACAAATAGTGTGTGTGTATGTTTATGTGTGTGAGTGTACTTGTATTACACATGATGTGACAGAACAAATATATACACATGTGTCACATTGTAGGGTCATATCCTATATTCCCCTAAAGCATATGCTTCATTTTTAAAGTAAAGGCTTGGTTTAAAGGTTGAGCTCATAGGAAATAATCGCAAGTCAATGTAATGTCCTCTGAACTAATAGAAACACACTTGTCCGTGTGTGTGTGTGTGTGTGTGTGTGTGTGTGTGTGTGTGTGTGTGTGTGTGTGTGTGTGTGTGTGTGTGTGTGTGTGGTGAGTGGTCTGACCAGGTGGTATGATCAGCAGTACCAGCCCACTAACATTCCTGCTCCGCTCCCACGTATCTCACTCTCCATCTCGACTAAACAGCAGGACTTTAAATCTGGAGCACAGCAGCTGCGTTTCCATCTAAACTATCAACAAATTATGACGCATAGAAAAGAAAAGCCCAACGGAGAAACACTTATTTAATCAGAACTGAATGTTTGTTTCACTATCATTTCATTCACTTGTCTGTTTACGTTAGCTGGTCTATGGTTCATTGAAAGACGTAACACATGAGTTCCTGCAACCTGAAAAAAATGTAAATGAGGTGAAATAAATTGTTACTTTGTATTATTTTTATCTTTGTTTTGTGTTGAGTTGTTTTTCTTTTTGTTTTTTACAGATAGGCCTTTAGAAAGCTAACATTTTTACTTTATATACTTTATTTTTAAGTAGTTTATATTTTATTTATATAGCACCAGTTCTCAACAATAGTTGCCTCCAGGCACATTTTTTAAGGAAGAGATGAAAGAGAAGGGAGGAGCAGGTATCTGCCATGGTTTTGGGGATGAGGGGAAAGAGAAGTACAAAAAAAGGAAAGCCCAAGAAGACAAAACACAATGTATCAAAAAGAGAAGACAAAATTTTATAGTGTGCAGTGGTAAAGCAGATGATGAGTGAAAAGAGTGGAGAAGAAACACTCAGAGCATCATGGAAAATTCTCTAGCTGCCTAATCCTATGGTAGCGTAATTAAAGAGTGGTTCAGGGTCACGTGACTCAATCCTAATTATAAAAATTATTTAAAAAAAAGAACAATTTAGGCTTAATCTTAAAACTAGAGAGGGTTATTGAGCTTATTCCCATTCAACTTTTAAAAACTCTAGGAACCACAAAGAGCCTGCAGTCTAAGCAACGTTAAGCCAATTGCCGCCAATGTGGCTCAACTGACAAGTCTTAAGGGAGCTTTCAGAACAGCCTGATCATCAAGAATTGCAATTGTCCAGCCTAGCAGTAACAAATAATTGTAAGAAAATGACTTCAAAAGATCTCTTACGATGCAAAATGTAAAAAGAAATGTAATTATATATTACTTTTTATGCAAGAAATTACATTTATTACACATGCATGCAATTAACGCTAGCTACTTAAATAACATGATCACATTTATCTATGTTTTTAGCTCTTCTTTTGTTTTGCACAACACAGCTTTGTCACCAAGCACTGCACCACTTTGGAGCATTCATCGACTGGAGTTCTGGTTGTGTCTCCCATGCTTGCTGAAGATATTGATGTTTGGGTTCATTATATGGTGGAAAATGAAAGGCCACAATTTGCAAGTAAGCTCTTCATTTGCATTAGCATACAGCCTCCACATCAGCATGTAGTGTAGTTACATGCAAACAGGCATCCCGCTGGCAGCCTTGGAGAATCACTGCAGGCACTTCCACTGCAGGAAGGAGAAAAAATACAGATACACAGAAATGGAAGTTAAATGAAAGTGAATTAATTTGTCTGTTATAAAATTACCATGGGGTTAAACAGTTTCAGGAAATGTAGCATTAGATTGTTATTAAAAGTTTAAAGCTTATGCTTTGTGCTGATGTTACAATAAATATATCCCAAACAGTAAATGATTACATTACCACTTTTTCTTTGCTGCTTAACATAGCTGATTAGATTAAATATGTAAGTTAATAAAGCAATTTTTATTTCATGTGGATTTCCTGTTCTAAATTTTTCTTTCCAAAATGAATCAATTTTATCCTTGAATCTTATTTGCACTCAAGTTCAAAGTTGCACTTACATTCACCAGAAGAACTTATTGCAAGCCCAGCTACACACACACACACACAAATACACACACATATGCATGCACACACAGAACTGTGCTTCACTGGACAAAAGATACCAAATGAGAAAAGGATAAGTGCTGAGCCAATCTAGGGCTATAGCTCTTCATCTCCTCATTGCCATGATTGCCTCTTCCATGACCAATCTCCTCATCCTTTCTGTGGCAGACAAATGCATTTATTTTAAGAAAAGAAAGTAAATTGTTCTATTTTCTCTTTTATTTTCTCAGCATTCACATTTTCCTCCAACCTGGGGTGCACCTTTTGGATCTTCCAACTCATAATGAACTCATACTCATAATTCTATCATTGCTATCCTCTAAACCTCAGCCTGTTTGTTATCCATTTAATTTGTTAAGCTGTATGTTGCTCAGACATCACTATATCATCATCCCATACTGTGTGCACTTTTATTATCGCTGGTAATGCAAAACCGTTGTACTCTGTTATAAGCATGTTAACCAGTGTCTTTACTGGTAAAATAAAGCTTTTGCAAGCTGTAACTATTTGTTACTGAAAAGGTACTGAGTCAAACTTTTGTAGTAGTGTCGTATAACTAGTAAATACAGGGCAAATTTTGCCAGTGCCGATGCTGACACCAATACCGAAACAAATTCTTAACAAATTTTAATGATCACTAAATCACTTTCCACAATAATTTTTTAACACAGCAAAACACACCTCTCAGCTTTTCCACGGCTTTTCAAAGCTTGAAAAGCAATTTTGGGGATTTTTTTAATGTTCATATCTCTAAAGGTTCCAAAATTTTGCATAGTGCATTTTTGAGGTTTATTTTTTTCATTACCAAGAAAGTAATCAATACGCTATCAAAATGCTAGTATTGATCCAATACTAATACCAGCATTGGTATTGATACTACTGATGTTTGGATCAATGCTCCCATCTCTAGCAGGTTGTCTTCTTTTGAAACACAGCTAAGTCTCAACCATAATCTGTCTTTAAGCTTGAAACCTCTTAAAAAAAGCTAATTAACCTTATTGCCACACATGATATATTAACAACATTAAAAGATAGATGATTGTGGACATAGTCTAATTTGGCATTTTCTTTATTTGCTTTGCTTTTTGTTCATATTGTGTCGTAAAAGTGAATTTGGACTGAACTGAATTAATTCAGCCCAAGTGAAGAAGAGAAAGTGGAGATAGAAAACACATGTTTAGATTAGCAGACTGGAGAGAGTCCACAGAAAAGAGATGAAAAAAAGAGTAGGAGAGGGAAAGTTCATCGGTCATAACACAGCCCAGCTACACATTCCAGAGTAATTGAGCGGATGATTAGTTTTACAATCAGCAACACAACACCAGCTGTCTGAACACAAAACTATATAAATACAGAGATGAGGATGGTTAGGAGAAAAAAGAAATGGAAAGTAAAGCATATGGTAGTCATAATCCCTCATCACATCCTCCTCACTGTTTTTTTGCTTCCCTTTTCCATTCAAACATTTTTTCCTCACTTCCACAAGTCCGCTCAGTGTCTACAAATCACTGGGGTAATTAGAGCTAATTTGCCCTCCTTGAACAAGTATTACGGGTGTTAGGGGTATTAGCGAAAGGCTCAGCTTTCACCGTTCTGTTTGTGTCAACAGGGCAGCCTAATGAAGCGTGCTGGGACTGTCGCAGAACACTTGTCCTGCTGATTACACTTGATTTACCAAGTCCTCTGTGTTTCAAGTGATACCTGATTCCTGTTTAACAAATGACAAGGAACACCCAAGGAGCCGGGAACCTCGTGTTCTGCTTCTCAAGCCTTAGTACATTTATTAACATTGGGTTCAGATCAATATTTGCAGTAAAATATTTGCAGTCTTTCCTTCTTAACTGCCAATTATTTCCTTAATGCAGCAGGTTAAATGAACAAGCCACGTAATGGAGGTTCGAACACGACTAACATTAAAATTCTATAAGCTTTCTCATCAAATTTAGATTGGATTAGATCATTACAGCTTAATTTAATTTTGTTTAGATTCGATTAAACTCTAATGATACCATGGAGAAGAGTCACAGCAGTACAGAGAAGGTAATATGTAACTGCTGAAGGACAACAGCGCAGCGAATGCCCAAACATGTAACATTTTCTACTCACTTTTTTTTAGAAAAGGTTGCAATGAGGCGTTTTCACATTATTACTCAAGAAACTTTGGTTTAATTGGCTGTCTTTGAAAAAGAAAACATTTTAAAACTGTACTAATTAATTGTTTGTCCACATGCGGGAAGGATAATGGTGAAGTTGCTGATTGAAAAAAAATGGATTTGGCCGCTATGAGTACTCACCTGTTTCATAACATTGATCATCATTTGAACACATACCTAATGATTAATGCATTTCCATATGAAATGTAAATAATGTTGCAAACACTGGTGTTTTTTACAGAAAGCGGGAAGTGTTACCATGTCAACCAGGAAGTCAAAGTTTGAAAAGTTGGGTAAGTCCTGTATTTTATCCTAACCATGATTCAAATCCTAAATGAAAATCAATAAATAGATCACAGGGCAAGATCAACATTTGTGGCTGTTTATAGCGTACAACAAGAACGCCCACCCGTAACACTGGCCAGCAGCATTCCTGTGTTTGCCCACACACAGGGAAGCCAATATTCGGAAATCTGATAATAGTTCTCTCAAATTTCTTTTCAATATTAAAAAAGTAGAATGAAAAAAACAAACATTGACATATAAAGTAAAAGTAAAAATAAATATATATTTAAGTTTGCTACCAGTAGAGTTTCAAGGGGCTCTGACACCAACTGTTACCATTAGTGACACTTGACGTGGCAGTAAACTAGTAAAATAATAACTTTAACTGCTATATTTTAAAAAAACAAATAAAGGTTGGTACAATGTTTGCAAAAGGAAAAAAATAAAATAAAATACAATAATAATCAGAGGCAAAGGCACTCCATTCATAAAGACCAAAGTAGGAGCAGCAATAGCCTGTGTCTATAAGCTCCAGCGTGGATAATGTGCCAGCAACCACAGAGGCCAGTACATAGCTGTCATTCCTGTGTTCACTGGAAGCACATTTAGCAACCAACACCTGTTTCCCCTGCTTAGTCTCCACTGTAAGCTGCTCCAATACAGCCCCGCCTGCATCTAGAGGAGTGAGGATTCAGCTCATACTCAACAATTCTGCTATTTGTGGAATGCAGCTATGATACTATTTTTATTGCCATCGCTTACAGTTAGACAAGCATTGGCAGCAAATCATTCAATGACAGTTCAACACTTTGCTCTGGAACCTGTATAACATTCTATAAAAAGCAAATACTGAGGATTGATTGCTCTGTAAAAATAGCTCATATTTACTTTTCATTTCATTCACATTCAGGTTAATAAACACAGGTGTGGGTGTGGATTAGTAGCAGTTCCATACAGGAATAATTCATGTTTTGAATGAGTTGTTGCAGCAGTCAATACAGTTCACAGGAAAGGGGAATGTTTTCCAAATGAAGAGTTAGACAGTTTTTAACCTGATTAATCTGCATACATTCAGATATAAACTAATCTAAGGGATTCGATTAAGGAAAATTGCATCATTTGCATTTTATCAGCCATATTTCCGGTTTTACACACCATCCTTTCCAAATTA
Organism: Rhamphochromis sp. 'chilingali'; assembly: GCF_963969265.1. Classification (NCBI taxonomy): domain Eukaryota; kingdom Metazoa; phylum Chordata; class Actinopteri; order Cichliformes; family Cichlidae; genus Rhamphochromis; species Rhamphochromis sp. 'chilingali'. The sequence continues at coordinate 12,313,001 of NC_137941.1, forward strand.
ACACAGTACACTGATTAGTACTGCAGAGAAATAACTGCAGACGTCACTGATATTGAAGCTTTCTTTTCGAACAATGCAGATCAGAGGTCAGCTTGGGAAACTTGGATTTCTTAAGGTAACAGGGCAAATGCTTATTGAAGAGCATTGCTCAAGTAAAGCATTATTCAAGTGGAGTGTTTTTTATCCAGTGGCTAGGTTACTGGTCAGTCTTTAGAGTCTCACTATAATCTTAAACTTACACTCTGTCTGTATGCCACACTTTTTACTAAAATCTGTACCCATTAGTTTTGTCAAACACGTATTTAGGTCAACGCAGCTTTGAGCTTTCAGCTACAATCTATCACTGACTTGTCAGTTTGCTAATTGCTACCATCTACATAAAACGTCAAAAGCTAATCATATTTTATAAAGAACGTTCAAAGAAAAATATCTTGAGGCATTTTATCAAGAGCAATGACACAACCCTTTGATTTACATTACATTAATAAAAAGCCTTTTAAATGTAATAAAGAAAAATACAGTTCTGAAAAGAGTCCTCAGTAATAGCAGACTATAAATAGCATTTAACTTAAATGCATAAAATGACAACAATTCCACACAAATTCTTCTGTTTTTGTGCCAAGTCATCTGAAAAGAGCCTGAAAACACACAGTTACTCAGCAGTGAGGAATCCTTTGCTTTCCCACCTGCTTGTCAGTCATCCAGGCTTCTGTTATTTGACCCTACCTGCTGCTACTGTCCCATGCTCTCCATAATGACCATACCACACATACCAGAGCCACACAGGGGCATTCCTGCTCCATTGACCCAGATTGTTTCTTACTTCCTAGCTGTCAGTGGAAGCAGCTTTCCACTGAAGATAAAAGCAACTAATGGATCGATTCCCAAAGGAGATGTAGCGTCACAACAAAGGCTGGAAGAATGTGATGATAAATATGCAATTATTAAAGGTTTGTTATGATTTTAAACGTTTCCAGTGATCCATTTTTTCCATGAGTTTCAGCTTTTGGAAAGGGATCATCTACACAGCAAACATTAAATGAAAACCCCCAGTATGAGGGTAGCATTTTTAAATGATTGGTGGCTAGAGTTAGCTTTTTACCCTGCATTATGTCTTTGGAGTAGACACAGCAATGAATGAATGATTAATGATTTTGCTTATGATGATACGTTTGCCCTGTGATGGACTGGCAGCCTGCCAGGTTATCCTGCCTTTCACCCAATGTCAGCTGGGACAGACTCCAGCCCACCGCGGCCACGAATAAGTGGTTAAAGAAAATCGAAAATGGATGGACAACTGGCTGGATGGATGAATGGATGGATTTCAATTGCATCAAGCTGCATAATGACAACAGGGGCACCAATTAGGATTTAGAGTATTGTTAAGATTTTATGATATTGTGTGAAAACTTTCCAGCCAGTTTACTTTGCATTTATATATTTAGCTAGGGAGAATAAGGACACCAGCATTTCCTTCCACAATCTCTCTAAAAACAAACATAACAAATATATACAATATATTCTACTTATCATTTATTCATCAAGAAAACTTTATATTTTGCCTGAACTAAATAGATATTCTTACAATTTTTGACCAAGAATTGAATTTCCAGTCAATTATCAGAAAAAGAGAAAATATCCAGTGAGCAGAGATTCACTGAATTGTTGAGATGGGAGTGTCCAGACTGCTTTGAGCTGATAGGAAAGCAACAGTAAAATTAAATAACTACTTGTTAAAGCAAGGTATCCATAAGAACATCTCTGAACACACAACACATGGACTACAGCAGAAAAAGATCACACTAAGTGTCACTGCTATCAGCTAAGAATGGGAACCTGAGGCTACAATTAGCACGTGGCTAACCAAACTTGGCTGATCTAATGCCTTGTCTGAGTTTCTGACCCTACCATCTGAATTTTGTGTAAACAATACGAAAGCATTAATCCATCCTGCCTCGTATCAAAGATTCAGGCTGCTGCTGCTGATGGTGTAATAGTGTGTGGGATATTTTTTGGCACACTTTGACTTGCTTAGTGCCAACTGAGCATTGTTTAAATGCCACAGCCTACCTGAGTATTTTTGCTGAATATGTTCATTCCTTTATGACCACAGTACTGATGTTCTGGTGGCTGCTTTCAACAGGAAAATGCTGTAATGAAAAACGCTTAGAGCTACTTAAATGCATTTCAGAGTTACTACATTTTAGATCCAATAGAGCACATCTGGATGGATGTGGAGCCAACAAATCTGTTTAAATCTACCATGTCAGGATGGACCAGTATGGACATCTCTGAAGAATGTTTCCAGCACCTTGTTGAATCTTAACAACCATCAATTAAGGCAGTTTTGAAGGCAAAAGGGCTTCAATACTAGCAAGGTGTAGCTATTAAAGTTCTCACTGAGTGCAATATTAACAAGTTATTTTGCCCAACTTTTTGAGCTTATCCCTGACGTCCCATGTAGCTTGGAATTCAGTTAATGCACCTCTAAGACATTCTTTTTGTGTCTTGTTCTCTCCTTATTTAATCCAATGTTTTGGAACATATATATCTTTTGCTTATGGATGATTATCGTTATCTTCTATCTGCTGTGACACCTCCAACGAGAAACATTCAGTATGAAAAATAAACATAAAACTATTTATTCTGTTAGCACCTTTCTGGAAATCTCTTAAGTTTCACATTTTTTTAGCACACTCCATATTTTAGATTACATCAATACATGTATCGTTTAATTTGTAGGAATCACAAATGTACATAAATGGTGTTGCAGTATGCGCCTGTGTGAGGGATTGTGTGTTTTTATGTGTATGCGTGTGAGCATGTCAGTAGACAGTGTAATCTGAGGGATAACATGATGCTTATCCAGCTGATCCCTCACCACCCCGGGTTCTGACAGATTGACACTCATCATTCTCCACATTACCTTTGCCTAATTGGCAGGTAATTCTCCTCTCCCCTACTGGCCGGCTGCTGTCACTTTGTATTGTCCGTGTACTCTACTACTACCCCTACTGTCTGGCTCTTTATCCTCCAATCTTACCAGTCACCCAGTAGACAAAGAGTCACTCAGCAGGACCTCTTGTCTAAGCCCAGAAACCCAGTGTGCACTGTCACTGTAAACTGGGGAAGTGAAGTTGGGAGCTTCCTCTTTCATGGTAACCCCCATGCTGGGAAGATCTCCACAGGGCTGACAGGAGTGCCGGCCCCAAATACTTTCAACCTGTCACCAACTACTCCTTCCAAAAATCATGAAGTATTGTAAATACAACAATAACACAGATTTAATGGCTGACATGTGTCTTTATTGAGGAGTGTTCGTCATGTCTTACCCTCAGTTAGAGACCATCAATTAAAAATCACGTCAATGTATTTACAACAAGAAATATTAATGTGTTTAAATGATTTTGTAGGTGTTTTCGGTTTCATTTGGTTTGCTAGAAGGAGCGCCAGCAAACACCAATGACTGTGTTTTCTATTCTGATGTTAAGAAAACACAGGGTTTCTCTCTCACTGCCGCATATCCCAAGTTAATCCCCACACATCCCAAGTCTTTTAACGTGTTAAGCCTGTTCTCATTCTACTTCACAATCTTAAACATACAAACACGTGGATTTCAGCTGTACTGTAGTCCCCAGCCTGACAGTGATTGACAGGTGTTTGCAGAGCCACACTGGATAGTCAGACATGAGACATATGGGAGTCCCACCCTCCTGTCATGTCCACCTTCCCATGAGTCCTTTGTGGCTGAGGTGCAGGTGGCAGGAGCAGTCAGGAGCTTGTCAGAGCAACAGGAAGAGGCTAGCACTCTCACACGCACACAGATTCCCTCTCTCTTACAGCACCAACCGTCAGACACACTCACTGTCAACCCCCCTGTGAGTATGTCAGCTGTCATTAACTTCCCAGACTTCCAGTGTGCAGGGGAGCTTCCCCTTTGTTCCCTCCCACTCGCAGGTGACTTTCACTAGGGGCTGCATGCTGGGAATGCCCAGACTCTGTGCTGGGAATATTGGACCTGACAACCTAAACAGGCAAAGGCAGGAGAATGAAAATGAAAGAGAGGTCATTTCTGTATGTATGTTTATAAAACACTGCATATATATTATTGGTATATACGTTTGTGCCCATTTGTTTTATTTTATCTTCATAGTTTAGGGTTTTGTTCTTAATATTTTTAATATGATAATTAAAAATGCAAGGTGTCTGTTATTTTTTGTATTTCCGTATTTTCCCTATATCCTGTAAAAGCTGTCGGCTTTTATACGTGTGAATGTGTGTGTATGAACGTGTATGCATGTTGAGGGACAGCATGCATGGAATGTGTGTGATATAAAGGCTCTCTCCTCGTGACACAATGGCGTCTTTGACAGGCGGGAGAAGGGAAGGCTTTGTTTGGTGACACCACAGAGTGTTGTGAATGCCCGACATAGCTGCCATTCCTCTCTCTGTGTCGTCCGCCAGACCACTGGCTTATCAGGGATTCCTCTGCTCTCGATCTGCCCACGCACACCCCCAGTATGTGTGCAAGTGAGGGAAAGAGTTTGTGGCACAGAGTTGCTAACACCAACAAGGAAAATGCTAATGAGCCATGGAACAGAACAGACTTTCTGTTAGATTACATATCTCAACACAACTGGATCAGTTTGGCTGCTAGAGTTTTCAGCAGTCTTAAGTAGATGGCTAACATGGGTTTGTATTGTGCTTTTAAACAAAAGAACTCAAAAACAACTGGTTACTGGTAACAAAGAAGGATAATAATGATTATAGTAATGGTGATGTAGGGGCTGATTTCTTGAATAAGTGGTGTTGATGGTACACGTGTCAATGCACACAACACCATTCATTTTTGCTAAATTCATAACAAAAGATGCAGTTTGCACATACAACACTTAGGAAAATGATTCAGTCACATAAAGACTTATCAGGCAAGGTGGAGTGTCCAAAACTGTAGGTCTACCTCGTGCAGCCAAAACACCTCTGAACCCTTAAGGTCAGAGGTGTCCTTACTTTGGTTCCTGTGTTTTTTGGTAGGGCCTTGCTGAAGTGGTTGTGGTGAATCCCAAAGATGCTTGTTCTGATAGGGATCTGCAGAGCTTGGAGGCTGGGTAAATGAATATATACAGCCATTGTTTTCTTCTTGTCCAGTTCAGGATTGCAGTGGTGCTATGGTCTATTCCATTTGTCATGAAGCAAAGGGTGGTGCAGATCCTGGACAGTTTGCAAGTCCATGGCAGGGCTACTATATAGAAGCATACAGCAATTGGTATTCACATTCACATTTACAGCCAATTTAAAATAACCAGTTATCCTAACAAGCATGGCTTTGGACTGTGGGAATACGTAAAGGTTTCAGAGACAACATGCAAATTCCACATGGAGGGACCCACTTCTCTCTCGGACAACTTCTTTTTTAGCTGCTGAGGAAGAAAACACAGAAAAACGTGACACGATGCAGTGACACCAAGGCATCTGTTTGGTTAAATCTGGAAGAATTGATCACTTGGCATGGATTCTCTTAAAGAATAATTTTATTGCCAGGTAAACAATACTCAGAATTACAATATTTAAAACTGAATAATTTTGCGAAACCCAAGTATCCCAATGTGAGCAGACTTCCCTGATTGAAAAATGATTTGGTGGGCTTAAGCTTGAAAGGTCATCTCTTTATTCATATAGTCATGGTTACACAGGTAATCCTTGGTTCTGCATGCTTTCCATTATCAGACTTGCTTAACTTCAAGGACAGACTGACCTCTTGGGCTGGTGGGCAGCTGTGCCTTCTGCTCTTTTTGCCAAACCAATAATCTAGTAAAATACATGAAAGCAAGTCAATAAAACTTCATTTTTGAGCAGTGATTGGAGAAACGGTACTGAAGACTCAACTATTCAGGCAGGTTGTTCCAAATTTCAGACTTTCTTCCCTTATTTTCCATCTAATGCTTCTCTCTCATCACTCTGTTTATCTAATAGCCAGGCTGTGAAATAGTATGTTGCTGAGAACATCATTCTTCTTTCTGGTGTCAGTAATCATGCAGTTACTTCCAGCTCTCACACAAACATAGCAGTTTCTGCCAAGATGCCTGATCCTCATCTTAACACTGGTATGGTGCCCACATGTGCAGAAGTTGGCCAGTTTATGCACATAAACTCACACACGCACACAGCTGTATATCTGCATTTCCATGCCAGGGGTTGTGTTTTATGTGTTTACATGAGGTTTCATGGACGTAGCAGAGGCTTGGCAGCAGCAATGCATCAGCAGTTTTGAGTAGAATTAGACCAGTTTGCGCAATATTGTCCTTTAGAGTTATAATCCCTATTCATTTCAGGAAGTTTGAACTTCCAGATGGAAAATGCACATTTGTTTGTTTACTTCAAGTTTTTTTTAAATAAATTATATGAATACTACTACTTGCTAAACTGCTACATTAGGCTAAGAACTGCATCTTAAATGTCTGTCTCTAGTACACTTGCCCTTGCCTAGATCTTGAGCGATCACCTGGAAGGGTAGGAAATGCCCTCTATAATCTGTGCCATTGAAGTTGAGCTTTAATTAATATGTAAAATATAGGTGGCATAAAAAAGGACCTCACATTTGTAGCTTTAAGTCAAGCTATTTTTAAACAAGACACTGATTTTTGGTGGGGTGTTAGCAGGAGCACTTATTAACTCAAATTATGTGCTTCTAGATTAGAGGTGGATGATACATTTCTCATTGTTAGAGGGTCTCCATATTCAGCTCTCTGCACACATAAAATCATTTAAAATCTTTTTTTTAAGTGTCAAACAATGTGAAAGTACGATCCCCATAGAAAGACTGAAGTTGTAAAAACCTGTAATGTATGTATAATAAGAACATAATCACATATCTACTCCATAAATGAATTTTTCCACTTCTTGCCTCATACTGAGGTCAGTAAGAGCAGGATAAAACAACTGTGGTCAAAAAATGTCTGTTTTAAATAGTTCTATTTGAAATCCCATTTTAGAGAGCAAAATAGCTCTTTTACAAGCTTCCTGTTCCTCAAGTCTCAGTCCCTTATTTTTCTTTGTTTTAAGTTACATTTCATTGTTCAACCTTTAAAAAAAAAATAAAAGTAAAAATAGAAAACTTCAGTCTTATTGGATGCCAGTGCCAGTGTTTTCTCAGATGTGGGAGGTTGAGTTATTCTTGTCACTTTCCTAACACTGTGCCTTCAGGGAACAATTACGTTCCTTTTATGTTGTTGTAGCTTATTTCATCACACTCCTCCACTGCTCCTCCCTTTTAACCAGAAACATACACACACATACACGCACGCACACACGCGATAATATGAACACATATGGTCCATTAACTCTACCAGTCTCCCAGGAGCTTCTCTCGGTTCAATTGCAGCCATCAGGCTCATCAGGCAGTGCTGTGGGAATAATATTAACAAAAAAAAGAATTAGCCGTTCTGTCGGCCTCTTTCCCTTCTTTCAACATAGACACACACACACACTCGATCTCAGATCAAAGTATTCCCTTGCTTCTGCACTGTCCATGTTCTGTGTGTCTGTCTGTCTGTCTTTGTGCACTGTTTATTGTTGTCATTATTATCCCAAAGGTTTCATCTTGTGTGTCCAACAGGGCTACATGTGCATGTTTTAGGGCGCGCGAGCACATGGGAATGCAAAATAAAGGCGTCGCTGTAAGGTGTGTTTGGAAGCGTTTCCGTCCTTGTTTATCTATGCGTGCATGAGTGCGCTGCGTATTGGCAGACTTGCTGCTCCCACGTCCCTGAGAACGAGGCCAATCAGACTGGATAGACAGTTTATTTCCAAACACTAGCGTCTGGCCTGCTGCCTCACACACATTCCAATACATCCAGACAGACTTTCAGAAGCAGGAATTAAAAGGCATTGGAGTTGTTAAAACATGACATTCCCAAAAAAGGGCTGCTGGGCCCTGAGACTACCCAGAAACATCCCACATGACTTAACCCTGCAGGAATTACAGCATCGCCAGGGTCGCTGATGAAGGTTCTCTCATAGATACACTCCCTCTGCAATCCTTTACTCTCGCTATTTTTGTCCTTCAGCCTCTGTTTAATAATACTATCTCACATATTAAATAATCATCACTTGTAATATATGTTCTTTTGTTTGGTGTAGTCATGTTTTTAGGGGCTTCCTCAAGAGTACCTCTGCAATCGAATGAGGATTTCTGCTCAGAAGTCTGGAGAGTGCATCAGATTTTCTTTTTTAAGTGTCAGATTTGAGATTAGATTCTTAATCCAGTAAGTGATGTGGATGTAACAGCCTCCTTTCATCTCAGAAGTATCAGGCAGTGTGCCAATAGTATAGTAAAAGCAATAATCCCCTAACCCTTTAATTGTCTTCCTTCTGGAACATTTCCAAAAAAGGACATAAGATGGTTTGGTTTGATTTTGACACAGGGAAGTTTTTAAGATATCTGCAGGACTTGTTTCCTAAATTAATTTATGGGCCAGTGATAATTCTATACATCGGTCACAAACCTGGTCAGCCTGCAGTTAAATCTGATGAGGAGAGAAGGATGTACTTTACAGCTTTAAATTGAATGAGTGAATATTGAGCCCACAAGGGAAAGGAGTGGAGTCTCCCACCCTAACTCTCCTTATCAAATGTCAAATAGGCCTCCTGTACCCATGAAAATTTAATATCAATCTGAGAGCAGCTATTTAATTTTGTGGTTAGATTGGGTGCATTAAGATTGCTCCCTTATCAGTTGGTTTAAAACATATGATGGCTTAATCTGCTCAACTTATTTGGTCGCTTGTGGGGCAGTTGCAGAACTATGTCTAATATAGATAAAATCCACCCCCACCCCCCTTCCACCCCAGAAATAGGGTGGGATGTTTTATTAACCACTGTAAAAAACATAAGCTCTATTAGAGTATGATTAATGTTTATTAATTTTTTCAAATGATTTTCTGACATAAAAATCAGTCTTGTGCTTTGAGCCACTCCTTATTTCTTGATATTTTGATATATTCAGTATACTCACTTTTATTCTTAAGCAACCTTGTCCTTTCTCTAAGTAATCTTCACCAATAGTTCTCCAGGCTTCTTGAAGGACACCCAAAGCTCTTCTTTGGATGTTGGAGGTCTTTTGTTTTGTTCTTTCTCAAGAACACATTGCTTCAACAATCGTGAGGACTCTGGGGAGGCCAGTTCATGATTGATAGTGTTCCATTGTGTGTTTTTCTATCCAGGTATGCTTCCTTACTGCAGTAACAGTATGTTTGAGCTCATTGTCATACTGAAAAATGAAGCTGTGGCCGATCGCATCTCACTACATCTTTCTGCAATCACAATTCCATCAGTTTCAACAAGAGGCCCAACACTACTGACTGAAATGCACGGGCATGCACGTTTTACAGATGACAGTGGAGACTCACTGTTGTATTTCTCTTCTGACCTCCACTGTATATACTGGCAATGAGTTTACCCAAAAACTTCAAGTTTGGATTCATCACCTCCCAACACCTGTTGCCAATGATTACAGTTCAGTCTTGTGTCAGTTGCCATACGTCTGCCTTTTCTGCCTTCCTTAAGGAAAATCTTGTTTGTTTCCTTCCTTAAGGAAAACAGGAGATCCACTAAAACCGTTTCTGATGAGTTCTCGCTAAACAGAAAAAATTGATAAACTGAGGGGTCAAATACATCTCTAAGGTCACGTGTCAGGTCATTTCTCAGTTTTTTCCCCTGTTTCTTGCAGTCATGAATTTTAGATCCTCTTCATCTGTTGTCGATAGATTTTTAAGGCCTACCACTTTTTGTTTTCTAATCATCCCGTCTTCTCAAATCTTTGCAGGGCACACTTGTGCTTGAATGATTTCTAGGTCACTGTTGAGTGGCTTAATAAATCTTCTGAAACGAGTCAGGTAAAAGAAGCCAGTGTCCAAGGAAAAACTCTGACAGCCCTTTAGAAAGCCTGGGGTACTATTGCTCAAGTCCACAACAAAGTCAGGCTCCTTGGAAGCAAAATATAAAGAAATGTAGACAGGCTCATGACTTTTGCACAGTGCTGTAAACTTATCAGATATTAATGTCTGCATCAGGCGTTCAAAAACACTGGTGCACAACCACACTCACACACACTTAGAGGAATGTTTGTGAGTGGGAGTTGAGGTCAAACTTCACTATCACGGACTGTGTTGATGTATTCGGTTTCTATACAGGCTGTCTAAGGCAGGCTAGCTGTTTAACAGTGGCTCCATTCATTCTGCTGGAAAATAGGGCCACTGACACTTAAGGGCCTTTGACGCAACTTAAATGATCATTAAAGCATTTTAAAGGGGCCGATCACCTTCCACTCATCTCCTGCGTATGCTTGTGACGTTGCACATACCCACTTTGGGGTGAGGATCATTCAGTGTTGTGATTTGTTTTTTGTTTTTTTAAATAGGAATGATAGGACATTAATATTATTGTTTGTGCACGTGGTCGCTGATGGATAGGTAAATGAATATAAGAAAGTGATCTGCAAACATTATATGCAGATATATGCTAAATGTGCCCGCATTTTATTTGAAAAAATGATTCTTACTCCTATACACCGCTGACTTTTCCAAAGTATCAGTGGAAGTGCATTACAGCGAGAACAATGAAAGGCAGTTTCTCTGAAATACTGTAACATTCTGCCCGACTTTATCCAGATTTATCGTCACCTACTTTACTATAATCACTAAATCCCATTTCAGTTTCAGCACCATAATGATTAGACAAATGTAAAAGTCCGAATAAACTATGAATCCTTTGAATAATTAAAACATTTTCATGCATTTCCATTACAAAAAAGTGGCTATCGAGGGGCTTCCCCAGAAGTGGATTTACTTTACTTTTCCTCCTGGTTTCCTGAGAAACCAAGAGCCTTTTAGACTAAGTAAGGGGTAAACATTAAAATATTCATGTATCAATTAAATCTGTAGAAATTAATCTAATAAATATAACCTGACAAAGCTATTACAGGCTCTTAAATAGTAGAAGTTATTATAAGGATAAATCCTGCAGGGCATTTTATGGCTGCTGATTGCAGTAGTTCTGACAAATGCAAATGTATAGGGCTGGACAAGGAAGTAGTATCACTGACCCTTCTCAGCTATGAATAAATTATTTACTTTAATTTCAGTGTCATACTTTAGAAGTATTGAACTCTTTTTGTCTTAGATAGCTCGCTGCAGTTTTAAGTGATCTTTTGATTCCTTTTTTATGTAGATTAACATTTTCAAATTTGGGGACTGATCTTCAGTCTGCGAGGGTGGGAATATTTCAAACTTAGTCACAAAAAAACCCCAACATTGGTAAGATAAGATAGCCTCTTATGATCTGTCTCTATGACCAATTTAGAAAGTCAGTGGCCCCAACTTGTAGTGAGAGAGAAAGAGACACTTACTGTCAATTTCCGGCGGCTGGGCCTTTACCTGTGGGGCACAGTGGGAACGCTGTGAGGCCGGAAACTGCAAAGATAGCCATAAAGTTCAAGTGGAGTGTAAGCTTGGACACTGGGGTGAAAAAGAAGAGCCCAATGGCCAACTGGTCACCACCGAGGGGTGGGTTTGACTGCTCTGTGGAAATGGAGAATTCTTACAACCACATTCCTTAGGGAGTTTTGTGTTTAGTACTTTGGGTTTATGATACATGCCGACCATTCCTGCCTGACAAGCCTCCAGTTTGAGAACATTAGAGTTTCCTCTCTGCTTTTTGGGTTTCTTCCACTGGCTTTATTTGACATGTGACCTTCAGGGTGCATTGGAGTTGAACATGTTCTTATAGAGAACAATGGATCGCTCTTTCCAAGTTAAGAATGAGCTGCTGCTCAAAGTTGAAGAGCCATATCTTTCGGTCGTGTGCATGTTAGATGCTTATTCCAAGTCCAATTAATGTGAGAGCTGGGAGATGACTGAAAACACGCTGACCAGAGCATATGTATATGTTATTACTCCTCATTGACCCCTAACTTAGGCTTGGATAATTATCTAGGAGACTGAAGAAGTCATGCTTCTCCCACTGAAGAAAAGGCTACTTTTATGCATCAGTCTACTGCTACAGTATCTACTGGCCTTCACATTTTTACAGGCGTGTCCCTATAAATGTTTCAAAAAAATATATTTTTTAATATGGAAGAGCTCATAAAATTGCTTTGCTTGCCCTGGGTAGCAGTGTCTTGTCTGGGGCTCTCTAATTGCTCTGAGTCCACCCCCTGAACTGCAAATCCATTTTTACAGCTTGCATTAGCATACATAATACTGCTCTGTGGACTCAACGAGTCATGCCAATTGAAAAGCAATCATTTTCACAGCAGAGCACTGCCATCGCCACTTTAATTGAGTGTGAGAGTACTTGGGTGTCTATGTGCGTTGCCTTGTATCATGAGACGGGAGATAATTGGTTGTGCAATACAACACAGCAATATGTTGGTAATTCAATGATTAGAGCTGATTGCTTTTGTCTAGTTGTGTCCCATGGGGTGACACGTGTTTATGTTGGCCACATCTTTTCTTACTGTCTGCGCTATATCTGTTACTGCCTCACACACACACTCATTACACTCACCCACTAAAGAGAGAAATATTCCCTCCCAATAATAAATAGAGCCGCATGCTAAAACATGAGCTTGGAGAGTTCATACACTCTGCTATAATAAAGAGCAGAATTGTTCTTTATATGAGTGCCCCACTGTTTAGTGAAAATGAAACCCAATTATCGTATCTTGAGTGGGTCCCCAGAATTTCATGACTGCTCTTCATAAAATTTGTGTACAAACTGCTTGCTTCCATGAGAGCTGTTGATGTTAGAATATCCATAAATGGGGGGGGGGGGGGGGGGGGGGGGGGACTGTTTAGTGAATGTAAATGAATCAAAAGTGGACATTACTAAAGTACTGAGCACTTTTCTCCCAACTATGCAGTCTTTAACTTTCACAAACAAAAACTACTCATAAATTTACACGCACTACTGACTGCCTTATACAGTCTCTTTTTGGCCGAAATGGATAGAATACCGCTGAATGAAGAACGTCTATGATCAATTAATATAATGGGAAGAGTCATTTCCATACAAAGTGGACAAAGGAAAAAGCTCTAATGAAGATCTGTGTTATTATGCGTGCTGGCTAATTTCTCACAGCATCAAGCAAAAGCCTGCAGGGACAAAGTGACTGAATCAAGAGAATGTGTATTAATGGCGAAGGCTGCTAATTGGCCAAACAGAGAGAGGGGACATTAATCTTAAAGGCTATTTTAGACTATTCAAGTCTAAAGCAAACTTGGCACTGCCTAATGGCTAAAATCTAAACTGTGAGTCACAGGGGTACTTAAAGGGCTGCAGGAAGGTTAATCTGTGGAAATACACAATAAAGATTCTCTTTTATCTTTATTTTTTAACCTCTGCACTTTTATTGACTTTATAGTGATGCATTATGCATTTTTTTTAATTCTCACACCTTTATTACAAAATTGCAATTAAAAACCCACAGAATTCAACTGATATTTGTTATTCAGTCATCATATTTACTGAGCTTTAATTTCTTAAAGCTCATACAGTCAGATAGAAAAGAAAAGAAAACAATATGCAATATTTTTTGTTGTTGTTGTTTAAAAATGTAAAGTTTTGTATTGCACAGTGTCTGCTTTCGGTGACCTTTCAGGATTTTAGGGAATGCATGCAACAAAGCTATCACCGATAGTAATAATATAAAAGACAAATATTTATGTTGTGATAGCCGTTGAAAAACTGTAAATGAACTGTAAGTGAAAGTGGGATGTTTGAGTTGCTCAGTCTGACGTTGTGCACTGATTTGACAAGCTTAAAGACTGATGGTGTCTATTGTCTTTGATGAAGCACTGACACTTAGTGGCTGATTGGTGTAAGTACACTGTAACTGAGCCGGTTTTGTGCCAAAAAGTGATTGTCTGCCAAAAACTGATTTCCGGTATTTGCCAAAAAGCGATTGCTCATATTTAAAGTGCTATAAGTAACTTGTTGGGCTATAATATGTTAAACATATGTCAAATGCATCCCTTATGGATGACATAAAGTCATCTTGAGCCACAAACAACATTCGTGTAGCAAGATACAAGCCGCAATCAGTTTTTGGCAGCGACTTTTATATAACCTTTATTTATGCAGTAAAAAAAATCTCATTAACATTAAAAATGTATTTTGTAAGAGTAAGTTGCCCAACAGGACAGCAGAAATGGCAGCAAATATTACAATAGTTCTGTAAAAATATTTTAAGTGGGGATAAAGGACCGGATTGGTTATAATGTAAGTACAAGTTGTAAAGATACTTAAAAAACAGATAATTTTTTAATTCTTTATGTAACCCCTTTGGGGCTGTAGCTCAGGTGGCAGAGCAGGTCAGCCACTAATCAGAAGGTCGGTGGTTCGATCCCAGGCTGCATCCTGGCTGCATGCCAAATATCCTTGGGCAAGATACTAACCCCGTGTTTGCCTACTGGTGGTGGTCAGAGGGCCCGGTGGCGCCTGTGTCCGGCAGCCTCGCCTCTGTCAGTGCGCCCCAGGGCAGCTGTGGCTACAATGTAGCTTGCCATCGCCAGTGTGTGAATGTGTGTGTGAATGGGTGAATGACTGAATGTAGTGTAAAGCGCTTTGGGGTCCTATGGACTAGAAAAGCGCTATACAAATGCAGGCCATTTACCATTTGTATCCCCTGTTCACCGAAGTCTATTTACGAACATACGTAAAGATATTACACATAAAAAATACACAGAAACACTGGAAATCACTTTTTGGCACAACACCGGTAAGATTTCATCCATCAGTCGCAGAGATCTCACCTCAGGCAATCCAAAACTGAATCTAGATGAAACGTACACTGTATAAAATTTAGCTTTTTAAGCCAAATATTGCGATTTAAAGGCAAGTAATAAGAGAGGAGTTATGTCAAATGTACTTGATTTTTGAAGGGCTTTAGAGGATTGACTTATACACGATTACACTAAATTGCTGAATTAAAACAACTTTGATAAGCTTTGTTGATTTTTTTTTTTAAAAGCTACTGAAAAAATTGTGCTTTACTGTTTGCATTAGCCTAAAACTAGTGAACACAGAAAGGGTGGATCAAATGACTACACACTGCTGGAGAAATTAGAGTCACTGATGACTATGCTAATCATACATTCATCCTCCGCACCTGCTGTCACTTATAGTCCTGTACTTCTCTCTTTTTATTTGGAGCAATATTCTTCTTCTTCTCTCGACTGGTCCCTTTAGAGATCACCACAGAGGATTATTTGCCTCCATTTTACCCTATTCCTAGCATGCCCATCTGTTTCACCAACCCTCTGCATGTCCTCAGCACTACATCCATGCGACTCCTCATAGGTCTTCCTTTTGTCCTCTCCACTCCTCCCTGCCTGCACTCTCTCCTTCACCTGCTTGGATGACCCCAGGTATTTAAACTCATCCACCTTCACTGCCTCTGCTCCTTGCAGCTGTTATACCTGTCTGCCTCATATTGATTACATTTAAAAGCCACTAGCTGGCGCCATTGTCCCCCACTAAACAGCGCTGGTGGCGTTGAAGAAAATGCATCACGTGATTAATCATCCGCCAAATTTTGGATGGTGCTTTAAAGTTAGCGAACACGGTTGGTTAAGGAAGTTTTCCAACATGCCACCAGTAATGTCGAATATGTTACGACTTTACAGAATACCAGCTCAGAAAAAGTACCTTTATCCATGATATGAAGAGGTTTTAATTCGAAAGTTTTAACCGGAAGTTGGTTTTATTTTTTATTTTACGTAAACTCGTGGGATAAAAGTGAAGAGGAGGAAGATTCTAATCACAGTAATAGTAGCTATGAACCAACATTTCAAGGATGCCGACTTGAATAACACAGTGGAAAAGCCTGGGCAGCAATATTTGGAGAGGAGGAAGCAGGTTTGACAATTTGAAGTACACAGTTAAGTTTTGTGGTGCAGTATCTTGGAAACGCTACCCTGTGCAAAAGTTGCCTGTCCATTCTTCTGTTTGTTCTCCGACCGACGTTTACCAAGCTTGTTTACATAGTTACTACTGGTTAAATGTACGTTAACCTACGCGTTTAAATCATTAATATCTGGTCTCCCATCCCTGTATCTAAATTCATAAGAAACAGACTAGGTTAACTTGTAGCTAGTTGAACACCGAGCCTCTGTATTTCTGGTTTACCAGCTGTGTATGTAGGCTTCGTGTAAGAGTAGTCGCCACGTTATTTGACAAATAGTTATATGACATTTTGTCTTTTTGCACCTATGTTCTAAAACATGTTGCACTGTCTTTAAGGTTCTACCTCCAAAGGGAACTACCACAGGAACCAGTGATGGTAAGTGTAGTCTGGGTGTCACATGCCCTTTTGGGTTCCAACAGATCTTTAAGCGTTATATATTTATTAAATATTGCACGTCACACCACATTTGTCTTCACTGGTTAACATGATATTATTGAATTATAGCTTTTTTTCTATTTTAAAAATGGTGAAAAGCTTAAAAGCAAGCCCCAAATGCTACTGTTGACACAGTGGGTTGCAATGTTCTGTACATAACAAAATGCAAAAGTTCAGAGAGTCTTGGGGAAATTACATTGTTGTTTTTGTTTTCTTGTTTTTGTTTTTTAAGTGAAACAAAGTATATAGAGCTACTGCAGCTGGTAGCCCAGCTTTCTTTAAAAGAAATTTCAAGCGCAATTGTCCCATTGCAAAAAATTTGGTGTTTTGAAAAACATTCAACTTGTCTAAGCAAATTACTGAAGCTCTAAAACAGGAGTGGGCGGTTGATTTTCCCAAGGGTCACATGGGAAACTGGCGCTGCTGTGGAGGCATTCATGGGAAAGCTTATAAAGAGCTAAAATTCATATTTAGCAGAATTGAGTTCAGCTCGTTAGTGCGGCCGCCTACAACAATCTCATGTGGGCCCTTGAGAAAACAAATTGCCAATTGCTGATATAAAATCTCACTGAGAGCTAGTTTTTCCATTTTGGACACATTTCTAAAGTTAGACCACATATTGCACTTGCCACATCACATGTACGGACAGTGCTACACAAATTAAAGAAATTATTGAATGACTAGAATTATTATTTTTAATATTTTTTTTTTTTTAGACTTTGCACAAAGACTTGTTTTGACTGGTGGGTCCAAAGAGTTGAAATGCTACAACAGAGCTTTGCATGAACTGTTCAAAGCAGTCGCCAATCATCCTGAGCAGTAAGTGATCAGTAACACCATGGAAGTGTTTGCATGTTAATGATGACTTCTTTGAGCAAAACCTGTATGTGGTTGTGTTTGGTTTAATTTGGCACAGTTGTAGTTTGCATGGCAACAATGAGGACCTGAGTGCAGACTCCACAGTAGTCCCACTTCAGGAGTCTCAGGTGCTGTTTACAGAAATGGGTATGTGTGTTTCACAGGTAGTAGTCCACTTTGTTGCCAAGGCAAATGTTTTCTGCTTCACTCAGAAGCTGAAATTATATCCTAAGTTGATTTAAAGTTTTCTTTTAATAACTTGATACTCTTGTCCAGATGTGACCTTGCCTTCCTATCTGGATGGTAGCTCTGGGTCCCAGGAAGCTGAGAGTGACAGAGAGCTGCAGTGGGATTTCCAGTTTCCCAACTCATGTGACTCATCTTCCTTTGCACTAGTCAAGATTTACCATGAAATGATGACCATACACAAACAGCTAAAGGTTTACACATATTTCTTCCTCTCATAATAGAATAAATAAAGCTCTATGTCCAGAATTGCTCAATCAATTAAAATGAAGAAACCTTACAAACATGGCATGTTAGGTATTTCGGTTTTTGTTGTGCTGAAGCTGTAGACTCAGCATGCATTTGTGTGTTCACAGGCAGAGCGACAAAATCAGCAGCAGCGGGAGAGAGAATTGCATGAGAGAGAAAGGAGGCTAAAACGGCAAGAAGAGGCTTTGCTGAAGCTGGCTGGGATGAAAGAGATGGTCCACAGTCGCATTGTGACTATAGAGGAGGTTTGACACGAATAAAACATCATATTACATTAAAAAGAAGGGACGTGTTCTTCACCACACATAGTTCCCTTTCCTTCCACCTTCTACATAACCATCCATGCACTTACAGGTCATGGATTATTCCATAAGGTGTCACTGCTATCTTCATTTTGTGTGAATGTTCAGTTATGTGTGCATCTCACCAGAAACACCAGCATGAACTGAGCCGGCTGCAGGACCTTCTTCGAGAGAGAAACAAAGAAAACAAGAGGCTTAAAAGCAATTTCGAGACAATCAAGGAGCTCAATGATAACATGAAGAAGCAGGTTGGAATTGGTTGCATTTGTAAAATTTCTAATCTAGGTCTGAACATTTCATAAGCATGATTATTTCCAACTTTTGAATGTCATATTCAAAATGAAGATGATGGCATCTTCAAAATTACCATTCAAATGTTCCCAAAAAAGAAGTTAAAGTTTTCTTACCAAGCCAGTAGCTTGTTGATCCAGAGGAGGGTGCTACAACATAAGATATCTGGAAGTTCACTAATACGACAGTGTATTAGGATTGCTTTGTCTACACTTGTTTTGTTGATCTAAGTGCTTTTGGGGAATTTATATTGCAACAGCGCACTGATTATTGTCATTGTCTTTTTTTTCTTTTTTCAAATCAACAGTTGAATGAGATCGGTGAACGAAATAAGAGGCTGGAGAGCCAATCCAAGAGGGTGCAGGCTCGGCTTGAAAATCTTCAGGTAACAACAAATATATCAGTGCAGAAAAGGCCGTTCCTTCATGTTTTATATGAAAAGCCTTAAAGTTGTGACGTTTAGTCTCACAATCAGTTTTCAGCATCTAAATAATGAGAGTTGAATAAAGGAGGCCATTCTGATATCTGTTATCTTTAGTAAATAGACAAAACAGATATTGACATTTACTTTTTTTGGCTTTTTTTTTTATTATTATTTTAAGAGGAAATATGAGCACAATTTAGCAACAAGAAGCTGCAACAAAGGGAGTATTAAGAGTACCGAGTGTTTTAAGCCATGCAACAAGGAGAAAGCAACAGCTTCTGGAAAACCCAACAACAAGGTACTTCATCTACTCAGAGTGTGTCTCTGTGTGTGTGCGTGCGTCTCTGTGTGTGGGAGTGGGACCGGGGGGGTTGTTTGTTTAACAGTTAAATGTACTACCAATCAGCAGGATTTACAGATTTCCTCTAATTACAGCCATGTTACTTAATCTATCGTTAATGTGTTTAGTGAAAAACGCTGCATGTGGTTTAGTGTGGTTAGACAAACACTAACACTGCTCTTTACATATACCCGGAAAGGAAATGGTACAACAGCCCTTCTCCACAAACCACACGCATACTTCCAACTGACATGATAAATCATAGTTTGTGATTATGTTAAGTTATCATCACTGCTATTGATGAAGATAGATATACGGAGTTGGATACAGTTATATCCCTGCTGAGAAAGCTGGTTTTGTCAAACTTTTATTGCTTTATTTTCTTTTTTAACACTTTTTCTTTGCATTATATTTGAGCTGGGAGAGGTCTAATAAACACAGCAACTGTAACTTATTTTTCACCCTTCTTCCTTCAGGGCAGCGTAACTCCCTCTCCACTGAAGCTCATATCCTTTCTGCTGGAGTGGGTGCTTGATGTAACAGAAAACAAAGTGGAAGGTGTAGGCCGGTGTTCAGAGGTTCTGCTCAGCGAAAGATTCCTCAAGGTGGTGTGCTCAATGCAGCTTTGCTCTGATCTTTGCATTTCTTCCCGGCTCTATTCCAACACACACAGTTGGTGTCACAACAACAAAAAAGCAGGAGATGATGAGACACGGACAGAGTTTGATTAGACATAACTTATCTTGGGTTTCTTAGGTGCTCCCGTTATTAGCAGACCAGCTTCATCACACTCCTTTGTCAGAACCTAAGCTCCTCCTCAACCTGCTTCGCCTCATTTACTCTGCTTTGAGACACTTGGACAACAGCAGGCAGGTAAAGATAATATTATTTCTGTGAGCAAGCTGTGTTTTTAGAGCAGGTAATTTTTAGATGCACCAAGGAACTTACTGTATTATATTATGGACATGTGGAGCATGACATTTTTACCGGAATTCAGCTAAAAAAAATAATAATTAAACCTTTGGCCATGCATGATATTTATTAGGAAATGTTCTTGTTGGGTTGTTGAAAGAAATGTTACGCTATGACTATTTAAGCTCTGGCTGAGATCATTATAAACAAAGTCTAACACAGTCACTATTCTTTTTCATGAAAATTTTAAGCGTGTGTTCACTGTGAGCAAACAAGCCAGTGCTGAAAAAACGATGCCAAGACAGTGACCTTCAGGGGGGATGGTTTGTTTTTCTGCAAGAAAGACAAAATGGGCTGCATCTTGTTTATATGATCTGCCACTGTTTAAAAACTAAATCTCTCGCATAGCTGCCTGAAAGGACATTAATCTAAGTAACAGCTGCTTTATTCCTAAAACATTGCTTCTGGACACTTTTCAGCAGCAGTGTTATTCCTGTTACTAGATAAGCTTTGCTTTTAGAAAGTAAGAACACAGCAGGGTGAGATTACAATCTATAACAAGATGCAGGTAATTCTGTGGCCTGGCTCATTCATATTTCATCAGCCTTTATAAAGCTGAGTGTTATTCTGCTAGCAGAAAGCTGCTGGACCTCATTTCAAAACATGAGGCTGGCTCTAAAGTTGACACAGTTTTTCCCTCCCCACACATCAGAGGTACACATCGACTTCAAGCGGGGGATATCCACTTTATCGCTACATCTCCCTTCACACTAAGGAAGGCTTTCTTGTTTGGTAGTCCTGTCGAGTTTCATCTTGTGTTTACATGAGATGCTTGGTTTTCTGAAGTCCCCTGCCTGTATGTGTGTCAGACAGAGTCTAGACATTTGAGCAGGCTGTCGCTGTTTTTGTGGCTCTGATAAGGGTGTGTGTCCTTCTCCTTATCTGGCCACAAGCCCCTCAAGAGTCCTAGATAACAAACATTGTATATCAGCAATTGCTATCTGAATGTGAGACATTATTAAACCGTGGCCCAATCCCATTTGCAGACTTGGACTGCAATTTTCATGCTCGTATGAAGTCCTTACCAGCTGCCAGTCATCTGGCCTCAGTCCCAGCTATGAGCTTGGGTTCAGCCTACACCAACTGTCCTTATCCACTTACTTTCTACCGTGTCCAATCTTCCAGCCTTAAGTCCTTGTCACTAGTCCTGCTACAGGGAGCTTGGGCCCGTTAAACCACTTGCTTCCTTATTGCTAAATAACGTGTTCCCTTTATATGATGAATACCAACTGGCTTTGAGCCAAAACACATAGATGGAGAAACAGAGATGACTTTAAGATGAGGGTTCTTGGTGAACCAGTGGAGACCTTGGGGAAAGGGAAAGACCACCAGCTCTTCAGCTTTCAAAATACATAAATCTTGGATAGTAGCTGTAGTTTACTGTGCTGATTTATTAGATCCATCAGTTATGGAAAAGTTGCAGAAGAAGCCTGCTGGCTCCCTGTCAGGCTGACCTTGTATTTTATACACTAGCATTTGATGAAGATCATTGTAGGCATGTAATTTCTGTTTTGACAGTTATATAACAAAAGTGAAT
The DNA here is from genome assembly GCF_963969265.1 of Rhamphochromis sp. 'chilingali'. Lineage (NCBI taxonomy): Eukaryota > Metazoa > Chordata > Actinopteri > Cichliformes > Cichlidae > Rhamphochromis > Rhamphochromis sp. 'chilingali'. The sequence goes on from NC_137941.1 coordinate 12,334,619, forward strand.
GATTGCAGGCACAGTTGCTAATATTGCGCAATGGCCAGAGCATCTGAGTGTGTGTTTCTGTATATTTTGCCTAGCATGTAGCACCATCTGCTACTCTGCAATGGATAGGAGCGGAAGTGTCAAAGCCTGCAGAAGATTCAGATCACCCTATGAAATGCTCTGAAGCAGCTGGAAGTTGGCCCCTTTACCGAAGCCCTTGTCCTCATACACGGATCCTTTCTGTCCTCATTATCTTCAGCACCATCACACAAGGTATTAATGAAAACACGTGTATATATGTGTGTGTGTGTGTGTGTGTGTGTGTGTGTGTGTGTGTGTATATATATGTATATATGTATATATGTATATATATGTCCCTGCAGGTTTTAGATGTGTCCTTGAACCAACACAGCTGATTTAAATGGCTAAATTAGCTCCCAACATGTCCTGAAGTTCTCCAGAGGCCTGGTAATGAACTAATCATGTGATTCAGGTGTGTTGACCTAAGGTGAGATCTAAAACCTGCAGGACACCGGCCCTCGAGGCCTGGAATTGCCCAACCCTGCTCTAGTGCATCTGCTGTTAATGCCATTAATACCGAAGCAGGTGAGACTGATTAACAACCCCGCTCTGCTACTTAAATGACCAGATCAATATTCTGGAAGTATAACTGACTTGATGCTATGCTCTGATTTAAAACATGGGACCATACTTTGAAATAAATGCAGAGATTAAATAATGGACATGTTTGGTAGACTGCATTCACTGTCATGATTAGAAGTACCAAAGACATGATATTTATTATCATCAATTACCTTAACAACATATAATATTGTCTTTGAGTTGAGTTCCATTGCAAAAATTGTGTTGTATTGTAAAGCAGTACTGCAGTCTAAAGCATTGTTAGGCACACCAGTTGTTATCCATTGCCATTCAGAGGTAGCCAGCCCTGAAGTTTCCTTTTAGAAGCAAGTGTCAGCACTCAGCAGCTATGTCATTAACAATGCTGGACAGTTATTTTGAATGTTATTTTTAAACAAAGATGAATGGAGAGCGATAACTTTAACTGACTGGTCACTAGGATATAAAATCTGCATATATAGAATCAGTGGTCACATTTAATTTTCCAAGGAAATGAATGATACAAAAAATACATAAAACTTTGACATTTTTGGTCCTAAATGAAGTTTAAAAGCTTTTTTTCTGTCAAGTTATACTTCTACTACATATGCATCACTAACAGCTCAGTTCCGAGTGCAGACACGGTTAGCGTCTCAGCCCATCAGAGCTCAGAGAAATAAGTGTGACAATTTTCGCAACCAGTAAAATAAGAAAGAGGAAAAAAATATAAGTAACTACTGTCTTTTCTGAGATAATTAGAAGATATGCCTGGCTCTATATAGTTGAACCTGGGTCAGGGTTTGGTGTCTGAGTGCAGACTTAAATATTAAACTGCTGGATGGGTTTACACGATTTCTGTTTGTTCCTAAACAAAGCTTAACTAAGACAGTAGGATGGTAAACATTTCTTGCTAAACGTTAGGATATTGGCATCATGTTACACTAACATGTTATTCTTCCATCCACAGTTTATATATTGACAGTGAGTGATAGTTTTGGATCTAAACTCTCGGCTGGGTTTGATAAGGAAAATCCTCAGATCACAGAGCTGCTAGCATTGCTTTAGGTTCTTGGCCCTCTTCCGTTATGTGCAAATATTTTAAAGAGGCAAGGAGCTCTTTGCCCTTCCACACTATAAATCTTGGTTGGCTCTCTGAGTTCAGCCCACAAACCTGACAAATCCTGACATATTTTATGAAACTCTTTTCTAAAATGACCTTCCGTCTGCTCGAGGGCTCCCTCAGCACATCAGTGCAGACTGTTTTCTGTCAATCTGCCTACCAGGTTTAGTTTTTTTTTTTTTTCCTTGTGGATTGTTGAGGAGCCAAATTGACTGTAAGAAAGAGATATTTCTTCTCCTTTGCTAATTGCTCATTTTTATATATACCAAACTCAGGCACTTAAACTAACAAAGCTTGGCCTTTATCATATGTCAGGTAAAATATGAAGCTTTTGGAAATCTGAAAATAACTTTGTCAGAGGACTGTAGCCATTACATCCAAAGTACAGTGGAAAGTTGTGAGTTAAGTGGGAGAAGATAGGAAACAGCTGGTGAATGAGTACTTTCCATGTGTAATGCATCTAATGCAAAGGGATACACTAAGAAAGGTCTCTGCCTCAGTGAGTAACCTCAAATAAGTAATCATACAGTTAGAACCATAAGTATTTGGACAAATACAGAATTTTTATGTTTTTGTACAACAATGGATTTTATAACAGCAAAGATGTGATTGAAGTGCATTTTGTAGCTGTTCACTGGACCTCTCTGTATGAGGCTCAATACAATATCCCAAGACTTATAAACATTTGCATGTTGTTTTGTTTTCTTTTAATTAACTTTACAGTTTGTACAAGCTGTTTTTATGTATGTATAATTCTCAGCAAGAACAAAAAACAATGAAAATGGTGGGGGCTAGGCTACCGAGAGGTCTCCGAGCTTGAAATGAACACGTGGAAACCTTCAAACAAAATTCAATGAGATCTTCCACTGTTACCCTTTTAACATGATAAACATGTATGTATGTATGTAAATATATTAAAAATCGTTAGTAATACCATTAAATATAATTGTTATTATTATTTTTAAAATTATTGGGGGAAAAAAATTAAAATAACAAAAACAGCTACTTTAAATGTAAAAAACAAAACAAAACAACATATTATTTTTATATATTTTAAGACTATAATTTCAACTGAAAGAAATGTGTCATTTTCATCTAGACACCTGGAGTGTTTTTGACTGTTTCTACTTTACTCTTGTCATTTGCAGCTGATGTGCTGTCCCAGGCACTTGAAAGTCTCTATATAGAACTGATGAATGAGGAGAATCGAGGGCTGTTCATCCACTATGGAGGAGTGCAGAGGCTGCTTTCAGTGCTTCAGGGGAGTCGCACAGGGCTCAACATGCCTATAGACATTCTGATGAAACTCAGTGAGGAGTCCTGTAAGTAGGCTTGTTTTGTGGTAAACACTTTTAGATGAATGGTTATGGCGTGTGTTTTTTTTTTTTTTTTTTTTTTTTTTTTTTTTTTTTCCCTTTCCCAATGCAGCTCAGAGCAAAGACAGGCTTACAGTAAAAGGCTTTGGCTTCCATTGTAATTTTATTTTTCCTATTTTTAGTGAATATAATGTGGTGACTCACAGTTTCTGCAGCGTCCTTCTGGTACATTTAACCTAAAAGGGTCAATGCTGATCAGTTCATGAATGTTGATACGTGTGCCTGCTGAGTAGCAGTAGTAGTAGTAGATTTGCATTGAGTAGCAAGACGTTTTGCATGCCAAATGTTTTTGGGCATGGTAGTAACCCCAAGTTGCTCTCTGATGCATCCATCAGAGTATGAATATGTGTGAATGTTAGATAGAAAGCACTTGGGTAGAAAAAGCATAGAAATAAAGTGCTTGTATGAATGGATGAATGAGGCAAGTTTATATAGAGCACTTTGAGTTCTCAGAGTTAAAAAGCGCTGTATGAGAACCAGTCCATTTACCATTCAGTCACTGGTATCGCACACCCTAGGAAATAATTAAAAAGTGGGAATTTCAGTTCAGTTCATTTTTATTTCAAACATTTCAAACATGTGCCTTCACAATCATTACAAAATATCATTCCATTATTTGTTTGAAAAGGAGTAGGCTGAAGTATTTACTTATTTGTCCCTACCCCCTCAAGTTTTACCTCTCATTCATTTAATTTTTTTTGTCTTAAATTAAACAAACAACATATGAAACGTATGAAGTAAAACAAAACATAACATACATAAATCAAAACAAGAAATTAGCAAGCCCCACCACAGTATAGTTTCTTTCATATGAAAAATACAGAATGTGTATATTTGCAGATACACAAGTTATGGAAAAACAACAAACCAAAACAAAACAAAAAAAACAAAAAAGAACCGCAACACCATTTCCAGCAACATTACCGTCCTGGGTTAACCCCGTTTTCTTCATTCTTATACTTATTTAAAATTAGGTTTTTATATTTTACTTTAAACTGTTTTATGTTTTGACTGTCTTTTATTTCTTCTGTTAGACTGTTCCATAATTTAACTCCTGCAATTGAGATAGACATAGTTCTTAAAGTTGTTCTAGCACTTTGTATTTTTAAATTCCATCTCCCTCTTAAGTTATACCCACCTTCTCTTTCTATGAACAATTTACAGATTTCTTTGGGAAGCAGTTTATTTCTTACTTTATACATTATCTGCGCTGTTTTAAGCTTCACCAAGTCTTGGAATTTGATAGCTTGCATTTTGACAAAGAGTGCATTTGTATGGTCCCTGTACCCTACATTATTTATTAATCTAATGGCCCTTTTCTGTATTGTAGTTATTGTTTGTGTGTTACTTTTGTATGTGTTTCCCCAGACCTCTACACAGTAGCTCATATATGGCAGTAGTAAAGCACAGTATAAAATGTGCAGTGCTTTCTGATCCAACATATGCTTTGCTTTCCCCAGGACGGCAATGCCCCGTGCCAATTTCCCCCGAACATAAGTAATGTGTGGCTTCCAACAGAGCTTGTGGTCAATGATCACCCCAAGAAATTTTATTGCATTTACTCTTTCTAAATATACATTGTCAACACATATTTCTACTTCGATGTTTTTCTTTTGGTTTCCAAACAACATAAATTTGGTTTTATCTAGATTCAATGATAATTTATTTATATCAAACCACTTCTTTAATATCGTTAATTCCTGTGTGATCATTTCCAAAACCTGTGGCAACTCCACACCTGAACACAGTATATTTGTGTCATCTGCAAATATTACAAACTTTAAAATCTCCGATACTCTGCAGATATCATTTAAGTACATAATAAACATTTTTGGACCCAGTACTGAACCTTGAGGTACTCCACAAGCTATATCCATCAAATTAGATTTATATTCATTTATTTGTACATATTGTTGCCTATTCCCTACATAGCTTTTTAACCATTCCAAAACCACTCCCCTAAACCCGTACTTTTCCAGTTTTTTTTAATAGAATTTCATGATTAACAGTATCAAATGCCTTCTTTAGATCTAAGAAAACTCCGAGCGCATACCTCTTATTATCCATACATTCCGTTATCTTTTCCATTAAATCTATCAGTGCCAAAGCTGTTGATCTGTTGTTTCTGAACCCATACTGACTATCTGTCATTAATTCATATTTTTCCACAAAACTGTCAAATCTTTTTATGAAGAGGTTTTTGATACATGAATACTATCTGTTAATGTGAATAACTGTAGTCTATTTATTTAAATGATTGTACCTTACACTACAGTGATAACAAAAACAATTTCACGATTGAAAACATTTTTAAATCTAAGATACTTGGTATTTGCACAATGTTAGAAGATATTAAAATCTATTGATGCTCTGTTATCTGACAGTTTAATGCTGTTTGAGGTGGTCCTTGATTTGTTTGGGGTGTTGTTTTTGTTTTTCTTAATCCAGAATAGTTTCTTTAAAGGTATCAGCAATTATATTTTAAAAGAACATTCACAAGGGAAGCAAGGGGCAAGCAACATGAAACCATAGACCGTCACTGGCATTCACCAACTCCAAGCAATGACAAGCAAAATAACCACAGACAAACCCAAAGTGAGCATGTTCTGAGTGAAACTTTTCTGAACTTCAAGGTGAAACTTTAAAGTAACTACTAATCATAGTGAGGGCGACTGTTGATTGAAATGTTACAGGGTGGTAAAGACATTAGAGAGTTACCTAGGCAACTGGACCTTGGAATGTCCAGGACCAATAATTATCTACAAACCAATGCCCAGTGAAAGAATGACTTCCTGTATGGACATCCCATAATAATGGTAAACAATTAATTATTTAACAAAGATTGAGTGCTTAAAAAGCAATAATACAAGTCTTTTTTTTTCTCTCTCTCTAATCCACACAGAGTCAAAAGTGTGTATATATACTGGCTCAATCTTTTAAGGCCTTTTAACATCTCAATAGTGATCATGATGGACTATAACTGGTAGTTTCTCTTTACCAGCTTTACTAATTGATTGACCAATAGATTTACACAAGTTGGGAAGGGCACTTGAAGCCATTTCTAAACAATTGAATATGAGTTGTTTAGATGTGTCACCAATTTGCCAAGGTCTTGGAGAGAACACCTAAATTTTTACCCTTAGATGAGGCTCAGGAACAACCAAGGCTCAAGCTTGGAAGGAATTGGAAACTGTTGGAACACCAGTGCCCCTGTCCACAGTAAAGTTGGTTTTATATTGGACTTGAGAGGGTGTTGGCCAACAAAGAAGGCACTAAAGACCTCAGTAAATATCAGGCTTTCAAAAAGCACTGTACCAGCTGTCAAGCATGGTGGTGGTGGTATCATGCTCTGTGGCTGTTGTGTGGTCAGTGGTACTGGTACATTTTAGGAAGTGGGTGAAATCATGAAAATTAGGGCTACATCCGAATTCTTCAACTTCTTCTGAACTCAGCAGCTACACATTTAAAACTGGACGTGTCTCGGTATTCCAACATGACAATGATCGCAAACACACATCAAAATTGGTTTTGGAATGGATAAAGCATGCACATTTTCAGCTGCTGGAAAGCTCCATTGTCAACCGTGTTGAAAATTTATGGATTATGCTTTAAAGCAGAGTCTGTCCCAGTAAAACGATCCAATTAAATGTCCAAAAAGTCCAAAAAGAGTGGTCAGGGGTCCTGATGGACAATTAACGAAATGCTAGTAGGGGTTGAAAGACTCAAATTACCATGAAATTCATGTCCAAGATGAGTGTATGTAAACCTCTGACCACAACTGTTTTTCATATAGAAAGTGCTTTTTCCTATTACTATTATAGGATGAGTTTTCTAAAAGTGTACAATTTGTTCATTACAGTTGGAGGAAACAACACAGGAAGCTTGTGTATAAAACATGTTTCGAGATGGTAGTAGTTGGTCTTTTCTGTTCCCAAAGGCTTTAAGCAAAAAAAAAAAGTGATGCAACACATTGGTAAAGAAGTACCTCTCCTGACTTTTCTAAAAAGGTTATTTTAATTCAATTTAAAATAAGCACATTTATGTTTTCACCATTTCCAATAAAATGTAGAGTTCATTTTTTAAAACATATTGCATTCTCTTTTATTTAGATTCTGCTGACTTCTTTGAAAACAACTTTTTAAATGGATGGTTCAAGTTTTATCCAGCTTATGAGCCAATTTTAAAACTGTATAATTCATATTGCCTAAAAACTGGTTTTGATTGACAAAGCTGCTGTGATTACTTTGCTAGCCCTGATTTATAGACTGCTTTGAATATCACTATTTTCTTTGAGTTAAAACAGCCCTCCTGGTGTATCACTCCATATATTCCCCACATAAAAACCACATGTGAAAAATTACGTTGTTTTCTTTTTTTTTCTGAACTTAGATCAATCATAACTAGTGGTCAGGCAATAGATCTGGAAATTGTGGTCATAAAACCTTGGACCCCTACCACTTTCTGTCTTACTTATTGGAAGACAAAAGAGTAGATGGAGGTGGACAAGGTTAAGATACCAGCTGCAGTGTGTTTTCATGGAAGGGTGAGTTCAGCAGGGTTATGAGCCGTATCATTTAAACTGCTGCATACTAATAAACAGCAGGACCATATGCCAGAGGCGACTGGGGACTGAGGTCTGTGTGTTTGTATGTGTGTGCAGATATTTGTGTGTTTCAAGGGGATTGTAAGCCTTGCGAGACTTGCTAATTATTCTGTTTTACAAGCAGTAATGAGGGGAGATGGAAAAGGGCTGAGGAACAGGGGGAAAGGTTTACACCTTAAGGTTAGCAATAAAAAAAATTTTTTTAAAAATGTAAAAAGGTCCATTTATACACAAATGTACCAAACATCTGTGGTCAAATCGCCTCTTCTTGTACAGAGGTAGTCACATTCCCTACCAGTAACTCAATCTTTTCAACTATTAACCCAGCATAGCTTTAAATAACAGGACCTTGGGGAGTTTTGGTGATAACACTGTTTATTCTACATTTGATTTGACTATATTAAAAATAATTGTCTTATTGAAACATATAATTAGTTGGAGCCTTGTACCTTCTGCTTCACTGTTGGATTATGTTTGTCTGTGTGGGCCATGTTTAAGCTTACATTAAAAGTCTGGAGTTAAAGGCAGTTTAAAAATGCTTAAATTTGAAATTTGTCAAATGTACCTATAAGCTGTAAAATGAATACCAGTAGTATTCATTTTACCATAGTTATCCATAGTGATTTTGAGGGTAAGATATTGTTGGAAAAAGACTGACCAATCCATGTTTCCCTTCTTATCTTTGTCATATTATCTTTCTATCTGTCTGATCCTTTCTTATCTAAGCCCGGTGCTATTCTTCCCCATTCATCTTCCGCTGTGATTTGATGCCAGTGGCGCTGCTTCACCAGCCAAAAAAAGTCCCTCTGTTGCTCAGATTGTATTCCCTCGCTGCATGTGTGTTTTAACAAACAGCTACTTTTTCAAGGAGCGGGAATGTGACTTTTAGCAGAAACAAATGTTTGTTTACTCGAAATCGTCTTCATTTTAAGGTCAACGTTTGCTGTTATTAATTTAAGAGATCTACAGCTCCCATCTGTGAGCACTGGTGTTTTTGTCCTTTGTTTCATCTCCCTGTGTGAGTTTGTGTATGTTTGAGGTTTGAGGTCAAAGTTAAAAGTGACAATATGGAAATACAATGTTCTAAGAGACACTCTGACCAGCATATGTGTTCCTGTTTTTCTGTGTTATTCATGGTTTGTTGGTGTGTTCGTGTAGTTTTCTTGCTGGCAAAATTAAGCTGATAATTCCCATCTCTTTAGAAGTTTTGACATTGAATAAAATGTGTTGCAGATCATCAGAATTGATTGCCTTGATAATATCCTGTTCTCTTTGCTTTTGTTGTTGTGCTCATAGGCTACTTAAATTCCTTTCTGGATGCATGTAGCTGTGAAGAGTTTTTCCAAACATCCTTCTTGCTTCTTAAAAACCCTCATCTGGACCTCCCATCTTTGGAGAAGTTCTCCATCCTTCTGCAGAAGCTCTCCAACATCAGGTAGACACAGTGATGTCCATATTAAACATGGAAGCATTTCTCTGGGCGTGGCTAAAAACTACCTGCCTGCTTGGATTCATGTGTTTACGTTTGACTTCATGAATAGAAATATTTAATAGCCAATCAGCATTTGAATAGAAGATTTAGTGGAAGTGAACATGTTTTGCAACATTTATTTTGTGGATTGTCACGACTTACTCCAGGAATACACGAGATTTGTCTTTGCATTTTCAACATGGATTTGTTCATCCTTTGCACAGCTTCAGGTCACAGCTTTTTGTTTTTACCCTGGATATTGGATGCTCTTTCACTCTTTTTCAGTCCAGTCCTAATACTGCACCATTTTTTAGAGGAATGTTTTCTTTTATTTATTGGGTTGAAGATCAGTAGCAAAAGTTTTATGGAGTCTTTCATAAAATTTCTCATTTCAAAATTCGAAATGTTTGGTTCAAATCATCATGAGTCTGTATGAAGTAGGTTGGGAGGAAGGTATAACAGCTTTGTCATGGTTTGGGGTTGCATTTTAGCTTGTGATCCCAAATACACTGCCAGTGTACTAAAAGTACACCTCAATAGAAAGTGACACAATCAAACACTGTCAGTTATGCACTGGCCTCTTCAGAGCCCAGACCGCAACATTATTGAAGTGGTGTGGGATCATTTTGACAGAGAATGGAACAAAATGCCGCCAACATCCAAAGAAGAGCTTTGATTGTGCTTCAAGAAGCGCATTTAATGTTGGAGAACTATTACCGAAGATAACTGAAAGAAATTACAACAAAGCTTGGCTATAAAAGCTCAGGCTGTGTCGAATAATACATTTGGTCATAACAAATATTGATTTTTAAGCTTGTTAGAATGTTGTAAACGCTAAATTTGCTTCTTAGACCCTGTTTTCATGTACATTTACAGGTTTTATTAAATCGCTTTCAGCTCCCATTTTCCTTAAAAGATATAAAGAAATGAGGGGTGGGCGCAAGACCTTTTCACATTACTAGATTTTAAGGGATATGTTTGCTAGCATTTAGCATATTAGCAGTCTAATCAAACAACCTAAACAATGTCCCAAAACGTCTTATGTTGTGCCATGGAGCACTAATTTGTATTTTTGATATGCAACATTGGAGGCTAGAGACATAATGTGAAATTTGAAACAGCACAGTAATGGACTTTGTTCACAGCAGGTAGAGACAAACACTTTGTTTTTCATTTTCTTTCAACTTTTTCCAGGAAGAACCATCATCTGTTTGAACTTTCCTCCCTGCATCTCCAAATAGAAGAGCTGCATCACAAAACCAAAAACACACACGCTTTCCTCTGCCTGAACCTTAGATCGATCCTCCACAACATTAAATAATACAATTCTCATCGTGTTGGTCTGCAGAAACTTATTCAAGATGACATCCCTTCTCCTTCACTATTTCAACACTTTCCCTGGATTCTGTTTGGGGTTTTTTCTTCTTTTTGAAAGATTTGCTTAAACTTCAAAAGTACATGAAAACAGCAGCTCCACCCTGGTTTACCTCAGATTATAACTGGAGACATGCTTTCTTTATTAGTAATACAATGAAGTGTTTGTATTTTATTTGTCATAAGCACTTTGATTTAAAGCTGTGTATGTTTTAAGTCTCTGACCCATATTTTTTGTTTTCCAAAATGCAAATTGTTCTTTTTTTGGAGATCATAAACCCATTTTTCCATATAAAAGTGAGTGTCACTCTTGCCAAGAGAGGTTGTGACTGTAAAATGGTTTAATGGCAATAAACAAAAAGAACTGAAGCATATTAAGTTTGGATGGCACATGAAGTACTGAACCCCCCACCCCCCCTGTGTTTTGTATAAACTTGTCTCATTTCTTTGTTCCAGAGCAAGTCTGAGTTGACAGAGAGTAATAGTCTCAATATGAGATGCGCTAGTGGTGGTTGATGGAACGCACTGGAGCAATTACAGCTGATATTTCAAATATAATGCAGTCATTCTTTGGTGAATTTAAAGGTTATACATGCAGGTTTTTTAATATCCGCAAAGCAAATCCCCAATTAATTACGTTTGTTAAAGTGCAGACTTCTGCTCAGGTTAGGTTTTTGGAATGAAAGATTTGTGTTCTTAAATCACGTGTTTATTGTAAGATATAGACTACCATGTACTCTGTCATTGGGTTTCTTTGTAAACCCCAAAAAACTGATTTAAATTTGCACATGATTTGATTCACTGGTAAACATGACTCACTTCCTGGGAGGCAACATGTCATTTTCAGATAAAACTACTGATTTATATTGACATTTTCCTCTTGTTTCTCCCAGTAAAAATCTGAGCGACTTCTGCTCCTTCTATGTTTTTGTCGGTGCCATCATCTCCAAACCATACATCACAGCAGAGCTCAGTGGCATCTTGTAAATCTTCCTTTTCACTGTTGCTGCAATCCTGTCACAAATTACCCCTGGCACTCATCTCCACCCACTCTACCCTGCTGCACTCTCTTCTTCACCTCATTTGTGCACCTATACATTGCTTTAGTTTGATTGTTGAAACTCATCTACCGTCACTATTTCTACTCCTCGCATGTTCACCTACCCCTTCAAATGTGTTCTGTCCTGCTTCTGCTGACTTTCATTCCCCTTCTCTTCAGTGCAGACCTCCACCTTTTCAGACTGTCTTCCAGGAGAGACTTCCCAGAGCCCTCCTACCTGACCTCATCTGTCAGCCTCTGCCAATTTTAAAAAAAAAAAAAAAAAAAAAAAAAAAAAAGGTACTCTGAGCCAATCTGTGATAAAATCCCACCTGTCCAACCACACACCTCATCACATTCTCATACACGTTCTGCACCAGCCTCACATACTTTGCTGCCACTGCTGACTTCCTCATAGTTACCACAGTCTCTGGAACCCTATCATGCTTTCTCTAGATCCATAAAGACCCCGTATAACTCCCTCTGACCTCTGTAGTTCTCCATCAGCACTCTCAAAGCAAACATCACATCTGTAGAGCTCTTTCTCAGCATTGATCATCACCTCACCCCGACTCTTTGCCATGGCGTCTTGGCATGGCTCATCAACTTATTCCATCTGTAGTGCATTTCTCTTCTCTTACTGTCCAGCTTCACATACAATTCACTATAAGCCTTTTCCTTTGCCACCTCTCTATGCCGTATGTCCAGCCTCCCTGTACTACTGTCTTCTTCCTTCATCTCCCACTTTTTCTTTCCCAACCCCTTCCTTTGAATACTTTACTGTACTTCCTCATTACACCACTCAGTCTCCTTGTCCTCTTTCCGTTGTCCAGAGGATACATCAAACAGATTCTTGGCAGTTTCTCTCAGCACTATGGCTGTACCTTCCCAGTCATTTTGTAACTCTTCATTACTACCCAGAACCATTCTCAATTCCTTCCTGAATTTGGTGCAACATTCTTCCATTTTCAGCTTCCACCCTTTAATCCTTGCCTCTGCCTTCACTCACTTCCTGTTCTTGAAGTGTTACAGACTACCATCCAATTCTGCCTAATTGCAGAAAGCACCTCGCAGTGTGTATGCACCACTTTAATCTGTGTATAAAGTCATTTGTATATTTCTTTGTTACAAGGAATACCTGTGTTATATCCATCTTTGATGTTTTTCATGTCATGGGATGATAATGGATAACAACGTAGCTTTTGGCCAGTAGCTCTGTTATAAATAACCTACCTTCAAATCTGCTCTCATTCTCCTGATTCCTGCACGCTGCAGAAGGACAAACCAATAAATCCACTTACATCTACTTAAAGTCACAGGCCCTAAAATTCAAAGCTTCAGGATTTTGCTTAAGAATTATAAAGAAACTTTTATTACTATGTTTGAGGTTGCACCAACAATTTTATTGATCAGTTGTGTGAGTGATGTGTTTATAGTTAGAACTATAGAACAGGTCATTATCACTCTTAAACATAGGGGCTTTAAATCATATGATATCTTTATCATATCTCTCTATAGATAGTGAGCGAGAGAGAGCGAAATTATCTGTCTCTCTCAGAGGGAGAGAGATTTTTCAATTATTCCTGTATTCCTTTGTTGAAAGTAAATATTATATGTTTGTCCCTTGATATGAAAATAGAATTAGGAGTATCAGAAGACCAAATGTGGATGAAAATTATTTATTTGCTTGACTTTTGCTTCACACTTTTGTAAGGTCAGTACACAAAAGAATAAACTTAAAGTGTTTGTAGTAGCACATCAATATGTTCTGAATTTGTCTTAGAGAAGTCTGAATAATTTAATCTTTCGGTTCAGGCCATGTGCTGTGGTTAATGAAATCTCTGTCAACGTCAGCATGTTAAATCCGCTGTTTCATCCTCATCTGTCTCTCTTTGGATGTAGTACAGATTGAGCTGGAGCTCAGCATCCATTCACTCGTCACTTTCAGACTTCGTCAACTCATCTGTTGCTTTGGCAAAGCTGCAATCTGGAGATGTTGTGCAGAATGGTAACACGTGCAGTCTGTGCCATTTAAACAGTGTTGTCAGGTTAAAACAATGTTTCTCGATGAGCAGTCAAGTTATCCTATAGGTACCACTGTTGTGGATACACAAAGACCAACATTTTCCTGTTGGAAGCAGCTGTCAGAAGATGGGTACACTGTGGTCATAAAGAGATAGACGTGATCACTAACAATACTCTGGTAGGTGTTTAAATGATGCTTACTTGGTACTAAGAGACCCCATGCATGGCAAGGAAATATGCCCCACAGACTGAACAACTGATACTGGCAGATGGATCCTTGCTTTCATGTTGTTTACACCAAATTGTGACATCTGAATGTTAAAACAGAAATAAAGACAGAACAAGCAATGTTTTTCCAATCTTGCCCAGTTTTGGTTAGCCTGGATGAAATTTTGGTCTTCTGCATACCTTAGTGGTTGTTTGAGTTACTGTTGCCTGAAGCAGTCTGGCACCTCTGGCACTAACAACCATGTCACATTGAAAGTCGCTTTCCTAAACCCCTTCTGTTGCTCAGTTTGAACTTCAGCAGGTCCTCTTCACCGCCTCTACATGCCAAAATGTGTGAGTTGCTGCAATGTAATTGGCTGATGAGAAAAAGCCGTTAAATACCTTTTAATTACACCTCACAAAGATGTTTCTCTAGAACTAACCAAATATATCTTAAGTGTAGTTCATTAGCCTTAATATAATCTCGTTCCCTTTGTTCTACTTCGACTGTACTGTAGTTAGCATGCAGTAATAATGAATGTTAAAAAACACTGTAATTGAAAAGAATGCAGAATCATAAAATATGCTATCGCTATCTTGTGGTCTCTCTCATTATAGGCTTTACAATTCTAAGTGTTGCATTTGATTGTCTAAATCAAATGCAGTCAGATGCCAAAACATTTAGACATTTCCAACATACATATTTATTTAAAAACACAATTTTGAATTATCTCAAGCATCTTTTTCTGCTTTATATTCTGTGATTAAAAAGTGTTCTCATAGGTGCATGTTACAGAACATAGTGTGATATTTAAGTGGCCAATAACTGTGTTATATACAGCTAATACAGATCTTTTCTCTAAGAGACATCTGCAGCAACGTGACTGAAACGCTCCAACAAAGGATAGACAGAACTGATGGAACTCACTGTTGCTATTTATTTCAGCTAACTTTTCATCAGTGAAATTTATTGTAGCTGACATGAATTCAAGGTGCAGGACTCTTCAAACATTTTACAGCTGTCTTTCTACACTAAACGCGATGGGCGTTTGACAGTAAAATGGATTTTGGACAGAGTATCACTCTAACGAGCCCTTGACTGCCTATGTGTCTATTCCAGGAACTGTCAACAGATGAATTATTTACGCTATGAGCCTGGTTCACACTGCAGTGTCTGGCCTGTTTCCTAACAGGCTCACGTCTTCGAGTCTGCCCTGAACAATATCATCTGCATGACTTTATCCTCTGAACTTGATTTATATTTGGGGGGTTTTTAGTGGTAAAAAAAATTAAGAAAATTACCCCGAAAGTCGCCCTGCTCTGGTTTGGCTGGTAAACCTTATTAAAATGTTTTCTGGTAAGGGGGAAGCATCAGCACTTCCAATCCAGCTAAACCTTAGAGCTGAGACAATCAGCAATTTAATGTGGCAGCCCACCAAATGTTTATTATTTCCACCAGCCACAATATGTGTAAATACACTCTTTAAGTTTTAAGTAATGCAAAAAAAAAAAAGGTCCATGGAGGTTCTGGTAATATACCTGACTGTAAATGAGCAGTTGTGTGATGAGGCAAAGTGGAACCAGCTGTCGGGGTTTCATATATGGTGGAAAGGCTGGGGTTACACCAGTTTCCAACTTTGAGTTTGTTTTTGCTTCTGTCAAATGTCAAGCCTGATTTAAACCAGGGGATTTTCGTACATATTGCTTTGCCTGGTGTGTGTCCCCGTGCCTCTAAATTTCTGTTTGTTTTTCTGGTTTTCACGATGTGCTGAAGGCCTGCATGTGATAGCTCTGACTCGTAAACTTTTTCTGTTGCTCAACATAACTGCAGAGTTGGTCAAAGGGGAAGAACAATATGAACACTATTATTTTCGAATTTAACAGGAGTCCCAGATTTATATATTTTATGTAACTGTTTTGCTTCATCCTTCTGTTTGTGAGATGGAAATAGTTACAGCAACTAGCAGGATTTTATAAAAAAGAGTCAAAGTTGGTTATGTGGTAGTGAGCTTTAGGGCTGTCTTGAAGATTTTAGGCTCTGCGCATACAGGCCATCGGTGTCCCTCTGCTTTTACTTAGTGCTAAGACGATCCCCTCCATATTCCAGGCATGTGAGTGCACCAGTCTTCAGTTGAAGAACTTTTAATTGATGTGAACACATTTATCTGGAACTCCAGACAGATTTAGTTTAGATCCATAAAAGTTATAGAAAATACACCTGGCTGGGGTCTGGACACTACATGCTCTTTGATGTGTCTGCAGGTGAGTGACAGGGTTTGGTGTGTGCATGTTGGTGTTGCTGTCTGGCAAAGGTTTAATTACCCTCATGGTTGGCACTCCTTGCCCTGAAGAAGCTTTTTATGGCTTCATCCCTTGTCATATGAAAGTAAGCCATGCTAAGTGCTTTAGATGCAGTAACAGCCCCTGAAGACAAACACACCCCTCCTCACTACTACCCATGTGTACCTACTGTGTGTATGTGTGAGGACTGGAAGGCATATTTAGTGGGAAGGACTATTTGTGGTCAATTTTGAGTATTTGAGACTAGATGAGAGAGAGACCTCAATGCATCCCCGATGCCCCAAAGCAGCATCGGCTTGTTTCCACTGCCAGCCAGAGTTTTTGTTTTTTGTTTTGTTTTGTTTTGTTTTTTTTTTGTCTTTCAACCAGCCTTAAGATCCCATTCCAGCACACACACACACACACACACACACACACACACACACACACACACACACACACACACACACACACACACACACACACACACTTTATTGTTAGACTGAGGTCTATTCAAATTCTGGCACACACCCACACTAAGCAAAAGCCTGATAACAGAAATGTGTGCAGAGGTGATGACTGCCACTGCAGAGGATAATGCCACGTGGATAGAGAATCGTTCTTGCAGGTATCATCTATACTTAGATCTGTGTTTTTGCAGGTCAGGTTACATTATCTAAATGTTCTCAAACTGGAAGGATGATGCAAATGCAAAGATCACAAGAGTTTGTATTCTTCATACTTTGGTAAGAACTAGTGATTAAAAGAAATACCTTGTAGTGCGGCATGATGATAAGAAGTAATTATCCCGATAAAGAAAACAGTACTTTGGTTAGCAGTAGAAAGCAAGTGGGAAAGATCAAACATTTGAGGGAGAGATATAACGAGTCGAACTCATTGTGTTGTCTTGTCCTAAGGTCTTTTCCCAATAAAATCATCTTTCATTTGTCTAACTGTCTAGTTAATATGTCACATTTAATGACCTTTAATTTAATGTTGAATGAAGTGGAAAATGGTGCGATTAGTGATTTTCCATTTGGTGTTTTCAAGCCATTAACCAACCCTGTCAGTGTCAGCAGTAACGGCTGACTAACAGCCATCTGTGATGAAGAAATTTATGGGTTATTTACCACCCTATATGTCATTCATTTCTGACATGATTCATGACACATATGGTACTCTTTTTATGTATACTCAGTCTGTGTATTGACTATTGTAGATTATAAAGTAATAATGATAAGTTAGAATCCAAACTGAATACTTTATTTGTATTTTCTTACTCCTGTGCCACATCTGTATAGGTGATATATTAAAAGAAATATCAATGTAAAGTCCCTTAGTAAAGCGTTCTCTCACAGAGCAGATCATCTTCAATGCACCTTTGTATAGATTTTAGAAGTTCATTGGAACTTCATGCTCACAAAAGCCATTCCCCTTTTGAAGATGGTTCTAGTGAGAGCTCCCTGACAGGCTGGTCAAAAAAGGGTTCATGTGAGCTAAGCTCTGGTGACTAAAATTAATACATGGGATATGTGTATCATATAATTTAAGGATAAGCGAAGGAGAACAGATGAATGGATAATTTTCAGCTCCCATCCAGCTGCTCAGTGCCACCTTGTGCCCTGCAGATTGGGGTAATGTCATCCTAAGGGAAAAAAATGGGTAAAGACGATCTCTGTGATGATTTCTCTCGTTTTATACTGAAGAGAGTCTCTAAGCTGCCACAGGACAAGATGTGGTTTTACACCCCTGGACAGGCTGCTAGTCTATGAAGGGTCCAACATACCAGGCAAAAGCACAAAATACACATTCATCCAACATATACTGTGATCACAAGTATACTGCGCCCTATAGCTCGGTTATAAATAACCATCTACCTTCAAATCTGGTTTCATTCTCCTGATTTCTGAACGCTGCATAAGGACAAACCAATAAATACACAAACAGATTAAAATACCATGCCATTTCAGCCATACATCTTTAATAAGATATAGTTTATGTACAATAATAAGTTATATATACAGCGACACTTTGGTTCTGTAAAAGAGTTTGTGTGTTTTTACATGCTCTACTATACTGCATGTGCTACTGAGGTAAGTAATTCATGTTTGGCTTCTGCTTGTTATTATGTCAGCATATTACATGTCATACAAAATTTGTCTTACAACAGGCTGCACTTCAGTCCACTGACTCACTATTTTTCTTTTTCTTTTTAAAAATCTATCAACAGCATATTACAATTCAAAAAGAATATTTGTGAACTGAAGTGGATTTGATGATGACAGTCAAGCTCTAATAAAGCAGTACATTTAATTGTAAGCTTTAAATCAAGAACAAGCAGATTCTGGAGTCATACTTGATAAGCATAAATGTAAATAAATTTAAAATAATGGAGTCCAGCTCCAGGTTGGCATGTAAAATGGGAACAACGAGCTTTAGGAAAGAAAAAAGTCTGTGCTTATCAGTCATGGCAGATTACCCAGACAACATCAGGTATCAGATGAAGATCCGCTCCATTCCCGAGAAATGAGATCAAAGCCAGTTTCGGCACTGCGTGGTTAAGTTTGGAAGCTTAAATTCTGCAGGAAGCAGCAGAGTCAACCTACAGCATGTTAACTGTTAACATCACTTATAATGGACTTCAGGGGATCATTAAAATGCAGGTCTTTAAAAAGGTTCAATCAGATGCTTAACAGACCCACAGTTTATTTACTGTACGTACAGCACCTAAGTGGCTTCAGCTGCTTTCCAGAACTCACACAACTGCATGCTGATCTTGTTTGCTATATTGGTCCCATCGGGGAGAGGCGAGCTATAATCCTGTGTGTGAGCATGACTGAGCTAACCACAAGAGCTGAATAAGACCAGACGTTATAGGACACAACTGTAGTGCTACCTCCACCGCAACCGACTGCACCGTCTCACCGTTGACAGCGCAGCAACCCCGGAGGCATTTAGTCATTCCTCTGGCCTGGCACTGCTCTTTTTAATGCAGTGATTTTATAGCTTTTCCACTGGGCTTTCAGTGGTTAAGTGGCCCTAAATGCTTAATTAGGTGCTGGAAATCACAGGCACTTTACACCCGCTCTGTAAACCGCAACACTTCAGCCTATTAGGGGCATGGGGAGCCACACGCCAAATAATTAGGGCTGGCGGCAGCACTAGACCACAGTATTGGGGTATAAGATGGAAGAGGGCGAATTATTGAGGTGGAGGGGGGTCAGAGAATGGGTCATTGCTAAGGAAGTACGTGAAGTAAGAGAGTATGTGAGAGATGCGTGTTAAACTTGTAGGCGGTGGACTGCGGACGCACGTGCTTAGATGGAGTACAGGCAGCGGAGTAGTGTTCATTCAGTGTATGGGATTAAAGCTGAAACACTGAACACACCACCTAAAACGAGTCCATGTGTTTTGGGGGTTTTCTTTTTTTTTTGTGAGGTGCTTGGTTGAACTTTTCCATACACAACATCTGCTTGTGATCAGTGTTTCCACATTTACCACACATATGTTAATCAATGAGTAAATCCGGTCGGTGTTTTAAAGTAAACAAGAGTGCAAAGTCAACCCAAAACTGATCCTCCAGAATAAAAATATCACAATCCACTCTAGCACACTGTTGTGTGTTTGCTGGTGACTCCACGGTTTAGGGAGAGACGCCAGGGCGTCCACAAACTTCCAGAGTTCGCAAGCAGGTTTACCAAATGTAAGCCGAGCTGAGCTGAAGGATGTTTTCCACTCAGACACAATGACTGCTCTAATCAGCCGTTTTTCCTGTTTTAAGACATGACTGAGTTATGAATGTTCGCTCATGCTGCGGTCACACCAGATCGCTTTCTGTATATGGATGCAAACGTCTGGTTATGTCACTGCGGCAAGGCTTTGGTGAGAAACTTAAGTGAGTGAGCCAGTAGGAAGGCATCCTCAGTCTGCCACTTTCCAGTGACTTTCCATTAGCATGCCATTTCATCTTTTCCTGGTGATTTCTTAAAAAAAATGTTTAGGAAAAAAAAGAACTGTGCATCCAGCGCACAGGCTTTCCACATGATTTTTTACTAAAGTGTTGCATTTATGAAAGTCAAGAATCTATCAAAATGGGAGCTAATTCTGATTCTTATATTCTTGCAAAAGAGAAATTATTTGAAATGGCAAACTTGAGGTTAATGTGAATCTGAGGCCTTTGATTTTGCTCTCTCTTTCAAACACTTTGAAAGAGAGAAAGTGTTTTTCAAACTATTAGCTTTTATACATAAAAGAAAAAAAGGATTGTGGACACTAAAGTCCATCGACATTCTTCATCTAATGGGGTAACGTGTGTATTTAAATGTGCTTTCCTCCTTGTCAGAGCAGTAAATGTCCGTACATACATGTGTACTGTAAGGCAATCAAGTCTCTAAGTCTCTTATGTTTCTGCTTCACTTCTTATTTAAACACTGGCGCAGCGATGGGATGGAGATGGGCAGGGAGAAGGACACACTAACTGGCTGTGAAAACTGCCAATTCCCTGCCGTCCAGCCACTGCTGCCCCCTCGCTACTGCCCAGCACATCTGCACAGAGCGACTCCACGGCATCCAGCCTTTCGATCTGCACCAGGCGAGTAAGTAGGTCGGGGATGCTGTAGCCCGCCGTGCTAACTCTCTCGAAGAGCTGCAGGCCGTCGCTCATGCCGCCGATCTCGTCGCGCTTCAGTCCAAAACTCTCAGCCAGGTGCCTCCAAGTCTTCACCACGGCGGCGTCGCTGCTGTAGGAGGAGCTCAGCATGCGGCTGGCCTTCTCCAGGCAGTCAAAGGGAAGCTCTGTGGGGCTGAGGCCTGGGTAGAGACAAATAAGCTTGTTTCAAAACTTTCATTCAAAGGTTCAGTGGACCTGTAGATGCCATTAACCCCTTAAAACCTATTTTATCATATCGGTTTTTATGAGTTTTTGAGACTTTTACATAATCAGTGTGATATTTATTTCCTCTCAAATATCTGATAAATTGCACAATTAATTTTTAAGCAATAAATTGCAAAAAAAATACAGAAAGTATGGCACAAAAAACTCATATATATAAATTAATATTGAATTATTTTTTTGTTATTTAGCTTTATTTTATGGAGTAGAGTTCGAGGGTCACAGGTTGTCACCAGAAAACTGTGAAACCATCCCACATGTTGTTGATGATAAAACTTGTTACAGAGGATATTTTCCTCTAAGTGACAGATTTACCCTCAGTCGCATTGCAGGCTCTGGCATACAGATCTAGAATCTTTTTCCTCCGACTCTGTAGCATCTGTGAATTAGAAAAAAAAAAACGTTATCCCAAGATGATACTTAACTGAGAATCTGTTCATAATCAGATTTTTTTTCTCCACAATAAAGGCCTCGTCTTCCTACCCCTGGGGTTTTATTGTTGTTGTTGATCCCATTCACACTGCTGATGTGGTTGCTGCTTGCGATGCGGTTGACATTGTTCATGTGGTTGGGACTCGGGATGTTAGTCTGACTGGCTGCGATGCCTGGGGTGCCATTGCATACGCGGCCACGGTCCAAGAGCCCCAGGGAGAGCAGGCAGAGGTCGGGTTTGTTGCCTAGGTTGACCAGGCACAGGTTAGGGTCGAGGTTAGTGGTCTCTGCCGAGCCCTGCTTTTCTGTTCCCGCCTCCTCGTCGCTGTCGATGCTGCGGCTCAACAGCTGCTCATTTTCTGAAGATGCATCATTTTCACTGCAAATATAAACACATACGTAAGTATGCATACATAGGTCGATGATACTCATATTTGCAGGTATTTAAAATGTGAGTATATGGTATGCAGTCGCAAGACCACAGTCAGCAGTCCTCAGTGGATTAGAAGCGGGCACCTCTAAGCTACAGAGGTGTCCACCAACCCCTCAATGCCTTAATAATAAACACAAATGCAGTTTGCTTAAGGTGTACAAAGTTTAAAGGGTTAACCCACCTCACTAGTTCCTGGTGAGGATTAGTTATTTCTGTGAACTTCAGAGACAGTGATTGGTGGATTTATTTACCTGCGGGCAGTTCTATTTCTCAATTTCTAGTCTCTATGACTTTTTCTGGCATGCCTTACTTCAGAGGTGAAGGAAAGTTCACTGCCTCACCACCATGCAGTGTTTTTAGCGATCAGTAATCATAAAACATTTTTATTTAATAAATGGAAAATCAGCTATTTGTTTTTAATTTTCCCTAAAAAAAAAAAAATCACATTTATTCAACTTAATTTCACCTACTCTGCCTCATCCCGCCGAATTGCTCTATAGCAAGCTGCTGTTCTTTTTATTTAATGACATAATAAATAAGATAAGGTAAATGTACTGAGCTGCCCTAGCTGTAGCTGGGTATGCCAAGTAAACTGGCGACTGCACGTTTACACTTGAACGCTGCTTTTCACGCATAAAAAGCCACTCTTTTGTTGCAGTCAGAGCAATTCTGCCCTGCCTGCTGTAACACTATTACATTAACATGCAAATGGTGACAACTAACACCCAAAGAATGACTTTGGTCTTTGCAAACGTAGCAGGAATCAGAGAAGAATGCTGTTTTGTTGCTGATGTTTCTAAGCAGTTCCTGTGATTGACTGAAATAAGCAGGGCATTTTAAAATATGATACTATGTAATATCATTTTAATACCGCTCCTCTCCCTCTTTCTCTCTCTGCTCTGGATTTTCTCGCAAAAGCGCTTTTTTTTGACAAAGATGCTTACAGAATGCCATTGTTTCGATGTCCTGGACTCATCTTCTAAACACACACACACACAACATGGCATTGTTTCCCAGACATCTTACACCCACTCTGGCAGCTAATGCAGTGAGTTAGCACATCCTCTGGCATGCTGCTGTACCACACTATTTATGCTGTGGAGTGTGTGTGTGCATATGTGTGGCTCTTTTATTCTCTAATTTACACCCGTCTCAGTATTATCAATCTAAGCGTGCTGACTACGAGCACTGTAACATCTGAACACAGTGCTTCATTGTAACTTTGCGTGCAGTACTGTATGCTTTATGCACATTAGCCACCAGCAGCACTGTCCTCACATGCGGAACAAGATGTAGGTGAAAGAGGAAGGTAAGAAAACTGTCGTTCTTTTGTTGTCTGCCAGGACATGCTTTTACCTGGTGGTGGTTTAAGATGAGGCCTGGAATAAATACCCCTATCCCGCTTGACAACTACCCTCTCTGTTTGTCTCTCAGTATTTGCCAGACTTCAGGGCTCATCTGTAGCCCTCACATCCCCCTCCAAACCCACCTCCTTTGCCTTCTCCAAAGCCACATAATGGCTTTCTACTAAATTTAAAAAAAAGACAAAGAAAAACCCAAAATGAATGTGTTTTGAACACTACACATATGTGTATGTATATACAGGACAAAACTGCAGTGACTTGTTTTGTGGTCGCTTAATTATGGGCACGTTCCAGAATACTGATTAAAGATTCTCTTTGTTGAGTCTACGGCACCAAATACAAATGCAAACGCACACATTAGTATACACAAACATATAACGCACATTCAGAGAGTGTCGCCTCTTCATTGGGTACACATGTGAAATCTAATGAATCTGCATTTGCCATAAAGTAAAAATTTATGAAAGTAAAAAAGTAATTCTACTTCGTGTGGTTAAGAAAGTCACAGTGGGTGTGCCTAACAGTGAGTGGACATATACATTATTAGCGATACATTTAGCACAGTTATCCTGAAGTCACCAACATTTGCACATTTCATCTATGGATAGTGTTACGCTTGGAAGATAAAAGTATTTTGGTTTGAAGACCACACACAAGTTTGTTCATTTACAATTTAGGAGTAAATGGGTTGGCAGTTATTCTTTCATACCTTATTATTCTTTTTTTGAACTTATTTTCCTAAATGTGATAATTTTTCTGCTTATGTCCACTGGATGTGTTTGGCTTCTATAACCTCAGTATAATAAAATTACAAGACCCTTTTTGCTGTTTTATAGAAATTTCATACAGTAAAAAAAGTCAATAAACATTCAGCAGATCCATTTAAACTCATTTGTCTAATCATTATTGTAATTAATAATGTATTTAAAATACTATCGCTGCCAACTTTCTTAGTTTCATGTTGCTAGTACCGGATTGGATCCTCTACTGCCTTCAGAACTGCTTTAATACTTTGCATAGATTCAACAAGCTGTTTGAAACATTCAGAGACTTCGGCCCATCTTGACAGGCCAGCATGCAGTTGCTGCAAATTTTCAGCTTTTTTCAGTCCGTGATATGAATCTCGTGTTCGACCACATCCCAAGGATGCTCTATTGGATTGAGATCTGGTGACTTTAGAGATGATCTGAGTGCAGTGAACTCATTGTCATGTTTAACACAAGTTTGAGACTATTTGTGATATGTTACCGCGCTTCTAGCGGCCATCAGGATATAGGTACACCATGGTACTTCTGCTGCTGTAATTCCTCTGCTTCAAGACTTGACATGTGGATTCACAGATGCTCTTCTGCATACTTTGGTTTTAACAAGTGGTTATTTGAGTTACCGTTGCCTTCCTGTCAGCTCGAAGCAGTCAGGCGATTTTCCTCTCTGGCATCAAAAACTCATTTTCAGCCAGAGAGATGCCACTCACTGAATATTTTTCTTTTTCAGACCATTCTCTGCAAAAATCTAGAGATGCTTGTGTAGGAAAATCCAAGTAGATGAGCAATTTCTGAACTACTCACACTAATCCATCTAGCATCAACAGCCACGCCACCTTCAAAGTCACTTAAATGACCTTTCTTCCCCGTTCTGATGCTCAGTTTGAACATCAACAGCTTGTCTTGACCATGTCTAAATCCCTAAATCCATTTAGTTGCTGCCATGTGATTGATTGATTGTACTGTAGCAGATTTTCTATTATAGCCTTGGTTATAAAGATCTCACTGGATAAAATAAAGTCTTTTGTTTATCGCCTTGATCTAAATCCCTAAAATCATGCACGTGTGTGTGGAACCCTTCATCTTTTGCAGACCCAGTGTAGCTGAGCTCATAACAAGCTGCATGTCAGTTCTTACCGGATCACGCTTTCAGTTTTTTGCTGCCTAAAACTTTAAGCTGCCTGGATTTTTTTTTACCAGCAATCACAGAGAAGCTTTTCATTTTGTCTGAACCTATTTGTGCACTCAGGCTGAAGTAGGCCAGTGAGTCAGACTCTTCTCTCACCTTTTCACAGTCTTCTGAGGAGGAGCTTTCAGTTTGTCGAACTCGTCTTTCTCTGAGAATATCACCACATTGTCTGCGACAACAAAAGAGAGAGCGCACAGGATTACTGGTGTTTTCAGAATAAGAAAACCAAGAGACACACAGAAAACCTCAGTGACCATAAGACATCAAGTGTGCTACAGTACATGGTGTCGAGACACATTATTCACCAAACAAACCCAAAAATATCATCGACAAAAATTCGTTACGAACACACAAGTGATCCACAAGCCCCAAACTAAAAAGAAAAGCGCACCAATCCACTTTTGTCAGCTTTTTTTGACTGCATCAAACGAGCAATTTTTAATCCACATTGGCATCAATTAGAATATAAATATGAACATGGGTTCCTGAGGCTAAAAGCTTTTTTTCCTTAAAACGGAACTGCACTTGGAGTAATACATAAAAATGATTACAGCGGATATTATATTAAATTACACTTACATCATGGACACTGATAGGGATAGACAGCAGTGAATACCAAAGTGGAACAAGCCCTGTGTGTGTGTGTGTGTGTGTGTGTGTGTGTGTGTGTGTGTGTGTGTGTGTGTGTGTGTGTGTGTGTGTAAGGGTGTGTGTGAAATAAAGCGCCTGTGTCTTTCATCTTGGAGCCTTATTAAGTCAGTGTCTACATGAGTGGCAGATAGCACCGGTAGAGCTCCAAGCAATGGGCTTGTCTCCCAAATACACACACCAGTCATCCAGAGTGCATTCACAGACTCGCACTGACCCAGCCAATTACGATAACCCAAAATTAACTAACAATGAAGACATTTAGCTTTAATGACTCTCTAACCACTTTTTTTTTCTTTTTTAACCTATCACGTCTTAAGTTTTAATGTGTCTGTGGCCAGTGATACAGTAACTGTGTGAGTGTGTGTGTGTTCTCATTTACACCACATGTAAGTGGTTATTCAGCCAGTCTGGGATTGAAATCGAACAGAGCATCATTGTCATGAAAAACGGCGCCTAAAGCAACGTATGACTTCGTCTCTAGAAGCTTTTGCATTCCACCATGATGTATTCATCACGCTGCACGTCTATCAGCCTACACACACACACACACACATAAAGTGTAAAAGCACACAGCTGCATTTGAAAACATAACGCTCCAAATTGTATGTGTGCACATAAATACAGCAGAGTATTAACATTTATACAGGATTCTATTAGATCTGATGAGATGATACAGTTTGTTTGATGACACATGGTCAGCACTGCACTGGTTGCAGGACAGATTTTAACATGTGTCCTGTAATTCACATGTGGAAGCTGCTCCAAGCGCTCTTCAAATACAAGGAAACACTTTTTTTTCTTCTTCAGTATGTAATGGTTGCAGAACAGACTGCAATGTCTAACTTCAATCAAAAAGAAAAATCATTATCAGCTGGGCCCAGAGCGCTTCAATAAAGCTTTGGGTAATACATGTGTGGACACCTTGTCCAAAGATAACATTCGGTGTTTGGTTTGACAAAGCCAGTCACTCATTTACCTGAATTAAGGTTTGTAAGGGTTTTTTTCTGCAGGATTTAGTGCTGCCGCGTGGTTTCTATTCATACTTCCGCTGACTGCTGAACGCATTCGTGTCATCGCAACTATTTTTTGAGTCATCTTATAGTCTTTAAAGCTAAGAGTGGAAAAAATGCTAATTAGAGTTGCTCTTGTTTCTCTAATCATGTACATTTGTGTGTCTTTGTGCTATTTGAAGCGCGCTTTTTAAGTTTGATTTAACTTTATCGAGTATATATTTTGTGGGCTAAGCTTTTGAAAATGTGCAACATGTGAGGGGAGTTTATGGAAACATGGTAATGATCAGTTAGTGACTGTCGGCCTGTTTACTTTTACAGATATGAAAACAATGAGAAAGTTAGAGAAGAAAAACAGATGGTCGGCGCATAAACAACCCCTAATGTCCCAAAGTAAATGTATGCTCGTAGTTATTTTGTTTCTACCCTTCAGGACAGGGAACTATCCTCTTGTAATAGATTGTGGAAGAAATATCTTGTGGTATATTAGCTTATAATTGCGTCTATATTAACTAAGTACTCTGAATGATGCCGGTAACTGCAGCTACTTTTCTTCTTAAGCACAGCTGACGTTGGTTTTAAGAACAAAAAGAAAAGGGGGGAAAAAAGCACCAACTTTATGTGGCCTTAGAGTTGAAAGCCAAATTTGTGGCACATATGCTTGAAGTGGAGAGTTCCTCACTGGCTTCCTAGTATCCTAGTTATTAAAAACATGTATTGAACACATGTATTGTATTTGTATTTTTCTGCCTTAAAATGTCAACTTGTTTGACTTGTTTTCAATCCAAGCCATTATCCAATTAAAACAAAGAAAGAAAGAGAGAGCGAGAGAGGATACGCAAGATGGGGTCAAAAGTGTGTCTGCATCTTTACACATGGCCAAAAATGTGGAAAATGTTACAATTGTTTATGCAAGTATATTACTCATATTTCCCATAAACATCGCAATGTATAATCAAAACCATTATAAGGGTCATAAGCGGGATACTAGCACACATGTAAACAAATTAATTGTTTTTTACTACCAATTATGAGAGTGGAAAAAAAACATCTCAAACAATAATAACAGTGTTCGTGTCATTAATTGTAGAGTGTGCGCAGCCTGTCTCACCAGGGACGTCTTTCTTGTCTTCCTGTTTGTTGGTCTGAGCCTCCACTGCTTTCACAACCTGTCCGGAGCAGCACGCTGCCAAAAAACACACGCGCTCATTATAAATATCACAAAAAACGCAAACATCTACTTTTCAGATGAGATTTTGCGCGCGTGTTTGTTTATTCGTCTCACCCTGGCCATTCGGTTTGGCCTTCAGGATGTAAAACATGATGATGAGAACAATGGCGATGGCCATGATGAAAATGGTCGACATGGCGATAATGAGAGCTGTTGCCAGGTGACCCTGTCCGTGGGAATCTGAAAGATGGAGGCAATGATGTAAAGTTATGTGTTGTGAGAAACGAGAGAGAGAAAGAGAAAGAATGGATGATTGATGAGACAGAGGATGATATTTGCGTTTGTGTGTATTTGTGTATACCTTTAATTACAGAAGGGAACACAGTTGTGCTACCACTGTGAAATATTGTTTTTTCTTTCGGTTTGTTGGTTTGCATACCTGGGAAACAAACACAAACACACACAGAGACAGGCTGAGTGTCGTAATTCAGTCTACTTCGTTAACTGCGGCTATAACACACACATTCTCGTTTATGGATAATTTGGAGTTCACGTCCATCGCCACGCATTTCAACACACGTGACCCGGAAATCACATTACTTCAAGTATTCAGTGAAAACTAAACAAATTCAATTCATTTTTATTTAGATAAAAACAACAAATCACATTAGTCACCTAAAGGCACTTTAGACTTTAGGTGTATTAGAATCCTTTCACCATTTGTGGGTGGCTTTTGTTACCTAATGTCTGTCTTCAGGCTTTATGCTAAGTTGAAATAACTTAATTAATAATTTAATATTTAAACTTCCTATTTAAATATTGAGGATCAAGCAAAGAAATGGTGACTGGTGAGGCCTGCATCCCCATAAATGAGTAAATGTTTCAGATTTCTCCAAAAAGGGAGGTACCCCAGATGCTTCATGGTATGGACATTGGTTATTGGCAAAGTTTGCATCCCATCATTCACTACTGGCAGTGTGTTAGCTTTGGCCTTGCATTTTATTGACCTCAAAAGCAATGCACTGGATCATTCTCCAAACTCTAACATTTCACAAAAGAAAATCATCTGCGCTAGGAGCAGTAAAACTTTATTTCTTTCAGACCTTCTCCCGCTGCAGTAAACAAACTGTTACATTGGGCAGGGTGGACACAAAGCAGTAACTCTCTGTCCAGATTTCCCTCTGTTTCCTATCTGTCCTGCTCTTTTCGCCTCCTCTCACTGTGACTCTTTCTGGATTATTCATCAGCTGCTTTTCCTCTTTCCTAATGGAGCCGTAAACTCATGGCAGCTCATAAATCAACTCTTTTAATCAGTCTTTCCTTTCACCGAGCTGATATACTATAGACCTTGTTGGCATTTGGCTTGCCACTTCCCATGGTCTCAGAGCCTCATATCAACACACACATACACAAACACAGACACATGCACACACGCAGATTGCAGTGTCCTGTGATTGAAGTTATTAACGTGAGGTATCTGTTTAGACTCTCTGGATAAGGATATGAGCCTGATCTGGAATTCTCTTTAGCGTCTTGTGGTTTAATCTCTTACAGTTTTTCTCAAATGTTAAAACACAAAAGCCAATCCTGTAACCCAAATGACCAGTAGTCTAAACACATTTACTAAATGTAGCCACCATATTCCAGTACCATAAACACATGTCACATGAAGACACAATTCACAAAACACAACCCTCTGTACTCATAAATCTAAACACATTTTTCCTTGCTAAAACACATGTTGCAAAACAACTCTGCTCATATCCTCAAATGAAAGCCCATGTGATGCAAAATGCTTGCCACAGTCACCAATCTTTGAACACAGGGAACACACCTGGCGTCATTCACTACACACAATGACTCAAAATTGAAGACACTTGTTGCTAATGCTGTACCCACATGTAAAAGCAAGTTCAGAGTGCACAGTATGCTGAAGGTTCCAAACAAACACAATGGATGAAGGCAGAGTCAGGGGAAGAGGAATTTGATGCAGAGGAGGGAGATAAGATAAGATAAGATAAGATAAGATAACCTTTATTAGTCCCACACGTGGGAAATTTGTTTTGAGAAGAGCTGGCCCTGGAAGAAGAGGAGCAGGCCAATGAGGAAGAGGAGTTCAAATGAGAGGAGGAAGAGGAGCGACCAACGAGGAAGAGGAGAAGGCCAACATGGGAGAGGAGAAGGTCCAGGAGGGAGAGCAAGACAACCTCGCACCATCATTACGGACGAGATGCGAGCAACAGCTCAGCGACATGATGCCGCACAGTGATTGTGGTGTGTGTGTGGTGTGAATAACGTAAATAAAAAAACTTCACACCCTGTTCATGTTTTCAAGATTACTGTTGTGTGCAATAGATTCTGTTTTTGCATTGAGTTGTGTTACAGTAGTGTACGTACATGCAGGATTTTCTATAGATTTATACTACTCATATGAAACTCACAAATCTAAATGCCTAATCCTCTGCAGAGATCTACGACGATCCGTTACTGTATAGTTTCTAAAATATGCATTGGCAGTTATGGAACAAAGAACCTTCTCACAAATTGAGCATTGTGTTTTCAATTGTTTTGCTGTAGTGTGTAATGCTGTGTATAGTGTTTACAGTTTTGACAGCTTCAAGCTGCTCTCTTGGTGTGGGAGTTTGAGTTTTGCAGTGGGAAGGTGTGGTTGTGTTTATGTAGCTTTAGAGAAGGGTGTTGTGTTTGGACATTGGGGGACCTGGTGGTAACGTTTGTGAAATGTGTTTTAGCATTTGAGAAAAACTGTAATCATGTCTCGGAGTCTGAACCCAGGCTGAAAAACTGATAATTTCGCTGGGCGATCTGACTGCTTAGGTCCCAACAAACTAAGAAGAGCAGAATTACCCAGCAGTGTGTGAGGTGACACCTCTTACAGCAGAGTTGGCAAAAAAGATTAACATTATGATCCCTGTTGATACTGGAAATGCCATCTTTTTATTTTTAGTGCATTTATGCTCACTTGAGAAACGGCACACAGAAATCAAAAGGTGACCGAAGAAATTGAGCAACGTCTACAGACTCATCAGCAGCCTGCCAAAGGGTAGCATCAGCGCAAGCACAAACATGCTAATCATCTTTTTTTTTTTTTTTTTTCTCATACCCGCCAAAGTTTTAATTATCGCACACACAGAGCGAGGCAGGAGCCAGGGTAATTTACAGATTACATGGCAAGTGTCAGCCTGCCTTCACCTTAAGCAAAGAGAACTCCCAGCTTTCGTATTTACTGTTGGGGGCACATTATTTTTGAAGACCTCATTCAAAGGGATGTAATTAAATTGTGCATGATTTAAAATGTAGGGAAAAATTCATCCAGTCTAACCAACCTAACTCCAGGAAGCCACACTGCATGATTTACATTCATGTCAGGTTTGTTAAAGACTTGATTTATTTGCTTTTTAAACTGATTTGGTATCCCAAACATATCTTAGAGTTATGGTTAAAATCTTTAAAGTAGAAGGGCATTTGGAGGCCAGTGCCTTGTCTTGAAATATAAAAGAATGATCTGGATCGGCACCAACATTTAATGGGTTCTTCCTTTGGCCATGCTTCAGCTTCTCTGAGTTTAATAAAGCCGAGCCGGTATTTTTTTGCATAATATTGCTGAAAGAGAAGCCACAACATCAAAACTTAGATCCACCTTGGCTGAAGCATAACAAGTAGGAAGGTTTAGGAAATACGCAGTTGGTAACCCTTTTACAGTCATCCATACTATAAAAAGCTGAGCTACAGGAGTTTATCAATCCCCCTATCTAACGAAAGGTATTTTCCAGTCTTCAAAATGAGGAGAAATGCAAAATGTTTAAATGAAAAGGGTTTTAAATGAGATTTAATACTTGCTATATTTGCCATTTCTTTGTAGTATTCACATCACTTTATCTTATCTTATTTGCATTGCTTTACAACATCACTCAATCACTCATTTCCATGCCTGGGAGAGACAATTAGGTTGCTGTTGAAAATCAAGTGCTTATCCTTACACACAGAAACAAGCACAACATACACACACACACACTTCACACCCTCTTCTCTGCAGGCCCAGGCTGCTTTTTGGGGTTTCAATCTTTCAAAACACGCTCATTAAATATGACACAATAAAAATAGTTTCCGACTCAAAGGGGATTTTGAGCAATGATGGGACAATGAATATCGTTTGCTTAGCAGGATGTACCAGCCAGGGTCACAAACGCAGTTCAGATCCTGATGATGTTCTGATCTGCCACATCTGGATGAACACATGGGGGGCAAAGCAGAACTGCAAACGTCTTCAGCACTGCTCATCATTAGAAACACACTAGCACTGTTGAAAGTTTGCAAAAAGGAAAACAACCCACAAGAGACTCTGTGACAATTGTACAATGAAAAAGCAATTAATCTGCTTGCATATCACAACACATCACACATCCACTACACAGCAACTATGCCTCCAATTCAGGACGGTCAAACAAACAAGAAGATGTGACTGCTCAAGATTTATGCGCCGTGTTGCAAGTCTCAAGAAATGTCTGTGATTGCAGCAACAGTTTGCACACACACACACTCACACACAAACATATATAGCATATAGTGTCAGGTAAGCAGAATAACCAGTGAGGCAACGATGTTATTGATAAGCAGCCAAACAGCCCTGTGGAGCCAGAGAAGCACTGATCCGGGGGGGGAGTGGGCGTACAACTTCCTTGTATCCATCAGAGAGTCTGGCAGAACTCAACACAACCTCTGACCTTTAATTGTTTCCTTAAATGGAGCACAGGCTTACGGCAGACATCTGCTTTTCCACTGTCATATTGTACTTCCTTTCATTTAGGAAAAAAAAACTTTAATGTTTGGTAGCTTTTGTAGTTGTTGTATGCATGGATAGAAAAAATTTAGAGTTGGGAGATAACATTTAAAAAAAATGCGTGAAAACAAATGGAGCAAAAATTAAGAAAAAAGTAGCTAAACTTACATTCTTTGGTGTTGCGTGGTGCGTTTTGGCAGGAATGGCAAACCATCCAATAGGGCTTTTCTGACCTGTTCCCCAACCTGTAATACCTGGAAAACACAAAGTGTCTTTAGCAAAGGCAGCAAGAGAAAAACTAAATAGCGAAATCACATAATGTATGAAACGCAAGACTTTCAGACACAACTGGGTTTCAAGACACTTATAAGTTCAACACGATTCAAAAGTATGTGGAAGCAGCGAAGGTTAAAAGTTTGAATCTGTGAGGATATGTACATAATTGATGCCTTGAGGGCACGAAGCGTGGCTTGGTACAGATTTATGAAGTTATGAAGCGTCTGTGGGGGGAAAGAAGAGAGGAAGGTAGTATATCATTTGTGCTTCAGGGCACAAGTGAAATATCTGAATAAATACACATGATTGCAGATAATTAAGTAATGGTTTAATATAGAACACATATATGAGGTCTTCGCTGTGCAGACACATAAGGAGACATCTGATTCGATGTTTGTAATGTACTTTAAATATAACCGTAACAGCAAACTCAGTCCAACAGTTCATGAGAATAAAAAAATGGCATCTTATTCACTTATGATGAGCAGTTTTTTTTCAATACATGACAGTCAATAAAGAATTGATTGATTTATTTATTAACAGAATAATAATTATTATACTGGAAAAACACCACAAATTATAAATTTTTTAGCAGGTCTTATTGGGATTTGGTGCTTTTCAAATTAAATTTGAAAATTAGAAGACAGCAGATCATCATCCAGGCGATGACAGGATGAGATGATTTCAACATTAGACTCCTTGTGATAGTGTGGGATGTTTCTTAAAAAATCCCCTAATTATGAATTTCCTACCTACTATATAATATATCGCTATATTGCCCACATGTAACCAAAAAAATGTTTCCAATGAAATATGATTGAATAGAAAAAAAAAACAAAAAAATAAACTCAAGCAATTTATCGGCGGCGACACAACATGATTGATGATGCAAAGGGCAAATAAGGAAGAGGGAGGAGAGGAAGGTCTGGCAACATTTAAAAGCCCCTTATTGACTTAATATTTATGTGGCATGGGGTTGCAAAGACAACTGCCATGTGCAAATTGAAAAGTGCAAGATTTAGTGTGTATTCATACAAAGCGAGAGGATGTATGAAACCGAATGGAGCACGGCAGCCTATTCACATGCTAAATAATGCATCCGAGTGCGAATCATATTAAAAATGCATGCTGTACAGTAAATCGACGCTTGAGTAGAACATCCATTCAGGACGTAATCAGCCGTGTCTGTTTGCCTAAAGATGAGTTGTCATAAATATCCTTCTTTGGCAGAATTAACTGGCATCCATAGCAAAGTTATCCATCTCTGTAAATTTATCAGGAGACAGCAGTATACGGCTGCGATGTGTACAATTAGACTGAATGAGTCATCTGGGAAATGTTGATCTTGCCAACTAAAATAACCACGTCTGTTGTATCTGCCTTGATCAGATTAAGTACCTTGTTAAGAAAAAAACAAAACAAAGCAAAAAAAAAAGTCTCTTTAAAAAAGTCACATGCTTATTTTATTTTCATAAGATCTGTACTTTTCTTTTTCAGACTGCACGTGACTACTCTTTTATGTCTTTTGTATGTCAGGCTGCTTTTAAATGTACTTTATGGAGTTCTGATCACAATTAGTCCTACAAAGCACCTGGATCCATTCTTTCTTCTTCTTGTGTCTGCATGCAAAGGGCGATTTGTTCGAGTGATGTCATTGGTTTTACACCAGTCAGTGTTCTATAGGTGGCAGTAGTGTGCCAAGAAATGCAGGAATGCATCAGGAAAAGGTAAAAAGAACTTAGAAACTAAGCAGCTAAAACTGGAGGCAAACAAATGTTCGAGTCATTTTTAAATATAACATTGAGCCAGATGTTTTAAGGCTTAAGCACCTGTTTTTCTTATGGGACACGTATTTACAAGGACATGTAAGAAGACGCACCAGGAAAAAAGTGACAGTTCACATGTCATTTGCGTATTTAAAAGGCTACAAAGGCTATTTTTTTATTGACACACTACCTTATTATTATAATGCAAAGTGAATAACAGATGGGTGAAGCTGACCATAATGACATAATGAAATTCATCGCGTGCATTTGTCTTATTTACCATTTAACATTGATTAAGTAACTGAAGCCAATGAAAAACACTGAGTATATTTTAATAGTTCAATGATTCTTTGTGTGATCATTTAAAAGGTGTCCTGCATTGTGTGTTAAATGGCTGTTGCCTCTGCTTGTTAGTGTGCTTTACCCAGGTAAACAGGGTCCACACTCTGCGTCGCGTTCGGGAGTTCCTGGTATGTGAACAGTGGCACTGTAAAGCGCATGACAGTCTGTGTGACGTTTGCAGATCTCATATTTCCCTCCGGAGTATTTTCCCTTTGGGCACAACACGCAGGTAAAGCCTTCATCCTTCACACCATGACCGCAGGTCTGCGAAGCACACACAAAGACATTTTTTATAAAGAGACGTTTTCAGTTTTATGATCAATTATTAAATCAAAAAAACAAATGAATACAATTTACAGATCACTGACATTCCAACTGTGACGTGGACACACACATTATAAAACAGTGATGTGTTTCTCTGTTCTGAGACAATCTGACATTACTTTTTCAAAAGACAAGAGGAAAATCAGATTTTTCGCTGCGCATGCTTTTCAATGACTGGTGTTGTTTAAGATGACTGGTATGTTTTCAAGCATCCATCTCCTCCCATCTCCACATGGTAATTCCTCTCAGTTAGGAGGCCAAACAGGCCACACGCAAACACACACATGTAAAAACACATCAACCTCTTTCTCTTTTTCGCTCCTTTCATCTTTCATTTCCCTCCCACTTTCATCTGTCTATTAAAAAAAGCCTATGCCTCTTAGCTTTAGGCTACAGCAGGCTGACTCTTACAGAAATCTAATATTCTCTCCCTTCTTTTTTTGACGTCCGTGAGTCTCGGTGTGATTGTTTGATATAAAACCGTGCTGGGTTATCGGCAGGATCTTGTCGCTTTGAGTTAAAGCTCTCGTTGGATCATTTATACTCAAGATTACAGTGACTCAAATTTTCTCCAGAATGATTAAGAACTCGTTCCTTTGAAAAGCAAATTGATGCCTTTTTGAATCTTGCTTATTATAGGAGTTATGGAGGTGAGTGAAACTCAGATAGTTATGCTTGTATTATAATACTTGACCGTGAAGAGAAATAAAGGCGATTACCTCAGACTTGCAGTGCATATTATTCATCAAACGCTGGGGTTACAAGGGACCATAATCACAATACACAATACAAGATGCAATCTGATGTAAAACTTCTGTACTTCTTCACTTCCTCAATCTTTCCTCCCCCCACCAACCCTTCCACCAAAATCAGAAATGTAAGGGTGGGCTGTTAACTAGCCTGGAAATCTGCATACAAGATGTGCACTGAAATAGGTCTTCAATATCTCTCTGCACTGTGTGGAGTCTTGCATAGTGTCTGTGCGAGTGTGTGCGGGCATGTACTTTTTGGAGTCTCTGTTTTGAGCAAGAACTTTCTGGTTATACTGTGATTAAGACACACATGTACATGAAACATGTCAGGGAAACAGAAGAACAAGTGACAGACTGTTCCAGACTGTGGCACCTAAAGGATCAGAGTGCAAAGAGGGCTTTCATGTCACTGATGAAACTACTCGAGGTTTACATTCAAATGGCTGCAATACTCCTTGATTATCAGACTGAGCTTCCCATCAGGTGGAGAAAGAGGAGAAAGATCATTTGATTTCACCAGCTGCTTTATAGAAGTTTCTGTTAACATGCGGAAACACAAAGCAGGAATGAGGAAAGCACCAGAGGAGAGAACTAAGATAGAAACAAAGGGTTTAGTGCACTGTGATCACTTCCATGCAAATGTGTAATTGTGGGTTTTTTTGTCTGCCTTTGGGGATCATTAAAATACTTGTAGTATTTGATCGTTTCTTGGTTCATGCTTTTTCTGTGATCTTGTTTTTTAAGCTCTTTAAATACAGAATGCACTACAACATCCATCCAGCTGCTGCTAATTTTGCCCGTCCAGCGCTGAGTCTAGAGTGCCGAGCGTTTTTTTTGTCAATTTTAATAGGCTGCTGTGGTTAAAAACTGCCACTGAGCAGTCAGAGTGCCGAGGGAACCTGCAGTATTGGGTGGTTTGTCCGTTCATAACATCATGCCTAATTTGAGGTGAGTCGCATTCAGCTGGAAAAACAGTGACGCCACATAATTCAGTGCGCCGGTACAAATCAGATCCTGAGGACATTGTCAGTCAAATTCACCGTTGCATCCACGCAGCCCTTATAAAGCAAGACAGTTTGAACTGTTAGTCTTAATTAACAATACCTAGAGGGTGTTTTAACATTTTATATTCATTTTTTTAGTCGGGTTTATGTCATTTATTTTATTTTCAGCAGCATAAAATATGAGACAAAACAGTGTGCCATGTTTTCTGTTTTTGATAAAAAGGTTCTTCTAAAATTCATTCTGTTTTGTAAAATCCGTATCTATATCAATATAATTTATAACTCTTACTACTATGCAAATTTAGATTTAAATTGCACTTATACAGCACTTTTCTCCTTTATTTGAGCTCTCAAAAGGCTTTCTTACAAGCCACATTCACACACACACACACACCTACACAAGTGTTTTTTTTGTCTAAGAGCTTTTGACTTAACATTTATACATTCAAACACCGGGGGCAACTCAGGGCTCAGTGTCTTGCCCAGGGATACTTCCGCTTGCAGACTAGAGGAGCCATGGATCACATGACCGACATTCCAATCAATAGATGACCCACAGCTGCTTTAAAGGACATCGACTTTAGATAAGTAGTTGGAGAAGTTGGATTTTTCTTTCTATGTTTTGATCAAATGATTTAAGCATTATTCATGCAGGTTAATGAGCCCAGAGAATCCAGCTTCTACTGAACAGACACATGTATACGCACAAATATATATATAAAAGTAAATTCTAATAAAGGGTCTGCTCAAAATATTAAATAAATGCAGCATATAGATTTCCTGTTTATGCACAAGAATTCTACAAATGTTGAAAAATATCATTGCTTTTTTACCACACAATAATGTAGTTGGTCTCACTACTGCTTGAAGTCAAGGGTGCTACCTGAGCAAAGCATGCAAGAGGCCAAACTTATGACTTATTGGGAATTCTGGATATTTGCCAGCTCTGTTTGGAAACGGGTGCCTCACAATGTCTTTGTGCTATCTACCTGGCAGGATAAAGACCATACACTGTTCTGCTTTGACTAAGTAGGACACTTGCGTTCCCATAAGCAGCTCCACCAGTAATACTGAGAAAAGTTTAAAGATGTAGAGCATGTGTGAAAACAGCTTGTAATTCATTCTGTTCACCCTTGAGTGCAGCTGTCTCTCTCAAGCGGGTGTGGCACC
This sequence comes from Rhamphochromis sp. 'chilingali', assembly GCF_963969265.1. NCBI lineage: Eukaryota > Metazoa > Chordata > Actinopteri > Cichliformes > Cichlidae > Rhamphochromis > Rhamphochromis sp. 'chilingali'. The sequence continues at coordinate 12,373,051 of NC_137941.1, forward strand.
CCTAGGTGCCCACTGAAGCATTTACCTGCACTTTGTTTGCTTTGGCTGTTGGCAGACTGACTGACGAGGGCTAAATCACTATGTGACTACTGCAAGCCATTCACTGTAATGCATGCCTTCACGTTGAAGTCAATGATAGCAATAAATCATAAAGAAATTGTTCATTTAAATTAAGGCACCCTTCACCGTGCAGCTATGTGTGCGTGCTGTGTATTTGTATATATGCGTATGTGTTGGAATGCATGGATTGTGGGTGGTCTAAGCAAAACTGACACCTACATTCAAAAAGTCCGTTTTTTCTTCAGTTTTTGACGGTCTTAGTTTGATGATGATTCGCTACTGCATTTCCTTCACTCGTGCTGTCAGTTGATTCCAACAGTTGATTTCAAAATGTACTCAGATAGTGTAAAAATTTTACGACTTAAATTAACATTTTTTATGTATGAGTGCATGCATGCATTCTCACCATATATGGCTCATGTCCTGGCTGGCACTGAGGGCAGGCCTGGCAGCTGTTACTGGTCTGGTTGAAGAACTCATTCTGTCCACAGATGTTATATTCTGCACTAGCAAACACACAACACACCTGGAGGAAGAGAAAGAGAGTCAGAAACATATAATAACTTGTGAAAACAGAAATGACAGATACATACTACTGCTGACAGACTCCCTGTGCAAGACATGTTTGCAACCGGCAAAAAGATTAAAGGCACTGCTGCTTAATAGATCCAGATCGACGCCTAATCTAACAGATTTATCACACGGCTAATATTACTTATTTGCTGATCTATCAGTAGTGGAATTTGTAATTTCCAATAAATCATAATCAGGAGAAACACTCTTCAACTATGTTACAAGTGTTGACATTGCATAGTTTGTCTACCAGAGGGCACTCTGCAAGTTTCCCAACACTAACAGTTGTGTTTGGAAATACAACAACCAGCTTATTCAAGCAAAAACAGATCAGTAAACAAACAGCTACACTGTTGTAGTTGTTTATTTACTTAATCATCCAATATTTTGGACTATCAGATATTTAAATCACCTAATATTGGTATTGGTATTTGCCTTAAACATCATTTTTTAATTCTTATTATCATAGTTTAAGTTCTGGAAAAGCAGATACTCCAGTTTCGCCACAAAGAAATGGCTGATGATATATATAGGGCCTACATCCATCTTTCATTTTATTTATAGAGTCTATAAATAAAGTTAAACATCCATGAATCAGCATCTTCACTTTAACTGGAAATAAACAAGCAGCAAATAAAACAAACATGTTGACTTCTTTGTCTGCAATAGCTCAGATGGAGACCATCGTTAGCTGTCCTCATGTCAAACAAGAGTTTGCATGATCCCATCAATTGAATGTGTGTGTATTTGTTTGTGGTTGTGTTACTCATCTTGTTTAGACATAAATATATCTGCACAGTAACTCATTAACCTCAATCGCTGAAGTGTGAGGTGAAGACCTGGTTTAGACCTTTCAGGTGTAGGTTAGGGTTGCATGAAGAAAAGTTGTGGTATTGGTTAAGATTTGGAAATGAACACAAGTCAGTATAACATCCTCTAAAATGTGAAAATGTGACGGTGTAGCCTATGTGTCTTTGTGCCGTGTCACTGTGGCTCACTGTAATAAGTAGCAGCTGGTATTTATAGCTTTACCAGCACACTTTGTCCTTTTCCAAACAAACAAACTGACTTTTAAAAATCATTTGCAGTCCAGAAAATGATGGAGTGAAAGTAAATGAGTGCATGACTGTGCATGACTAAGTTTCTCCATCTTCTCTCTATTGTTTAATAACATCTCCCACTCACTGTATTCTCCCTAATAACCATCTCATGTCAGCAGAGATAAGGCACCATTTAAATAAATATACATCTACACCACGAGTGTGTTTATGTGTCTAGATATTCAGTATTTGACTGCATATATTATCTCATACCAGATATTTGGTGAGTCAAACCAGATCCTCCAGATTAGCTTGCAATAGTTCACAGGTTAAGTAGTGCTTCCAGTGATGAGTAAATTAAAACTGGTGGATTTAAAATGTTTAGTTTGAAACTGAAATCCTTCGTTTAAGAGCTAGTGTGGAGTCACTGAGAGCAATCACTTTCTGCAAGAGACATTTAGATATTGTCTTTCTTTGTGTCTTTATTCATTTAACAGTTACAACACATGCTAATCAACATCAAGATACCAAAAATATTTAAAGATTTAAAGATGCCAGATTTGATCAAAACTGCTGTTTTACATCTGGTTTCCCAGGGAAAGTCGCATAAAAAAAAGAGATTCAGCAAAAACAGATATTAATACCTCATCAGAGAGAAATTCGTTTCAAATGGTCACAGACCTGGTTTCCCATCAGCTTCTTTAAGATGAGCTTTAAATGTGGGATAAGTAGAGTGCTCGTTTATTGTCATTAGTAAGCTGTTCTATTTACTTCCCTTTACTAACAGCACAGATTGTCCAACTGCAGTGCGCAAAGAAAAGCTTTTCTTTGCAAGCTCCTTTGACTACGATGACCTGGATGACTGAGAACCTTCACAGACGAACAGATGAGTCGCCCCCTGCTGGCCTTGCAAGTGTATGCATGTTTAAAGCACATCGGCTTTCAATTTTTTTCAATGCAACTGATGTATTTAAAAAGCATTTAAAGCAAGATGACGCATTCTTTAACGTCTAATAATTATCTCAGCCTATAGAATTAAAATTTAGCAGAAAGTAAGGGGACTGCAAATAATATAGTGCTAGTATCCATCACTTCTGTAATCATCAAAAGGGTGCTATGTTGTATGACAGTAGCCGAGAAGTATACTGTCTGTCATTCTGGGAAAGAGGTTAAGATGAGGGTGTGTGTCAGAAGACTGCCAGTAGGTTTCAACATCAAAACAAGCTGAGAATCTCCAGATTGTAAGACAGATTATAAAGATATCTGTTCTATAAAAACTCCAAGGTTCACTAATTGGTACAAGTGCTGAAGAGTTATGCAAGCTGCTGGCACATAAAACCACAAAGTCTGTTTTTTTCCTGTGCCAAATGTGGAGTTTATTATGGCTGCGAGCCATACTGCTGGACCAATATGGGTTTCTGAGGGGTCAGCATCAAAAACAAGATGACGAAGTTAAATTAAAGCTACTGCTTTATGATTTCAGAAGAAAAGAAGAAAAAAGTAAAGAGAAGAGCAGAGGAATGCAAACAGCCAAAGATAAGGGGTGGAGAGGGGGAGTAAGTGATGTATGAAGATATGCAAGGGAGAAGATTTTATCAAATATAAGGTAAAATAAGCGGATATGAGGCAGGAGAGGAAAACTTACCAATAACGAGGACAGAAAGATCGACTTCTTCTCCCTCCTTTCTGACATTTTTGTGTGTTCTTCCTGGGAGAGCTGAGAGAAAGACAGGTTGTTAATTCGAATTATATTCATGCAAACATTCCAGCATTCAGACTCCTGCACAAAACTTCAATCATAAAACAGCATTGTTATGAATCTCAGCATCCTGCCGACAGCAGTGCTGTCAGTGGGGATATTGTGTGTCTGTGTGTGTGTAAGTGTCGGTGTGGCCCAAATGACTTCACTCTCATGCTGATAGCACGTCACACCAAGAGCAAGTAATAGCAACAGAACAGCCCATGGCATTCTTCTGACTCATAACTACAAGCACACATCACCGTTGGCTAACCTCTGCTTCAATAAAGGTTGGTGATATCACTTAACAACATTTAATTATACGCCTATTTCTTTGTTATGTCTCTGTCACGTTAGGTTAGAAATTTTCTCCAAACCTCAACCTCAGCTGAAACGCGAGTAAAAACATATTTCAAGCTTAGTTTCACACTGATGGCTGCCACTTAATAGTGCAACTAATATTTAATGCTAACCTGGTATGGAACCAGGGTGGAAAAAGTTGGCTTGCAGTAGGGTGTAAATCCCCAGAGTAATGTAGTCGATCAGTAGGTAATAAATCAATTTGATGTTTCTAATTCAGTTTATAGTTCTGCTAAGCACAGGTTAAAGGAGAAGGAAAACACTTAAAATAAAATGCCTAGGATCCATTTTCAAATCATACTTCCACAGCTACTGCGATCATTAAGTTGACATTAGGTAAACAGCAATTTTACATTTTGTGATTGTTTCTGCAAACACGCTAAAATATTCTTTACCTCGCTGCTAAACGGTTTAATGACAAGCTAACGCGAAAACGAAGAGTTTGCAAAGGTCGGGAAAGCTATAAAATCCCGGACGAAGAGAAAGCTTGTTTAGTTTGGTTTTTGTGAAATGACAGCTGTGTTTGGATATAAGGTTGTTGATAGCAGCACTTCATAAAACATGTGTGTATTCCCCCTTAATGTGCCAGAAATTAATCTGCTGTGTGGTATTGTTTGATTGCTTGTTTATTTCTTGGAAATGCAAGCGTTTCCAAGAAAGTGTCTCTGATTTTAGTCACTGTATGTTTGTCCTGCACTGAGTATACAGCATTTCTGTGTGTGTGTGTGTGGCTGTCTGTGTCTATGTTTAAATACCATTCACTGATATATTTTGCTTGTAACATTAAATTACTAAATTATTATTAAGTCATTAGTTTATCACTGTCAACGGGGAACTAAATACATATGTCTCCGAGTAACTCAGCTGGCTGGGATCCGTTCTAATTATTATTATTATTATTATTTCTACCTTGCTAGTCCGTCATGGCATAGATTCAACAAGGTGCTGGAAACATTCCCCAGAGATTTTGGTCCATACTGACTTAATAGCATCACTTAGCTGCTGACGTTTTGTCACAAATTTGAGTACAGTGAACTCGTTGTCAGACTGAGATGATTTCAGCTTTGTGACATGGTGTGTTATCCTGCTGGATAACAGGCATCAGATAATAGATACAGTCATTTTTCTGCCTGTTTATAACGGGTCATGACACATACTAAATACTGGATGACACATCATTATGCAAACGAACAGATTTTTTTTTTGTACTTTCAAGTCACAATTTCCGGTGTATCTGTGGCTCAGTACAGTTAACATTTTTTTTCTTCCTGCAATATAAAATTAAATAACATTTTTGTTTGAAGAATTCACAAAAATCCCAACATGTTTGAATCCTGATTATATGGTCATCAGCTATCAAAAGAACATTATACAAAAAAGTACGTGACCTCATTAAAATCGGTCATTAAAATCAATTTCATATTGTTCTATGATATCTTTTTAAGTATGGATCAGTTTAACAGTCATCAAGATGCATTCATGGAAATTAACAACAGCGCTGTCTTGTAGCAGGACTGGCTTTCATCATCCATCAAGGCAATGACTCCCCGACATGTACCAGTAGTTTTAGCTGCCTAAATCAGAAAACCAGCAAACACATGCACTGACACTTTGATAAAAACGTGTTTTACCGTTTTAACCGGTGTGGCCCCAGGTCAGATCAGATCAGTTTTGCACACTGACGGCTGAACTTTAAATCCATCTGAACTTGTCGAGAGTATCAAAGTATTTTTGTGTATGTGTCAGTGTGTCTGAGAGACAAAAAAAGGAAGAGACCACAATTATCTGAGGTCACAATCTGTCTGCTGCCTGGCTCCAAACCTCTAAATTCATTCTTCCCTGTCTCACACTTGACTAAAAACCTTCTGATCTTCAACGATGGCTAATTCTACAAACCCAGAGGTTTGATCTTGCTTAATTACAGCATCCACATACACGCACATGCACACACGCACATGAACACACATATACGGGGGCTATAAATGCGCACAATTCGCTTTTAAGGGCAGAACAGGCTTAATTGCACAAGTACTTGTGGTAAGACCACAACCGGTGTGTGTGTGTGTGTGTGTGTGTGTGTGTATCACTGCTGAAAAGGAGATAAAAGGGGAGACAGTTTTTTTTTTTTTTTTTGAAATCAGGAAATTAAGATCTGCCAAATGGCTATGGACCCCCTCAAGGCTTCTCATTATGGGGTTAAAGTGATACACACATAAACCCAAGCACAACACACACACATAACTCCAACATGGCAGCGTTTGAAGACTCTTGGTGTCTTCTGACAGTCTGCTTTACCTCTTTCAACCCGCACGCTGTCTCTCTAACCTCAGCTTTCTCTGTCGGGGCAGGTCTAAGATGAAAGTAAGCCTTTAACCCCCCCAAGGGTATTAATCTTCTAACGATCCTAAAATCACCGATAAATAACCCTTGTGTCTTTAGCTGTGTCATTACTAAGTAAGAGTGTAAGCTGCTCTTAGTTACACAGCAAATGTACTGTGTATGAATCACAGTCCAGCATTGTTCATCTGTAGTACATTTTTACAGTAGTAAACATTTTCGAGAAGCCTTTTGGTGCCTCGCTGGCTTCATTAGCTCTGTCTTCATGTCTGCTTTTCATTTGGTTGCATCTGATTGCTGTTTTTGTTAGCGGAAGAAATTAAATGTGCAATACCACAAAGCGAGGGGGCGGCAATTTATCTCGCTTCATTTCAAAAATGCACAATTTCAAACGCATTAACCTTAAACGCATGTAACACTAATCAGCAAGACCTAAAGAAGGCATCTTTTGCCAAAGCTGTTTGGCCTACAGTGACAAGTATAATGCTGTAATGTTGCTAAAGATCCAGAGCAGAACTTCAAAGCGGGTTAAAGTCTGTATTGATATGGACTGCAACAAAATGTGTCAGCTAAATGTGATAGACTTACTTAAAGTCATTATGGTGATGTTTACATCCTGCAGGTGAAAGGAGATGTTGGTCTTTGGAAATTCCCATAGATTACATCATACAAGGACTAAGTAGACAGGCTCCACGTCTTTCTTGCTAATTCCACTTGTCCTCTTTTTTGTGCAAGTGAAGCAATGTACCACTCATAGACGTGGCTTAATGTGCTCAATGTGCTTGAATTTTTGCAGTAATGCTTTAGATTTTAATGCATAAGTAAATTATATATGTTCAAAGAAAACACTAAAGGCTGTCAAGTGTGTAAGTGTGTGTAAGTCCAATGATTAGTTTATGCGATCTACTTTTTTATGGGAAATGGACTAATTCTATCTATCGTGTCAACAATCACTATTTGGACGGAACAGACAGTCGCAGTCTGTTCAGTCTGAGGACTGAAATTCGTATGAGTTGTATAGTGGACTAATTACAAGTCGTGATACCATAGCTGTTGGAAGCTATGCAAGTGATTCTGTGTGTTTTTGTGTGAGGTCATGCTACACTTACTGGAGCAGAAATGACCACAAATGTGGTTCAGAGTACTTTGTCCAGTGTTTACGTGAGGATGTCCACCCTGAGAACGTGAGCAGACAGGCTGTGTGTGCAAGCTGTTAATTTATTAACTTAAGTTAGTCAGAAAATCGAGTCCTGTAGCATGTGTGTGAAATTGTAAAAAGACGTATTTTAACTTGAACCAAGACAATTTTCTAATAAGTTGTTTTTGTGATCAGGTTTTGTCAAAATAAACTAAACGGAATGAAGAGAAAACTTGAAAATGATGCCAGGTGTATTTGTGCTCTTCAACCCATCTTGTCTGCTTATACAGACTTTCTTAAAAGTGCAAATTCTCATATATGTAATTTCAATCCAACTTTACCTGTCAATGTAGCTGTCTAGTTCTTTAGATGTTAATTCCAATGAGATCATTTAGTCAGGGGATTATTATATAGTTAGAAACATAGTGCTAAAGTTTTTCATTATGTAGTACAATGAGGGGATTGTCTGACCGGTCCTAAATTCACTCTTCAGCATCAGCAAAAACTAGAAGAGTCCTACAGCAAAGCCCCAAAGAGAGTCAATGTTAGCATTATGGAGTAAGCCTGAGATTAAGTAAGGAGAAAGCAGAAAGTAAGATGAAAGACTGTGGCTAACTTCACAAGGGTCCTTGGAAAACTGACGTTTCAAGCATCTTTAGTCCCAATCACCCAGGTCAAGAGACCTGCCTGTGACCACCTGGCAACCACTGGTTGTTTGTAAAAAATCAGCATTTCCCAAGTGGTCGCTGGAAGTTGCTTGGTGAAACCGATCACCAAGAGGTATTTGGTGCTGCACTGAAGACCTCATTGTGATTGCTTTATTTGTTCGCAGACTGCCAGAGTCCCCTGTATTTTGCTTGGAAGATGCCAACTTGTCTGCAAATACAGCTCACTAAGTGGTTTAACTTTCAAGATTGCAACCCAGACTCGAAACAGACCACTGAGTTTCAAAGTAAAAGAGGCTGATGGTTAGTTAGCATGTAGGTAGTCCACCATTTGTACACCTGTTTTTAGATCTCTTATAGGCCATAAAGATTGTCTGATTGTCACTCTATATGTAATTTGTTCTCACCAGTGGTCAACCAGTGTTTTACTATGATCTTTAGTGAACCCAGTGATGATGGTAATCATCTTAAACATTGCTCTTTCCTGATGCCTGCCTCTTTCTCCTCTGTGTCACTGATTTAATTCCTTTCATTAAGCTTTTTCTGGGAAATACGCCACGTCTATTTCACTCCTTCCTTCTGTGCTCTCCTACGTCTGTATCATTAAGCAATGTTACAGATGGATTGTGTGGAAAATGGCTTTTCAGCAACAGTGTTTAACCCTGTAAAGGATATTTATTACCCTGACTTCCTGCCCCGTGAAGTATTAGGCCAATCAGTGGCCAGGGAACAAAGCCAACAAGCTAGTCAATGTAGAAAATGAAGAATTTGGTAAGAGGATGGTTTGTGGTCTCTTGAAAAGCACTTAATTTCTGATGACAATCAAATCAGCAGCAGGGTCCAGCCTTTTTTCATCTTGGGATTTCTTGGTTTTTCTAAAAGGAAAAATCTGTTTCCCATTTAGATCGTTCCTTCACTCTTCCTCCCACTTTTTCATCTAACCGACCCCTTTTCCTGTCTTAATGACATTTTTAATGATCCTTAAACACGATGTAACTTCTTGTTATACAGATGAAAGTACATGTTAAAACTAAATACCTAATAGTCATATACTTTATATAATGTTTAAGTGATGCCAAAATTAATTCTTAGTGTCATAAAAATGCAAATTTAGAAACAATTAAAGTTTTGCAAGAAAACCACAATTAGTACTAATGCATTCCTCATATTAAAAAAGAAATCAAACTATCTAATATAGCATATCCAGTATACCTGAGGAGAATTATACTTCAATTTGAACATCTATAAAAAAAAGCAATGTTGGTCTTTTTAACCAATAAACCTGCCCAACGCTGCCATAAACACATTCCTACACAATCCAACCAGGTCATAACACAGTCTGACTGCCTTAAACTACCTTGTTTGTCTGCATGTGCATCCAAGAAGCACAACACCTCAAACCCATCTGTTTTCTTGCAAACCTAATGGCAGCTCTATTTCAGCATCACCATCTTTAAGCCTCCGTCAGAACACAAGATGTCTTCACTTGATGTCTTTCTATAGAAGATTCCACCCATTACAACATCTGATTTCTAGTGCATTTTTTAACATGTTAAGGAAGTTTATAGTTTTAATACATTCCCACTACATTAGCCCTGAATCACAACAGACTGTATACAACTTTATACCAATTACCAACCGACAATTAGTTGTGATCAGTTAAAATGTAAACTATAGTGTTGGGATATTATGCAAGTCAATTATCAGTTTTCTTATAGGTAGTAAAACTTCAGTGGCGTGGGTTTCTAGATAAAACAGAAAGCAGAAAACCACACATTTTGTGGATTTCCCCACTATCAAGTTTCTGTAGTCTGTCATTTAAACCTCCACCATCTCCGATAAACAACCTACTTTAACAAGACTTACATAGCACAGATTTTTATTTTCACCGAAACTGGACGACTGTACGTCTTTTTATACAAACGTTGTTATGTTTTGTGACAGGTTTTACACTCAAGAGGATAAATCACTGAAACGCAGTAGAATAAAGTAAAATTTCACAATGCAACCTCAAATTATAAAGAGATTAAAACGAGATTATAAGCATAAAACCCATACTGCACGAGCCTATAATTATCAGGGGGGGAAAAGAAATAAACTATTCTATTCAGTGTAACACCATGTCATTAACTGAACAGTGGCCATAATCAGCTACCTGCACTTAACAACCTGCTCGAAAAGCATAAAATCACACTTTACTCCTAAACAATGTGCAGCTTTCAAAATTAATCCAACTATGTGTTTAAAAATGAGGCCATTTTGCTGTCATTTCATATTTAGGTATCCTCAGTAATCATAAACTCACCAACTGTCTTTCTTTTCTCCAGTGAATTATGAAGAAGGAATGTGCTGCTGGCATTTTGTCTCTTTTGAATGATTTGCAGGCAGCTGGAAAGTAAATAAAGGGGTGGTGGCAGCAGGCCTGTCACTCAAATTAGACCAACCGCTTTCACCTTCAGCTGAGTCAGGCCATCAAAAACTCAATCAAAACTTCTATTAATGGATCTCACTGACTTCTTGTACTAGTCTTTAAAAAAAAAGTTAAAGTTTAAAAGTCTTGACAAGTCTTTGAGAAAGTCAAACTCACTGAATGAAGTAGCCATCAAGACTCACTATTGGGGAACTAAATGAGCCGGAAATAAATACATCTGATTTGCAACATGATTACTGTCTTAAGTTTGATGTGAAAATAAACGCTGATTAAAGGGATTTCCAACTCTGGAGACATACCCAAACCTCAGACAACAGCTGGCTCTTGCCTCCTCACTAAATATCCATTTACTCCAATCCCACCCAACAGCATCATCCGTGCTTTTATCAATTCGAGCTGCGTTTTCACAAGAGCGTCAAAACATGCTTTGCTGCAACTTGAATTTCCACCAACAAATCAGAGTGCAATTCTACTGTGACATGGACACGCAGCAAGTGCAGTGACTCAGATATCATCTAGAGAACCGTGATTCGTGTAAACATGTGCCGCTAAGAGACGCGATGACGAGAGCCAGCTCGAAGACGGACTTGAGTCCTTGATGGTGAATAATGTCCATATTTTTTAAGCACAACAGAAACACACTTTCAATAATTTGAACGCACAAAGCGAAATGTATGTTTATGTGCATGCATGTGTGTGTGTGTGTGTGCATACATGTGTGATGTTTCTTCATGTCTCTTCATCTTTTGATTGGTTTAATTACAGACTTACTGTCAGCTTCCCACTCAATGCGCAGGAAAAACAAACTCTTAGGGCACATGAAAAGAAGTCGCGAATGCCTACACACACACACACACATGCAGCACACACCTATCACAGTTCAAGTCAGTCACCGTGCTCTTTGATTCTCTGCCTGCCGGTGATCTGTCTTTCATCGTCTCCACTCCTTGATCCCTTGTTCTCTCTTTAGCTCTGCCGGTGCATAACATCTCTCTCCCTGTCTCCACGTCTGTCTCTGTTTATTTTGCATTGACTGTAGGTGGGAAGCTTAATCTTCTACCTGAAATTCCTCTGTATGTCTTATTCCTTCTCTCAATACACCTACAGTAAAGAAAAAAACAACTTTCAAAAATTAGCATAAATATGTTTTTGGGCTGTGCCCCTTAAAAAAGGTTTCACTGGCCTTTTTGCTCCTAGAAGACACTGTGCTGTAACAAAGAGTGTTAAAGAGTGTTTAATGATCAAATCAAGCTCAAATCAACAGCGGACATGCTTTTCAGTAACAGCAATGACTCATTTGATGTGATTAGCAAGAATTTAGCCACACTCATAATCAACAGAGCGAGTGCCTTTTAAAACTCTGGCTCAAAGTAGAATCAATCTGCACTGTTCATTGCTACTTCTACGATTTTAAAAAAGGAACCATATAGGTGTGCCTTTCAGATTTTTCAAGCGGCTGAAATTGAGGGATAATTTAAGTCTTTTGAGCCGAAGCTTGTCATGATGGATGGATGTGGTTGTGAGAGAAGGGAAATCTTCAAAGCTAAATTCCTAGTCAATCAACCCAAGACTCCAAATTTGGGAATTTAAAGATTTACATAGAGGTATTTGCAAACCATCAAAAGCACACTTTATGCCTTCATCTGCCATCACTAACAGCCCAAGGAGGGCTCATGCTATCATAGATCTTACAGCTCATATGTTCAGCTGCACAGGTGCCCAACTTAGTGCACTGATGACACGGTCCCACACAGACTCTCCACCTGCAAAATGTCTCAACAACCAAATGAGAAACACTAGATTTGGAGATGAAAGCATCCTCGATGCCCATGAATTCCTCTAATTGACAACCAGCAAAGGACAACCTATTTTAACTTCATCTTAAGGCACAAACGTTCTTGCATGTGTTTATCCGAACTTTGATTTCTAAAACCACTCTCAGCATTTTTCCATAATGTAAGACACAAAGTGCCAGATCGCTCTCTCCACAGACTCTACATGAAGGACATTGATGTAGTAGGTTACCCATACACAGGAGGAATTGTAAGTAGACACAAATTAGACCACAAACCCCAATTTGATTAAAACTTCCCTCTCTGGGGTCTACACGGAGAGGATTTAGTATTGGTTTGTTGAACTGTATTCACTGTGCATGGGGAAATAATAGCGGTGAGAATGAAACCTATGATTAGAAAAGCTTTCTTGCTTTTATGTTCCTTTGCTGGGATTATTACAAAGTATTATTGCAAAGATAAAATACAATGAAGTGGAGCTGCTACTTCTCATTTTGTTTGGGACCTCCTGGAAGCCCATGACGGAGCGCAGAAAAGAAGAACCACTGCCCTGTTTTAAGCTGTTGACCCATAATGAGTAATTAATGCCCCCCCCCCCCCCCCCCCCCCCAAGAGTTTGGGAGGGTCAGTTTTTCACTTCACTCTTTATCACAAAAGTATCATAAATGCCATTGGACTTATTTTATAATTTTGTCTGTAAAATTACAAAACAATTCTCATATTTTAGGATCATATGATTTAAGTCAGGTGGCATTTAATATTTGATGTATCTCTTCACACAATACACAATCATTTATTTGTGTATGTGCTTTTAAGAATCTCTGCGGACTTAAATGTACTTTTAAAAATAAAAATATTACTTGGATTTTCATTGTTTGTACTTTAAATTTACTTTGATGCTATAACGTTTTTGTGTGTGCATATTCACAGAGCTAACCTTTTTATTATACAAGGGTAGAACTAAGCTAAAGCTTAAAATCAAATTATTTATCTACTAATGGAATATATTTTAAAAGGTTTGAAAGCTGATGAACTGACACATTTATTTTACAACTAATGCAAAACTAATGCAGAAAAGTAGCAAAAAAAAATTTCTAGCCTACTTTTTCGGCTCTAAAAGCAATAAATGCCTCCTAAATAAATGGAAGTATTAATTTGTGGATAAATGGGACCTAGATTTTTATGTTCTTCATATAAAGCTATAAGTAATATATTGCATATTATGCAAAATGCACAGGGTCACTGTAACTCTTACACATGTTCCCAGTGCTGTAAGTTTGGCTACAAGACTCCACCAAACAGCTGTATCATAAATTGTCCCGCTAACTAAAATAATGAGCTGAAATAACTTCACTACCATAAGTAAACTCCAAATGACGTGTTTTAGTTGAGTTTCCTCTTAGATGTGTGAAGCATTTACGAAACATTCAACCCCAGAAGGCCTCCTGAGCTCTATAAATTTCTCCATGGGGGGAAATGGTTATGCTTCCTCTATTGGAATCAGCTGTGACATCTAGCATAAATTTAAACATTAAACTTTCACAAGAAAAATACTTGCAATGATAACACGCCAAAAAAGTGAGTAAGTAAACAAATTTCCCATTCACTTCAGCCTAGTATAGGATGATCATGACTACAGGCGCTGGCTTTGTTAGTTTTTCTACCTTCATCCCTTTAATCCTCAGAAACCATATTAACTTCTTTTGAAGATGAGTTACAATCCCTCCTGTTTCTTCTCTGTGTATCCTTTGCCTTTCTACATGAAAGATTCAGTGGCAGAAGAGATGTCTGAACCGGGGGCTGCAGGGGAGAGAGAGAGAGAGAGTGAGAGTGAGGGGAAGAGAGAGTCAGGGCAAGAGACACAGAGACAGAGAGAGAGGGGGATCGAGACGGATTGATTTCCACCTCCAGCAGCTTCAGTTCAAAGCCAGCCAGCAGACTTCAGAGGCTCGGCAGGACCCGGCATGTCCCCAGCCGGGCCGAGCTGCCTGTCTGCGGGCAGGACTTCCCCTGGGGGGCCCGGGACAGTCAGGCGGCACCAGAAAAACAATTACGCAGACAGACGAGAAAGTTGTGCGAGGTCACAAACGCGCACTACCTCAAGTGTCACAGGAAAAATAACGCCGTGCACTGTAAGTATGACGTGGCTTGTTATTCATAGAAGCTCTAAAATGATTGACTGAGACGAAATTAATAATAGAAATCGCTATCCGTTTTTCAAATCAAAGTAATCAGCACAGTGCTTAATCCAATTCATTATCAACCATTCATCACGAACCAACTGAGGTCGGAAATGTGAGAAATGGAAAAACAATCAAATTTTTCTACCACCTTAGGCTAAAACCTTTGCATCAACACGTACAGTGAGCTACCTCTAACATGCTCCACAATCATCTAGCTATATGCTTGTCACACACTCACTGTTAGAAAATGTATTTCTTGAAGCTGTCATTCCTGCAAATCATAACATTGAAAATGTTTTCATTCAGCCGTGTTCACTATAAACAAAACTATTTATTACTAGATAATTATGCCTTGCGCCAAAAATCATCCTGTCAAGTGTTTATATGAAAGATTTTTTTGTGCGCTGTTGTTTTAAGTCACTTCTGAAAAGGAATTGCCGGTGTGATAATATGCCATGGTCCACTGATTCTTTATCATTTCCCGTAAAACAAAATAAAAGCAACAATTCGTGCATTTCCCCTTTGAGTGAAAATTACAGTGAAGCACATGTCTGCTTGGCATAAAAAAGTGCTGCTCAGGAATTTCCCCGAGTGTTGCAGCAATCCGTCCTTGCATTCCTGAGAGCGGAGCTGATCACTCTTCTTACCTGGAGCTCAGGAGCGGGGCGCACTGGTTTGGTTTCTCCCCTGCGCTACCGGCTAAGCTGCCCGATGATCAGTCCAGGTAATTGGTGATCAATCTCGAGCGTGGAGCCGGGTGAGCATCGCCGAGGGACTGACTCGCTGTCTAAGAGTTTTTACTCCGCAAAGTCAAATTGTGCCCCAGCCTCTGCGCCGCTGCTTGTCGGTGCGTCTCCAGGCTCCTCCTTGATAAGAAAAAAGTGAGAAGTTTTCTCCCCGCCCTGGATAAGAAACGGATTAACGTGGCCCAGGTAGACTATGTTTTTCAGTCGGGGCAATTAATGTGCTACAGGCTACAACTCGACTCTGCCATCTAGCGTTCATAAGACCACAGTGGCATGACTATAGTCTTAAACAAGTCTATGGTCGTCATGAGGGTAACAAGAAGCTCAGTTATAGTTTGCACTTACACGAAAGTACTGAAAGTCTAATTAGTAACAGAATAAGGTCACTAAAGGTCACTTTGTGTACATTTAATAATTCATAAAAATGTCACCACAACTACTACATCCACCTCTGTGACCTCAGCTACTTCATTTCACTTCACTTGGCATGGTGTGAGATGATGCAAGTTGTTTATTTTTGTTTTTATTTTGAAGTGGCAAAGTTGAACATGCTAATATTTTCATTCAAAGTCACCAAGATGGACACGATTAGAAATGAGTACGTCTGAGCGAGAGATCAGATTTGGAGACAAAGAGGGAAGGCTGAGATGGTTTGAAGATGTGCTGAGGAAGGATCGTGGATAGACTGGACGTTGAAAGACGTAGAAGATGGAGCTGCTGAGGCAGAAGAAAAAGAGGAAGGCCTCAGAGAAGGTTCATGGATGTAGTAATGGAGGATACGGAGGGGATTGGTGTGACAGAAGAGGATGCTCAGGATAGGGTGAGATGGAGGTAGATGATCCGCTGTGGTGAACCCTAAAGAGAGCAGCTGAAACAAGAAGGCTAAACAGTGAAGGAATAACAACAGAACATCAAACGACACATTAAACAATAAATGATAACCACAGTATTGCTACTGTAGATGGATAAACAAAAGTTGCACATTAAGACTGAAAATATACAATTAAACTTCTTCATATAAACACCCTGCAAATACCCCACCGCCACAAACACACACACACACACACACACACATACACACACACACGCACACACAAGACATAGGTTGAGTGTGTCTGTGATGTAGCTAACTGGTGCCTGATGTCTGAGTTGGAATAAAGCTTCGACTTTAGTCTTCTTCTCCTCCTCCTCCTCTTCCTTTCCGCTCCTTCTCCTTTTCTCAGCCACAGGAAGAATGAGATAAAAGAGGGGCTTTGAAAACACTGGGAGGCCTGTAATTACTTACTCTTCATCTCGGTGTCCGTCTATCTGTCTCTGCCTTCGTCTTTCATGTCTTTTTTGTTTTTCTTCTTTTTGGTCACTTTCTGTTTTTCCCCCCACTTTCTTTGCCCTCTTTTCATCGTCTTCTTCCTTCTCCATCCTCTTCTCTCTTTCTCTCTCTTTTTCTGTCATCCTCGCTCCTCTTTTGGAGCCTCATTGATGTCTGTCCAGGGCTTCCTGACTGAAACGGAGGATGAGAGGAGAAGAGATTAGATGAGAGGAGGGGATAAAGAGAGGATGAGGAGGGGATAACAAGAAAAGTGATGAATTCTGCTGAGAGAACGATGGCTGCTCTGTCACACACCGGACAAAAACACATATTAAGCAAAACCTGTATTTACTGCAGTAGATGGTGGAGCACACTTTAGTTTAGATAATATGACATAGATGATGAAAGAGATACTTTAATGAGACAAGCTGGGACAGATGAACCATAATGCAATGAAAAGAAACAGAAGCAGATGTCATGAGATAAAGGATTTTTTTTTGTTATGTAATTTTCTAAATAGACCATGCAATTTATCTAATACGTCTTATATGTGGAAAATGTAGTGCATCTTATAATGAAAAGCAAGGTTTCAAATGAATGAAGCCTTAGTTATCATGCTCTAATGGCTCCTCTGGTCTGCATTCGAATCAAGACAATATCCTTATTTCCGCCTGCTAAATGTGAACTATGTAGTTCAACAGGATGTATTTGAAAAACACAAATCTTCCTGACATTATGTGAAAAAGTATTTAAAAAAGATCTCAGAAAGCAACACATCATGACATGATCTAAAGAAACTCAAGAACAGATGAAGAAGAAAGTCATTTAGATCTTTCAATCCATGGTTGCAAAGCCATTTCTAAGGTTTTGGTTCTCTAGTAAACAACAGTAAAAACCATTATCCACAAATGGTGAATCTTTCCAGTAGTGGCCGGTTTGCCCAAATTACTCCAAGAGTGGTGCACTGATGACTCATCCAGATCACAACAAATTCAATAACAAGATCTAAAGTACCTCAGGCCTCACTTGTTTCAGTTAAGGTCAGTGTTAATGATTCACCAATAGCAAAGAGACTGGGTCATTCATGGGAGCGTCCTGAGGTGAAAACTAGTGCTGACTAAAAAGGACCTGAAGCAGCAAAGCATAAGAAGAACATGCTCTCTACCAAAACAGTTAATGCCCTGAAGCTCAAGTTATTCAGCAGAACAATAGTACAAAACACACCAACAAGTCCACTCAAAAAACAAATCTTTTGCATGAGTTTTGGATCGGCCTAATCAAAGTCCAGACTAAGATCCAATTGTGTTGCTTTGGCGTGTCCTTAAACAGGCCATTCATGCTTGAAAACCCTCCAATGTGGCTGAATTAAAACAATTCTGAAAAGAAGAGTGAGCCAAAATTCCTCCACAGTGATGTGAAAGACTCATTGTCAGTTTTCGCAAATGCTTGAGTGCACTTCTTGCTGGCACAACCGGTTATGTTTTAGCAGGCAAATACATTTTCACACAGGGCCAGGTAGGTTTGGATAACCTTTTCCCCTTAATAAATGAAATCATCATTGAAAAACTGCATTTTGTATTTAATCCGTTTATCTTTGTCTAATATTAAAATGTGTTTGATCGTTTGAAGCATGTGACAAAGATGCAAAAAAAAAAAAAAAAATAGACAGCTCTGATAATTTTTTCTCCTTTTAATAATACATGGCATGAATGATATGTGATTGTTATTTATTCACTTCATGTTTTTTTCTCATTTATTTTTTGGGGTCTGTCTTTATAAAATATGCTAAACAAGTTAGGTTTACAGCTACCACTACTTGATGAACAAATCTAATCATTGGCAGAATATATTTAGGCTCTACAAAGTCTTAAAATGCATTGATGTAGGACATCTCAGTTTCAAAGAATCACAAGAGCACAGCATCTGTCACAGAATGCCTACCCTGTTTATAACCCAGCTAAGCTCCAATCAAAGCACTGTAGCTCTGAGAAGACAGAAGTCAGCGGAAGCCTAATTTGTTTGGTATATTGAATTAGGATGACTTCAGTTTACCACCAAAACACACTTCTCATGCCTTTTATAAGGCTTAAATGTCCAAAAAGCGAAACAATATTTTAAAAAATCCATAGATGAGTGCAATATTTAAAAGACAGAATAAAAATGCAACCACTGATCTCTTCTGATTCATATTAATAACCACAACCACAAATTATACAGGCTTTCCACTTGATCTCAGGGTTACTGTGTAAATGGAATCATGTTTCAATATTATTATGAGTAGTCAGAGTCCACAGAAAATAAAAAAATAACTTTGTATGTGTCACATCGCAGGTAGACAACACCTCTTGAGCATTGTACTTTTTGTTACACATTAAAAAAGGTGTGGAATGCGCACGCTGTACTACTGAAACTGCCTACAACAGACTCTATGACCTTGCCATTACCCCTGGAAGTCTTTCAGTGAGAACACACACACGCACCACTCTTCAGTGAGGAAGCAAGAGCCGGTTGCCATGGTAACTGTCGTGTCAGCTAACCTACTTTTGCATGAAGGAAAGTCATTGGCGGCTGAGAGAGAGGTGTATGGTATAGGTTCATGGTAAAGATCCACCCATTTACACATATACACTCACACGCGTCCACACATATACGCACAGTAAATGTTTATTATATTTTTATACCTAAAGCAAACAAGATTTAATCTTTCTTCAGTTTAGTCCGATGAAATTAGAACTGATAAAGATGAAGATAACATAGGATTCTGTGAAACTTTGGTGAACTAGATTTGTGCAGAAGTAAACAGCTGTCAGAAAAGCAGCAGGAGGAATGTGAATATAAATGAAGCTGAAGTGAGGTCAGCACAAATCAGGTTTATTTTCATGGCTCATCACGGCAAGAATTTCCCAGAGGACAATATCCAATTGCAAAATAACTACACTGCAGTAATAAAAACAATAAGTCATTTATTTATTTTAAGAATAAAGTGAAACATTGCAGCGCACTATGCAGTAAAATTGAATAGAGAGCACAAAATACACGAAGAAATCACTCACAAGGCTGACTGTAACTTATTTTGCAAAGCACTGAGCAATCTGCCATTTTCAGACGCTCATTCCTTGGGAAATGTAAAGAAAATTCAAATAAACCCAACACAAATGTACATATAATTTACCTTACATGCAATGCACTATTGTACTAACTGATTGCATGAAAAATAACACTTTTTTTGCATAATCTTTTAGCTCATCATTACAGTATCTAATAGAGAGCATTAACATGCAAAACAACAGCATGTGCACTGCAGCAGAGAAGCACGTGGAGTGCATGTGTGTTCATGCTTTGCAACATTGTTAGACTCTGTAATTTCTCTGAGAATTGACTAGCCCCTTATATTACCAGAAAGCTAGTTATCATTCTTAATTGACACGTGTGCTGGTTAAACAGCATCCAGCTTTTGTCTATTATTGACAGCAGTGCATCCTACAGGGAGCCCTGACGATCCTGCTTAAATGGATTGAGGGGATTTTCATCCAATAATCATTTATGTTCACTTCTCTCTGTAGTTCCCCTCTAATTCTGAATCATTGGCTGTGAAGAATTGTATTAAGCAGATGAAAGACACTGGGCATAAGACAGGAGTGAGTATGATAACGAGAGGGGAGGGAGACAGGATGAATTTTGGTTCACTGCCAGCACTCGTGGGCTGCTGCACTAGTGAGGTATTGAGAATCAGGGCTTGATAACAACAACATACATGTGTTTTAGCAGCTGAGTTGCATTGGATTGCTCCGTGGCTATAGACATACAAATACACCTTAGGAAATGGGAGGCCTCTGTAGATAAATGGCAAGTGGAGCTCTGTGTCACAGAGAATTTTTTTTTAAATAACCCCATTACTGGCATAAAAAACAAGCCCTTGATTTCAGTCTTTTTCTAGTTAGCTGTAGAAGCTTCTTTTCCAGCTCCTTTAATATAGCCTTTACTGTGCTGTGCAGTTTTTATCTGTTTAGCTCTACACCATTCATTACCAAACACATGGACTCCAGTAAGAGTGCTTTTTTAAATCAGTATGCTTCATTACATTATTTTAACTGTGCTTCTCTGCTCTGAAATCTTCTTCAGTGTTTAAAACTTTGTACAGAATGCGTAAGTGTATTTTAACAGCCCGATACTGTCATAAAAACGAACAAAAAATCTGCAATACTGTGTCACAAACAGACACACTCACACACACACACACACACACACACACATACACTCCTTATTTCTTATTGTATCCCTAAGCTGTACACCCTCTTCTTTTCATCGTGGGTGGTAAAGAGTGGGTTCACCCTGCAACCAGGAAGGCGTCACTTTAGTCACACAGACATAGACACTCGCAAACACACAAATGAGCACAGACACACACAGTGGTCTTAATCACTCCCTGCCTCTCCTGAATGTGAGAGCAGAGCAAGTCTGAACAGGTGGACGAGCTGAGAAAGACTATGGCTGAGAAACAGACCACATGGTCATGTTATCGTCACTTCGCAGAGAGTTTAATTGACTTGTACAGAAATTTGCTGTGGATTTGTCTTGGTGACATTAACAATACTAGCCAAACTTAACTTAAACATAACTTTAAACTAAAGCCAGTGTACTGATTTAGCTTACATGATGTAGATTTGTAATGCGATTTGGCTAATGAGTAATACATGGACCCCCCCAACACACACGCACACATACATACACACATTTCCTTGTCCTTTGTCCTTTGTCTATTTTGTGCTCATTATATAGCATATGCCAGGAATAGGTCAGTGGAAATGTTACAGATTTCTTTCCCTGTATCTTTAAATAAAGGTCATGTCATTTCATAGGAAATGGCATTGTAATCATCTTACCATGTTTCTAATGTAGTGCTGTCAAAAATGTTATCTGTAAATAGAATCCTGGAATTATTCAGTGACATTCCCTTTTACAATTTGCAATGAAACTAATGATAATGAGGTTTTGCATTATAACCATCTATTGATACCATTCATTTTTCACTTGCTTATCCAGTTGGCTGCAGCCTATCCCAGCTATCATAGGGCGAAAGGCAGGGTATACCCTGGACAGGTCGCCAGTGTATTGCAAGGCTAACACGGAGAGTCGGAAAACAAGCATAAGAAGAACATGCAAAGTCCACAAAGAAAGGCTCTGGATGGCTGGTGGATTTGAACCCAGGACCTTCTCATTGCGCTAACCAAGTAGTTTATAATGAGGCAATTAGCTGCCCATTGTCATATGAGCTAGGCTCTGTATGTCCCCAGCCTGAATGAGCCTGAATTTGATAAGCTGTTAAAAGGATGGATGGATCGTAACCACGGTTCTTAAAGTGTTGTCCGTAGAATAATTGCCACTTCTGAACAAATGTGCAAGCACGGCAAGGAAAGAAGGCACTACTATGTAATTAATCCAAAATTTGTGTCATACTATAACTACTGAGCGACCATCACTCCTGTTTTAAATAATCTATTCTACCTATGATAGCAGACCACACTTTCCTTATATTAAAAATGATTAATAATGCGCGATGTATACGTTATTCCCCTGCGCCCCAGTTGTACATTGCCTCCGTAAATTGACACTGTGTCACGAAAACTTTGAGAATCTCTGACTAATTGATTTAAATTAAAAACTCACAGGAAACGACCGCCAGGCGTCGCCACAAACCACCCTCTCCCATTCCCTCAACCATCAGCTGGATGTTGTTACTGAGGTAATCAAAATGATGTCTTCTCCTGTCAGGTAGGCATCACACAAAAAGACAGCATAGAGACTGAGATCAAGCCCGCGCCCTGTTGGTCGCATTTGAACAGAAAGGGGAACAAAATCGAGAAAAAGCGTCCAGGAATCAACTTTTGTATCTCTGGATGCTGCGAGCTGTGAGGATTTGGAGAATCAAAAACTAGGAATGAATTGTTTATGACGGGTATAAGAAGGTGAGATGACAAAGAACCTTTCGGCCTTTCAAGGAGCGATACCAGCTTCCTTCTTAACCAGTTGGAGTGAAGGTGTGAGGAGTGAGAGAGCGGGCTGCTGGTAATTACCGAGGGGGGCTGTGGAGCCGCCTGCATGCCTGTGGTGGTTCTGAGGTGTAAGGTCTCTCTCTCTCTCCCTCTCGCGCTCTCTCAGTCTTTATCAATCTGTCTTTGGTGCGTGAGCGCGCACCGCAATTGTGATCGGCGCGCGGATGATGATGATGAGAGCGTGACCTCACCGCTTTCCGCACAGCTGCTGGAGAGCGGGGGAGACACACGGAGAGCGGAGCGAACAACATAAACACGCCGAGGGAGACAGCGAGAGAGAGGCGCGGAACAGCGGAGAACATTCACAACTCAGCGGGGAACCGCTCGGCACGAGGGAACACCGTCGTCGTAGGGCGTCCGTGGACTGCTTCCCAGTCAGTCCGCCTCCCAGAATGTTCTGTGCCCCCGGTTCTTTTCTACGGTACACGAAACAGTCGCCGCGGCGTCCCCACGGACACTGAAGCCCAGATGCTCACCCTCTCCGCCGACATGGACGAGTCCTCGTCACTGCTGGATCTGCTGGAGTGTTCGGTGTGCCTGGAGCGCCTGGACACCACGGCTAAGGTGCTACCGTGCCAGCACACCTTCTGCCGCCGCTGCCTGGAGAACATTGTCAGCTCCCGGAACGAGCTCCGCTGCCCGGAGTGCCGCATCCTGGTGGACTGCGGGGTGGACGACCTGCCCGCTAACATCCTCCTGGTTCGCCTCCTGGATGGTATCAAGCAGCGGCCCCAGCGAGGAAGCGGAGGAGGAGGGGGAGTAGGAGCGGGAGGCAGGCAGTCCCTAGCCGGGGGCTCGCTGCAGGGGTACGCAGCCGGGATATCCGCCTCTCCTCCGGGCACAGCGATCAGGGAGCTTCCCGTGGCCACCAGGAGCTCTCCTGTTAAGGTTAGTCACTTTTCCCCCAATTGTGCACGATGTGGATGACGACACCTAACATCCAACACTTTCGAAAATACGTAATTTTGTAAAAAGTTAGTTGGTTTTCATTTTGCAATACGTAACGCACAACTTTAAGGTTGTTTGCACGGCACTCTGTACCGTACTGAGAAAAGTACGGGCGTTCTTTCTCACGCTTTTAATTACTGGAACTGTAGATCAGCGTGCTCATCATCCGCCTGCTCAGATATTCAGGTGCTGTGTAGTTAGATGCAAACATTCCAATTATATCCTGATTATATAAACTGTGATTTCATGCATCGGTCATACTTCTGGTCATGAGTTGAATGAAGGGAGGAAAAAAAACTTGGAATAAGACTCCAAGTCATGGAATACATTGATCGAGAGAATGAGAACATTTCTTTCCAATGTTCATAATATGTAACTGAATGGAAAAGGAGAAATGCGTTGCTGTGGTTTTCCCATACTGTTACAAAGACAGAGATGTGTAGTGACTCATTTATAATCTCTCTTGTGTTACCTAATTAAACTGAACTGAGTTTGCAAAGCAAGAGGGGAGGCAAACGTGAAGACAGATGGAAGAGGATGGGGTCACTGGTCAGTGTTACAGTTGCCATACTTCTGGTAATGTCCAGCCGCCCACAGGCTGCAGCATTCTGAGGTTTTATTACTCACACTCAATGGGAGTAGATCTGAGAGCTTTGTTTACTTCAGTGCAGCCAGCATTGTCTTATGGCTGTAACTTGTTAAAGAATATGTCAGTTAAGCAGTAAAATGTGAGACAATCTGCACTTAGCTGCAAAAATATTGACATTTTGCTGGAATTTTCACCTGGGGTCTAAAATCTGGAAAAGCTTATGGTTTGCGGTTTGATAGAAATGCTCAGGGTTTTTCTTTTTGTTTGTTTTTGTTGTTTTTGCTTTACTGAATTCAGAAGTACCAGAATTGTGTGGTTAAACATCCTGCAATTAAACAATTTAAATGTTTGTACAAATAGCTAAAGTGCTTTAAGATGTTTTTCAAGACTCGAATTTCAGTTGTAAACGCATACTGACAGTGAAATCAGAAAATTCAACAGCTAATGGAAAAGACTGGCTAAAAACCATAAATGTGGTAAGGTGTCAGAAGGATCTTTGAAAAATAATTTGCGACATGTTACAAAATTTATTGTGGACATATTGTGTGTGTGTGTGTTGGTTTTCTGATAAGAACAATGAGATTTCTTAGAGCTGGAGTTTCCGTCATGAATTTAGTGAGGACCTGAGTAAGAAAGATGGTAAATGGCCTGCATGTATAGCGCTTTACTCAGTCCTTAAGGACCCCAAAGCACTTCACACTACATTCAGTCATTCACCCATTCGTGATGGCAAGCTACATTGTAGCCACAGCTGCCCTGGGGTGCACTGACAGAGGCGAGGCTGTCGGACACTGGCGCCACCGGGCCCTCTGACCACCACCAGTAGGCAAACATGGGGTTAGTATCTTGCCCAAGGATATTTGGCATGCAGCCAGGAGGCAGCCTGGGATCAAACCACCAACCTTCTGATTAGTGGCTGACCTGCTCTGCCACCTGAGCTACAGCCACCCCAAATGCAGATGCAAAGAATGTTCAAGCAACTTAAAAACATTCCTGTCAGGTCTCACACCATATTCAGTGCTTGAGTTTTCTCACATTAGCTAGGCATTGTTTGAAGATGTGGAGCGCTTGAGGTGGTGAACAGAAATCCAGACCCTCAGTGACATTTCTGCCAGCACTTAAGCCTTTATTTCACTTTGCTTGTTAAACTTTAAGGGGCCTACAGGCAATTTTGGAGCTTGGAACAGCAAAAGCGACATGTGGTGATATAAGCTCTCATATTTTTAATAGTTTTATACAGAAAGTGTAGAAAGGATATTGAACTGTTAGTTTTAAAAAAGTTTTTGGACAATTGCTCTGGAGCACAAAGTGACATCTTGATTTGCAGTTTGCACCGGAAATAATGGTATCCAGAAAATATTTTATATTTGCTGTATTTCTAATATTTAGGGTTGCTGTAGCTCAGGAGGTGACTTTACCTCCTGAGCTATGCTGGTTCAATGCACTGCCAATCCACCACCTGCTTCATCCCCAACCGGTTGCGGAAGGTGGCCGCCCCTCCCTGAGCCTGGTTCTGCCTGAGGTTTCTTCCTATTTAAAGGGAATTTTTCCTTCTCACTGTCGCCTAATGCTTGCTCAAAGAGGGTAGCTTGACTGTGGGGGGTTTCTCTCTATTATTGTAGGGTCTTTACCTTACAACGCCTTGAAGCTATTATTGTTGTTGTGATTATGCACTATATGAATAAAACAGATTTTGGAATTTAATTGAATTCGATCCCTGGCTGCTCCCGCCTGCATGCCGAAGTATCCTGGGTCTAGATGCTGAACTCCAAGTTGTTCTCTGATGTGTTCATTGGAGTGTGAATGCAAGATAGAAAGCACTAGAAAAAGTGCTTATATGAATAGGTGTGAATGGGTGAATGAGGGATGTTGTATAAAGCGCTGTGAGTAGAAATAAGAACCATATAAGAACCAGTCCAGTTACCATTTACTTGTAAATATACATGATTTATTGAGTAATCAAGTAATCAGCAGATCACTTCAGCCGTACTAACATGGATTTCAGAAGCTGTTGTCCGAAGCAGCCACATACATGCACAGTGGACGCTTACTACTTAATTGTGGCCAGTCTGTGCTTGTTTTAGGGCCCCATGGGAGAGGACTCCACTGTGGACCAAGCTTTTATTGGTCAGTGAACACACAAACAGTCACCCGCTAGTACACGTGCACACACCTATAACCCATTAACGCCCCCCCGCAATCCCACTGCAGTCACTTTGTCCAAGTCTCATCCAGGCTCTCCTGGGACCAAGGCTTGGTGATGAAAGTGTGAATTAATCTCCTCTAACAGTGGTGTGTGTGTGTGTGTGTGCGTGTGCATTTGGATGCACACACCTCAACATATAAACAGCAGGGGTATCGCAAAAGGATTTAATTCTCTCTTTGAGTGACACACTTGTGCAGCACTACCTCACAAACACACATGGTCACAGAGGGAGTCAAACAGGTGAAACAGAGCACTCTACATCATGTATTTGGGGTTGTAGATTAGAATGAATGTGTTGCTATGGAAAAGGAAGAAGAGGCAGGCATGCTGAGTCAGCAGTGAGATCTGCAATTCCCCCGCTCTTTGTGCTCCTTGAGCCTCTGTTGCCGACTTCGTGCTTTGACCAGTTAAAGTCTATCAAGACCGATAAAGTCTATTTTGCCAATCAGAAAGAGAGATTACAATCCCCATCTATAACAGTGTCAAAAAATAGCTCTTTCACATTGTTTTTACAGGGATATTCAAACCTTTACAGCGTTATTTCCTCTGCTCAAACATTTTTTTGGGGGTCAAACATTCAATTGCTGTGTTGCTCTTAACTTGAAAGGAGAAATTTGGAGCCTATTTGCATTTTTAATACATCTTAAGTAGTCCCTCAGTCGTTGTGATGAACATCAGCTGTTGCATTTGTGTGCTCATTGTTTTTCTTTTTTTGTTTTGCTTTGAATAGCACAAGATTTTTATAGTAAATCAATTTTAGTATATTTAGTCTCTTTCAATCTTGGCAGCATGGTGTTGTTGTTCCCTCACAACAAAATCCACCTTTCTCTGTGTGTATGTTTCTCCTTGTGTCTGCATGGGTTCTCTCCAGGTGCTCTGGCTTTGTCCCGCAGTTCAAAGACATGTGGTTAGTGGGGTTAGATTAACTGGTGATTCTAAATTACCCATACGTGTTAGTGGTTGTTGGTCTCTCTGTGCTGTGTGACAGACTGGTGACCTATTCAGGGTGTGCTCCGCCTTTTGCCCTATGGCAGCCAGGATCGGTTCCAGCCCCTCCCCTGAGACTTTGAATTGGATAAGCGGAAGAGAGTGGATCTCTGTCAATCAACTAAATTATGTTAAGTCTTATTAAAGCACAATAATACTCAGACTCAGTTATGGCACCTGTCTTTTATTATCAGTTCTCATACTGACTGCAGCGTTGTTCTCAATTTTCAGTTCTCTTGTTTTAGTCCTGTTTAGCATGTGTTTTAGCTAGATTTCCAGAAAATGTGTCACTGTATGTACGTTAAATTTCAGTCCAGTTGTAGATAGCCCAAAGGAAGCATGGTTGTACACTGATTAGCCCTGCCACATCATAGCAAGAGTGTTCCTGGTTTGAACCCACTGGGGCCATTCTGTGTAAAGTTTGTTATACAGAAAAAAAATCATTTATCAAGTTTTAGGTGTAAAACTAAAACCAATTTCTTGGGAAAATGGGGGGAAAAATGCCGGCATATTTATGGTCACGTTTTTCTCATGGCACAGAGTGAATCAGATCTTATTTTTGAATGTGGTCAATGTCATTACAGAAACCTATTTGATACAGAGCCTTTTGCATTGGTTTGATCAGAAATGTCTTCACTTGCTAAGTCTGAAGAGAGACAAATAAGACGTCTGCACTCTGAAGCATTAGAATGCTATCATCAGGACCTGATGATGACACTGAAGGATGACAGATTCATGAATTTTTAGTGGCTTTCTTCTGGCAGGTTGGCCTTGGTAGGAATATGTCCTTTTAGAGTGGATTGTTTTTTGAGAGTTAGGGGTTTATGGATTATTTGGGCTCTCTTTTATACTTCAGTGACTTACCCAGACTCCTGTTTGGTATTCAGTTCGTCTGCTCATCCATCTGTCAGTGATAGATTTTGTCTTAGAAGAGATTAATTTTGGATCGCTATGCACAGTATAAAACATTCGAAGTTCTCAATCATTTTGATGTGATCACGAATCAAGAATATTCTTCGGAATTATATTCTGGTCATTTACAGATAATTATGATGTACCTGAGCATCAACAGTCAAAATTCAGAGCTAAACTGATCTATCAAATATCTGTTCAAGCAAACTGCTGCATATCGTCACACTGAAAGTAATTTGTTGGGCTGCCCCAGAATAGTTTCACTGTGATTTACCATGGACTGTCAAAGTCTCTAAGAGTATAAAGAAGGGTTCCTTCATTAGGTGATCGTGAGCATTGTCTAACCTATCAGTCCAAAATTGCTTGTAGCTGTTTAATTAGTTCAAGATCTGATAGCTGTGAAGATGATGCATTAATACTTTTCAAAGTGTTCAGTTACTTCTTGTACCCAACGGATGGAGGTATTGCCTTCTTGGAAGCTGCAAGATAGAAAAGTTGCATCTAAAGGATCACTCATAGCAACTTTTTAATTACTTGCAGTAACCATTCCCTTTGAGGGGACGAGTGGATCCGAATCATGCTAGCAAAATGCACTCAGAGGCACAACAGAGCCACGATATGTCCTGCCTCTAGGGGTCAAAAGGTTCACGTCTTTCCTTTAATTTGTCACCCATCTGTAGCAGTCCAATTTTCATCAAAGCAATGTGTCACGAAGATCCCAGCCCTTGATCTTCTTCCTTACCTGTATTTACCTGGGGTTGCTATGGTGACACCTGGGGTTACCATGACAGTGCACTGTCCTTTCATCTCCAGAGTCAGATATTGCTTTGCCCTGTCATTCCCAGGGATTAGGTGGGGTTCCAAAAGGAAATAGTCTTTTACCAGTCCCTGTAATGATCCTTTGAACCTGTGTCCTTTGTATGATAGCACAGTAGAGACACACAAAGAAACACAATGCGTGCACACACAGGCACACACACACACACAAAGGTGTTTTCTTAATGTAAACGGTTTTTCTAACTTTAACTCTGGAACGCAGTTTTTTAACTAGAAAAACAATTTCCAAACAAGTCTTAAAACTCACTTAAAACTTACAAACTTAGAATCTGCTCACTCATTTGCACAATCACCACATTTCCTTCTCCCCAGCTGCATATACAAACGCACACGTTCTCATGCACACACGTGCATGCACATTTATTCAGTCGTTAGTGTTGCAAACTGCCGATCTCTGCAGCAAACAACGAGCTCCTCGTCATTACCTCCACATTATCCCCCCAACTTCATGAATACTGAACGAAGGCCTGGCACACATGCTACACAGCGATGTACACGCACACAGCCAAACAGATGCACACAAATCATCTTCGTGAGTATTATAGTATCGCTCTAGACACTCTCTTTTTCTGTGCTCGTAAATGTTTATGTCTGTGAGCGCGCGACCTTTTCAGCTCAGCTTGTTAGCACATACTCGCACAAACACATCTTTTCCCTCTGTGACTCTCTGCTTATTGCTTTTCATCTTCTGCTCACTTTTTCTGAAGTAAGAAGAATCAAATTAATTCAAATAAAGTCGCAAAATAAGGTCCCCATCCCCCACACACATGCAAGAAGTGCATTTAGCACTCTGGTTCTCCTCTGGCATCTATGGAATTATGCTGTTTTGTGGTGTGCTTGCACAAATGTGTGGTAGCTGCAGTATGCATATGGTCCCATGCTTATTTTTGTGTTTATCAGTTGAGCACAATGGGATTTTGAATGGTTTGCAATTAAGCAGCCCACAGAGTGTGTCCAGAATCTTGTAGTTTAAACCGTTTCCTTGCCAGAATGTGCTGTGGTATTGTTTCCTCCACAATTTTATTCTCGTCCGCCTAAAGTGGACCAGTGTTTATTTTTTGCTCTCCTTTAAAATACGGGGCAGAACCAAAACGACTCATTCACATTTTCAGTAGATTCATGGGAAATGTATTTATTTCTGCACTAGACAAAGAACAGAAACCTAACTTTAAATATACGCATTCTCCAAAAAAGTCATTTTTATTTCTTCTGGTGATTTAAAAAAATGTTGATCTTTGTATGGCTAGATATGTTTTGGTGTCATGTTTCTTTGGAAATATAAAACACCCAGAGTTTTAGAATCAAGTGCCACGGTTCTGCCAACAGTTCTAACCACTCAAAGAACGGACACAGTGGGGTGGCATCTTTAGATTCCCGTTGATATCTCATTTTGGCACATTACTGAATCTTATGGTCCCGTGGGTTGCAGGGTGAGAACCCCTGTGGTTGAAATCCAGTGGATGTTCAATCAGATTGGGACCTGGGGAGACTGGGGGCCAGATCAACACCTTGGATTCATGCTGTGTTCGCTGAGCTGGTTATGACCTTAATCCAAGTGAGGGTGTTCTTTGTCTGCAAAAATGTTTAGGTGGGTGGTATGTGTCAAAGAAACATCCTCATGAATGCCAGAAGCCAAGATTTCCCTGCAGGATATGGTATTGTAACAAGGTGATCAATGTTACCCTTTTCCCCCTGTCAGTGGTTTTATTGTTCTTGCTTACTGGTGGGAGACAGCTTTGCCTATAATAATATATTTTGCAGTACCAATTCCTGTTTTGTACAACTTTATTATATAGTGTCTATATTGTGCTAAATCTGTGAAATTCTATATCATATTGCACCCTACCATCATCTAACTAGTATAGATATGGAGAAAGGTGGATCAAATAATGTTCCAATGGATAGAAGCAGTGTGACAGAAGAGGGCAGCTTCCAGCCTGGGAGATGTGTTTAGTTTTGGGGGTTGATGTATAACGGGTGTTAAGGGCTAAACATGCTTTTGGAGCTTGACTGCTATTCCCACGAGTGTAGCCAGTTACACACACACACACACACACACACACACACACACACACACGCACGCACACATACACACACACACATTGGGTTAAGGGTTAACCCCCTCACTACTGCTCCTTTTGTTACTATGGAGATAAGGGTGAGAAGTCACTGGCCACTAGTCAAGCCATTATATTTTAGATGGAAGATTGACACCTTATTATCTAGATCCAATTAACATTTAAATTTATTCTAGGACATTGCATTTTAGACAGATTTTTTAAAACTGTAATTATTAAAAACGAAATCAGATTAAAGTTTCCCTGTGAACATTTTTCAAGGAAAGTGAAAACAATGTTGCATAACTCTGGATCTTTCTAATTTGTCATTACAGAACGCCTCGCAGAAATATCTCAATCAGTTTTTTCTCCTACGGTTCAACCACAATCAATTTTTTTCTTTCATTAAATCATTGCATAGCTGTCAAAGTCTGGTCCCAGTGAAAGGAATTGTGTAAGCTACTGTTTTCATCTGTGAGGTTTTACATATTACAACAGCTAATGGTTGCATTAAAACACAGGAATAATGAATAGAAAATGTGCTTTAGAGAACCTAAATTATTAACCTTAATTTAATTTTAGTTTAATAATTGTAAAAATTATACATGCATGCTGTTTTTGTTTTTAAATAACATAAAAAAAACCTTATATAGCCCCTGCATTTTCGCTGAATTACACATGCTTTTTCTTCATTCAAAGTTATTAGACACAATTGAAGCCCCCACTCTGTCACTCTCTTGAATATACACGTACATCTTAAGTAAATTTTTAAAAAAAGGAAAAAAACGGAACATATAAATTGTGCCCCTTCAGCAGAATGTGAACAGCAGGTAAGGTAGCGATTAGCAAAACATGGCAGATGACAGAGTTAAGGAAGTTTTATAAGTATATAAAACTTCCTTAACTCTGGGGCGATCGTGGCTCAAGAGTTGGGAGTTTGCCTTGTAATTGCAAGGTTGCCGTTTCGAGCCCCGGCTTGGACAGTCTCGGTCGTTGTGTCCTTGGGCGAGACACTTCACCCGTTGCCTACTGGTGGTGGTCAGAGGGCCCGGTGGCGCCAGTGTCCGGCAGCCTCGCCTCTGTCAGTGCGCCCCAGGGTGGCTGTGGCTACAATGTAGCTTGCCATCACCAGTGTGTGAATGTGTGCGTGAATGGATGGATGACTGGATGTGTAAAGCGCTTTGGGGTCCTTAGGGACTAGTAAAGTGCTATACAAATACAGGCCATTTACCATATTTTTTGGCTGAAAGTGTCATTGTGCCCCAAAATTCCCTATACTGTTATAATGACTAGTACAGTGAGGTACTGAAAACCATCCTGGTATCTAATCCCCAAATTGGTGCTTATCTCAAGGTTGTTTAGGGGTTGAATAAGTGAAGAAATTTGCTTTGGAAAAGTGCTCCAAGTAACAGTTTGTGACTTGTAGCACGTTTTCCTTTGGTGCTGACTCCTTTAACAGCCTGCTATGTAATGTGTGTATGTCTGTTGTAATATCAGATAAGGTTCCACTACTGATGTGCTTGAAGAAGTAGAACGGTTCTCTTGGGGGAAGAGAATCGTGGAAACACGCAGTGGTTTCTTCAGGTGTCAGACGCTGCATGGGTGCGTGTGTGCGTGAGCGCTTGTATGCCTAAGTGTAAATATGTTTCAGTTCCTTCCTGTCTTATTGCAAAAATGCCTCCTCTATCCTCCTCTGCCACCCCTCCTCCTTCTCCTCATCTTTCTCTGTAATGGAGAGATGTTGAAATGCACCCACCACCCACTTTAGATTTGGCAGGAAACAGAGTATTGGCTGGAGTAGAGAAGACACATCAGAGCGCACACACATACACACATACATGCAGACACATTTGAACAGAATTTGGAAACATGGCAGTGAATACAGGTCTTCCTTTTTATCGACCTGCTGTTCATTTTCACAGCTCTTGACTTCAGTTCATCACCAGTTGTGTGGAAATTATTCCTTCCTTTCTTTAAAAATATTCTCAGGAGCTGTTGATGTTCCTAGTTTAATGTGTAAACAATTTCCAGATTTTTACTATAAACTTTACTTTTTCTGTCTGTAAAATTAGGCAGGGAAAAAAACAGCTTTAAATGTGTGTTTGTTTGTTTTTTAAATCCATGAATCGGTGTTGCTGATGTCAACCCTAGTTTTGGTTTTTCCTGACATCAGTATAATTTCTGGTTGACCAGACAGACGTAACTGAATAAAACGATCATTTTTTGGGCGATATTAATGAATGGACTACATTTATAAATAGACTTTGCCAGTGTCACTCACTGTTGGTACTGCAGGGGAGCGAAAGAAAGGCGCTGGGGCAAAGTGCTCACTGTGCATAAACAGATTCTTTTGATTGAATTAAAATGTTAAATGGGAAACAGGTGCAGGAATTTATTTTAACAAGTTCAAATATACATGGCAATACAATATGTACGGCAAAAACAGAGTTTGTACAATTTTAATGAGCTTGAAAGTCAATATTTGGTATGATCACCTTTGCTCTGCAACACTTGTCAGTTCTTTAAGTAGTCTTCAGGAATAGTTCTCCAGATTTGTTGAAGAACATTTAAAGCTCCTCTTTAGATGATGGCTACCTTTTGTTCGCTTCCCACACTGCTTCAATAATGTTGATGGCCAGGCCATAGGGAGACCGATCCATGACTGATTGTGTTCCACTGTGTGTGTTTTATTTTTTCCAGGTATGCTTTTAGTGCAGTGCCAGTGTTTAGGATCAATGTCATGCTGAAAATCGAAGCTGTTGTTAATCAGATGCTTTCCAGATGGTATTGTATGGTGGGTCAAACTGCCATGGTGCATTTCTCCGTTCATAATTCCATCAATTTTGACAAGATCCCAAACACCACTGGCTGAAACGCAGCCCTAAAGCGTGGCAGAGGGTTTGCACAGATGGCTGTAGAAACTGACTGTTGTACCTCTCTCCTCACTTCCTCAACACATATTGACAGTGACCAAAAATTTCATCTTTTCATGTGTATTTTGGAACACTTTTCTCCCTGTTGAATGGTGACTGTCAAGAAGCCAGTCTCGGCAATCACCATTCCACTGAGATCATTTGTGATAAGTCGTTCGCAAACAGCAGATTGATCAACTGAACCACCAGATGCATCTCTCAGGGCCAGTGTCAGGATTTTGTTGGATTCCCCCCCCCCCCTATTTTTAAGGTCAGGACTTTCAAGTTCTGCTGAGATATTTTTATTGGCTTCCCACTGCTTTGTCCTCTACTTGTCTATTTTACACCACACACCATGATGAGAAACGACTCGTTTTCATCTAATAGCTCTTTGGGAATCACCTTGTTGGTGGAAAAATAGAATTTTATGCCTGTCAAACTGTTTTATATTTGGCATTTTTCATATATTAACTTAAAGAAGTCAGAGTAACTGATGTGTTTTTACAACAGGCTGCTAGTAACAAAGTGCCTAAACAGTTAATTGATTCTTTGATAAGTTGTTTGTTAGGTGCAGGTTCATCCTTTGACCTAGGTGCCTTTTTTATGCTTCAATGATTCATAGGTTAGTGTTAAGTGGTGCAGCAGAAAAAGAATAGATTTGTGAGTAGGTGGTAACTGAGTAAGGAAAGTAAGGAAATTATTGTCACACTTTGGTAATTAAATGAAGAGAAAATTATAAACAGTGCCCTTTTTTACTCAGTGTACTTTCTGAAATATTTCAGGTAGACTTTTCCACAGTTTGAAAGTTGTGAACTATATCCAGTCTTTAAAAAGTTAATGTATGGAGACAAAAACACCAGTGCAAAATAAAGTGAACTCTGTTTCGTTTACACATGAAGTATTAAAGTGTGAATATTTTATGCTAAAATCAGCGTTGAATCCTTAATAAATCACAAAGTGTAATAGCACAGCTGTTAAAATATTCTGAATATGGTGTCAGACTCAGAAAACCATGAATATATAAAGATCTATAATAGAATAGAATAGAATAGAATATTCCTGTAGGGGCTACAGGAATACTGAGTTCTAATTTATTTTTTTCCTGTGTGTGAATGAATGTGCATCTGCATGCATATAAAATTTTGGGGTCATATAAAAGCATTGCCGGTTATTTCAGGACACTGATCCTCAGTGTTCATGGCTACAGTACAGCTGTGATCAGCTTTCCACTCTGACGTCTGTGTCCAAACATCTACTCCTGGCTCTGTCTTTGAGTCTGTGTGTGTGTGTGTGTGTGTGTGCATAAATACTATGTGTGCGTATTTGAATTGGCATATGCATACGTGTGTGGTGTTTGGTGTTGGTTTGTGTGCGTACTTACAGTAAAGAAATTGCTATGTGTATGTATGTGTGTTTCCTGGCTGCTTTATGTTTATAAGTAGGTTTGCTCAAACTTTTGTTGGTGCCTGTGTGCTTAGAAGTTCAGAAACCCGTCATGGTAGTGTGTTAGAGGGGAAGGGTGTGTATCTGGGGGTGGGGGGTTAAAGCTGGAAGAAAAGCATGAAAGCCTAGTGGCAGTTATGTTGTGAATTTTTGGCTTTGGGTCTGGTGTGTTGTGTGTGTGTGTTTGTGTGTGTGTGTGTGTGTATGTGTAAGAAGGATCTGGCAGTTTTCTCCCTTCGGGACAGGGATTATGTAAGCACAGAGAAGTAAGGTCAAATACCATCGTTTTTTTCCAGCTGTGTAGACTGGGAACAATGGAAACAATGGTAGACACAATAAACATAAAACCCTACAGGTCAC
Organism: Rhamphochromis sp. 'chilingali'; assembly: GCF_963969265.1. Classification (NCBI taxonomy): domain Eukaryota; kingdom Metazoa; phylum Chordata; class Actinopteri; order Cichliformes; family Cichlidae; genus Rhamphochromis; species Rhamphochromis sp. 'chilingali'. The sequence goes on from NC_137941.1 coordinate 12,408,728, forward strand.
TGCCACTTTGCTCTTTATCAGATATTTTATGGCTTTACATAGGGCTTATTTTAAGAAACAGAAATTGAAGTAAAGAGGAAGAGGGAGAAGATTAGAAGTATCAACAGAGACATTACTCTTGCAACATGCACAGACCAGTCTTACAAATTTTATCTCTTCATAAAAAAGGAGGGCGGGTTTGTTGTTTAGCAAAATCTCTTGGTCTGTGCTTATAATAGTGAACGTTTCTTTGACATTTCGTCCTCCAGATACAGACATTTTATTATATTGTGTGAAATCACAATTTCAAGGTATCACCAGTGTAAGTTTTTCTCTGATAAGGCTAGTCTGAAGAAACTTGTCCTGAGTGATAGCCATTATTGCATACTTAAATATAATCATGATATTAGGGAGGCCAATAGTTTTAGAAACATGTGGAATCAGTGTTCATTGAAGGTCATTGAAGTTATTATAGTGGTGGGTATTACACAGGCCTAGAGACCAGTTAGAGAACATCTGGAAACCACTGGTCACTAGAGGAAAATGAGTATTCTGCAATCAGTTGCTAGAGGCTTCTGGCTGATACTTGGTGAAATCAGTCACAAAACTGATGCTGGACCAAAAACCTCCTTGTGATTGCTTTGGTTGCAAGGAGATTGCTGTGGTAGCCCATCATTTGCATGAAAGATGCAGACTTGTCTGCAAACACTCATCATTGTACTCTCTGAGGTTTAGTGAAACTTGAAGAAGTGCAACCTAAACCAGAAACAAAGACATTCGAGGTAGAAGTTGTGCCTTACTGCTGCAACCAACACATTTCGAAAGGTGGTCACCCTTCCTGTTCTTTTTTTTTTCCAGAGTTTGATTGCACTTAGCAAGCAGTCCTCTGGCATTTGCTGTCAGATCAACATCTGCAATGTAAACTATGGGCGACTATGCAGCACTGTGTACTAGGGATGGGTACCGGTAGTAACCAGACCGAAAAGCAGCGCACATTTCAGTGCTTTCTTTCGGTGCTTTTTTTTCCCTGAGATGTCATACACTTTGGATTCCAGCCAATCATTTTACCTTTGCGAGCGTAGTAGGCGGGCCCAGGTACGTACATTCTTTTAGAGCAGAGCTACAGATTAAAAATGCCCTAAGCGAAGCGGTCAAAGTCTGGCTGTACTTCACAGCAAAAGATGCAAACTCGGCAGCCTGTAACAAGTGCTTTAAGCTGATACTGTGCAAAGGAGGTAACAGCTCGAATCTGATGAAACACCTGGCGACACATAGCGTTTTGTTAAAAGCCCAAAAATCCGAGTCCTGGCCCCTAGCCCTGCCAGTGTAGCAGAAATGATGACGGATGATGATGGCAGCAGCAGCCGTTCTTCTCTGCGTGAGTAGCTTAATGTTGTTCGTGTGTAATTTATGTTGAGTAGGCTAACCACGTTATTACATTAATGCATAATAAGGTGAACTATCAAACACCGTCGTAGTTACATGCGGCTGTCTTCTTGTTTGATGGCAGGTACTCCCTTCACCCTGGCCAAAAAGGCTAAAATGACCAAAGAAAAAGTGGAAAACAGCAAAACATGAGAGGTTTTTGGACAAAGTTTGTTTTTTTTCCATTGATTAAGCACTGCTTCCAGCCAAGAGTGATGCCATAAATCCCCTATAGCTGCAGAAAAGGCTAACATTGTTATCTTTTTACAAAAAAACAGCTGAACATGAGAGGTTTTTGGACCAATTTTGTGTTTTCCATTCTTTAAGCACCGGTTCGAGCACCGTTTAAGCACCGGCACCGTTTCAAAAGTACCGATTTGGCACCGGTATCGGATAAAACCTAAACGATACCCATCCCTACTGTGTACTAGGGCTGGGCAAAACTATTATTTTCCTAATCGATGAATCTAGCAATTAATTTTTCGATGCATCAATGAATCTAATGATGAATTTTTCAATCCGATTCTATTTTGATTTGATTCGATTATTGATTATTTCCCCATTATTTGACTTGTATAGGGTTTGTCCTTTGCAGAAGTTGCTCCTGGATGCCGTCATTTGAGGTGCTGGTGCATAGCCATCATAGCCATTTCCACCTTACAAAGCCGGCAAACAACTGAATCACTTCCTTTTCTGTTAAAATATCCCCAGACTGTAGAACTGTGTGTTCGGGTGGAGTGATTTAAGTCGACTGCAGCTGCCTCACTAATGTTGCTGCTACTCGCTGCCGCCATGTCTGTTTTGAAAGTGACGACGCATCGATGCACATTTTTTTATGTTGACGTATTTTACGTGTCGACGTAATCGATTACGTCGCCGCGTCGTCCCAGCCCTACTGTGTACCTATTTCTGTACACTAGTTCAGACAAGCGACTGCCATCAACCTCCAAAAAACACTTACTAAACAGTTGCGAAACACACGTTTCCTGAAGTGACCAAGGGGGTGTTATGATCATCGACTGACCTGTAGGCCTGTGCAAATGGGTTTTAGCAACTGATTTCACATGGACTTCCAGCAACTGCCAGTATCACTTGCAAACCCCTGTTGGGGAATATACATCGTCTCCTAGCAGCCACTACTTACCAGTTAGTCGCAGACCACTCTTTAGGCCTGTGTGACTGTGCATTACTAAGACACATTGGCACAAATGATCGACACACAAACACCTGCTAGATTGCACTAAAATATGATCAGTAGGGCTTGAACAGCCTGCCATTATTTTGGGGATTTGGAGCTTTGAAAGCAATAAGCACTACATATTGAAAGGGGAATATCTCCTGCAGTGGTTTTGCTCTGTTTCTTCGCTACATTAACATGTATGACAATCAAGAAGAGAGATTGTAAGAAACAAAAAAAGACATTGTTATTCACTGTCTTCGCTTCTCTGTCACTCTACTCTTGAACAGAGCAGACACAGAATGAAAGCTGTGCCTCTCCCATAGAGAATAAGAACTTACTGTGAAGCAGTCCTGTCCTCACATTTTTCATTAGAACATATTGAAAATAAAAAGAGGTGCACAGGTTTGCGAAGTCTAGTGACAATCATTAAGCTTCCAACAATGAACTGTAGCGTGGTGCGAGATACGTCAAATTGCCAACTCGTTTATATTTTCAAATGAAAAAAGAATCAGCTAAACTAACATCAGAATCCCTAAACTGAAAACTGAATACCTAACAGGTGAACAAATATACAGAGAGATTCATTTTCAGTGCTCAGTGTTGGTCTCCTGCCTGCTGAAACTATTAGTGAAACACATCATAATGGAAATAACCCCCCTGGTGACCTGTCCAGAGTGTCCCCAGCCTTTTGCCCAATAAAAACTGGGGAAGGTTCCAGCGTCCTCATGACCCTGAATTCGATAAGCAGTTAAGAAGATAGATGGATGGAAATAACCACCACATCTCATCTAAATTTATGATCTTAACCTTAATATCCATCCAACGAGCCTTGGCACTTACCTGTGTGGAACACCCCATGCAAATCAAGTATATCTGATTTAATGAAACGAGTGTGCAGGTAAATAAGTGAGAAAACATACTGTAAGCAAATAAAAATAAAATGACTCCTAAATTAAGTTTAAACCACTATTTCATTTCACTAAGGCAGCCAACCGCATTAACAGTGTCCATATTTTTTCAAGATGAGACGCACAGAGACTCACTAGGAAAACAATACTAGCCTCGCTGTCACGGCTGCTAACAGGAGAAGGTGCTGGATCTATTCTGCCATCTGCTATCTCTTCAAGTAACTGCGACAAATGTTGACACTCTTTAAACTCAAAGTTTAAAGAGTGTTCTGTCTGAATGCTAATGCCCTCTGTGTCTCACTCTGCCACTGTGCATCACTGTCATCTTACACGGTTTCATTTTCCCCTCTTTCTGCATTCTCTCTTTCATTACTCTAATCTCTGCCTTTGACCGATGTTTGTCCACTCGTAGAGGGACTTTCACAGAATGATTGCAGCCACTTCTCCACTCAGCTCTTCATTCATTCTCTTCATCCCTCCTCAGACAGTTGGCCGAAATCCAAGTTCATCTTACGCTGCCTTTGCCCAATCCTGCCAGCTCTATTAAAACACCACAGGTCATCTTGCTGTTCTCTGGCACCAACTGTACATCGCTGCCATCAGGAAATCGCATAAAATGTACAGTAAACAGACTTTTGTGTTAACTGAGTAAAGCAGCCTTGTAGCTTGTCCATTTTGTGTTGAAAGTTTGAGAATGTGTGGGGCAATATGATTAAGATTAAGCCCTTTTTACACACATGTAATATCATCACTTGCGGGAAAGCTAACAGTGTATCTGTGGCACTTGCTTTTGACCTTCATCATCTTTTAAAGTAAACATGTGTGACAGTTTGTTAAAATTGGCTTTAGATACATTTGTTTCTTCTTTTTTACTGCCGTGATGACTGTGATTAGAAGCTGTGACACATATTTTTCTAATTTCCTGTTTAACACAGCATTGAAATTTGATAGTGCAGCAGCCTGAGAAGTTAGGAGTTCTTTGTTGGGCACAAAAAATCTCAGAGTTTGGGAAGACTAAAACTTCTTAGTCACATGATAGTACGGAAGATCGTAGTAAGTGTATAGTAAGTGAAAGTTTAAAGAATCAAATAGCTTCTTGGCCAGAGTAATTAATAAAGAAGCTATGCTCTGCTACTTAAACATGTATGGATTGCTTTAGATACTCATGTGGCAGGGCTGTGCCAGAAAGGTTGCTGGACTCGGTGGGTTATGCGTGTGTATGCTGAGGTGCAGGTTATTATTTCAACTTAATGTTGCACTTGATATCGACTTACTATAAAGCTAATTGCTAGTTGTGTGGCAGCTCAGACAGAACAGCGGCAATGCGTTAGTGCAGCTCTGCACATGGCGAGACACAGAGAGAAAAAAGGAGTTTCTTACTTTTTAAGCTCTCTTTTTTTAACTTTTCATAGGTTTTTCATAGGAGGAGCAGTAGGGTAATAATCAGAATCAGCTTTTTGGCCAAGTATGTGTACGTATACAAGGAATCGGGCTCCAGTGCAGTACAGACTATACAGAAAATAACAAACTTAAAAATTCAGGCAAGTATTTTTGTGTGTAATGGTGCAAAGATGCAGGAATAATTATGGAATAAATAATGGATGAATAACTGGTTATTACATACACACGAGGACTTTCCAGTTCTTAACAAATGTATTAGACCACCTGTCATAAAAACAAGGGAAAAACAATTATTTGAGAAATCTGTCAACGAGCCAACACACACTCTGGACTTCTGTAAGACGTCAGAAATATATCAAGCCTAATATTCCACCACAATGAAACCTATTTTTTTCTGTTCACAAGTAAATAGCTATAATTTGGTATGTTAATCAAAAAATAATAACAGGCTTCATTATTTTCTTTGCTTTTTTGGAAAACTGTAAATTTGACAATTTATCAGTGAAAAAAATTATATCATTTCTTTGAAACAGCTTGAACATAATAGTGGATTAACCATTACAGAAGCATAAAAAAATGTTTTTGGTACTCAGTGCTACAGAAAAATGAGGGCAGCCGTGGCACAAACTTTGCATTTGCATGAGGGTCTTGCTTTTAATTCAGTGGCAGATATGGTAGATAAGTACAGACACTATGTGAGTGATTTAAGTGTTCATCAAAGTGATGGCTTGTCGAAACTGTACAGATGTCTTGTTGGTTTGATGTACAGAAATCTGTAGTGTCTCTCCAGGGTGTGATTAGCAAACTTACACTACGACGAAATTATCAAACTTAATGGTTGTCGCTTTTGCCTCAAAATTAGAAATAAACAAACAAATAAAATACTTGGTGCACTAGGGCTGTTCGATATAACGATATATATCGGATGACGATATAAAAACGTCTATCGTTTCATTTTACGCTATCGTTTGTTTCGTGGTGAAATAAACTACGGCAATATTTTTTCATTATTTTGATGGTCACTGTAGTGGCTATATTAATTTCTTAAAGTTCTCTATTTCTCTTATATTTAATATAACCACACTACAGACAGACAAGCTTTTGTTTTTATGCGTTGTCGTTAGCAACAACGACGGTAAAACCACCGCGTGTCCGCTTGTTCCACATAAACCTTTCACAATAAAGCTCAAGATCCTGTTGAGACTTTTCAAAATAAACTGAATCACGTGAAAGATGCAGAGTGTTTACGGATGAGAATTAAAAAATAAACCTTAGACTCAAACGTTAGAACAGGCTTTTCCCCGCAGCACGGCGTGTAATAAATACTCACAAAGAAAACAGCGGCCGTTACAACCTATGTCTAAAAATGTATAGTTTCATGCATCAGTTAAAACACTGGACTCCAGGTACACGACGCCCAGCTGGAAACACTTCCCGCAAGTCGAACTGCCCGAGATTCACAGAATTTACAGAAAATGTTACATTTTTGTGATTTATATCGTTATCGGGACGATAGATGTCTTAATATTGGGATATGAGATTTTGGTCATATCGCACAGCCCTATGGTCCACTGACCTGACAGGGGGTCAGGCTCAGATTTAAAGCCTTTACCTCAAAGAATAGAAGATTTTCTCTCCCCCCACCTTAGGCTTTGATTAAGTGGTTGCCATAAGAATTAAGTTGAGGCAATATTGTGTTCTATCAAAGCTGCTAAACATTTACATATAATCATGCAAAGCCAAATCAGTCAGACACACTGAGAACCTTTAGAATGAAATCTTTTTCTCACAGGAAGTGACAAATTAAACGTCTTTCACACTGGAGAACTTCCAATTTGAAATCACTTAATGCACAGAATCCAGGGCAATAAATTTTCTGACAACCATTTTAACCAAGCTATAAAAATACGTTAGTCACACACCATCCTGAAGCAGCCTAGTGTACCTTCATGCCCTAATTCCACCAGGATGCCAGCATGTCCCAGAACTTTTTTTCTCAGGCAATCAACACTAAAACTAGGCTGAAACGGAGAGCTGTGATGAGCAGATATTTTATGTGGATCATCATAGTTTCTTTTTTTCAGTCTTCAAAGAGACTGGCGATGGTTGTGATGGCAGCATTAATCAACTGGGTAGAAATGTGTTGGAGAGCCACAGGAGATTCTGGCTCTGTAGCAAAACTGGGGCAGTGTCAGACCCTGCAGCCATGGCTTTCCCTTTTCCTCTCTGAAAGCGCATTCTTTCATACATTAACCCCATTTCTGCCTTTATCAACACACACCACATTTCTGTCTCATGCTCATTTATGCCTCTTCTTCTTTTTCCCCCAGTCTTCCCAGTACCCAGGTCAGGTTCATCGCGCTGCTTGGTAACAGCACTGTTGTTAAAGTGATATATAATTGTGGGTAAGGTTGGCAGGTCCTTTGGAATGGATTAAAAATCAATGGATGTCGGTGCCATGCTTTATGAAGATGGTAAACTACAACCGCAAAAGCTGCTTTGAGACCAGTTTTACAAGCTTTTAGTTGGATCATTACACAGTTGGAGACACTTGAAATACAATAAAGAATTATAACAGCGCCATACAAAATATGATGAAGTAATACTTATAGTTTGCTTATATAGTGATTACACAATAAAACATTTATTAACATTATTGCGGGACATTTATACACATAGCCAAATGTTTCTTCAACCTAAATCAGATTGTGGTCAGTGACTCAGCCAGACGTCAAAACTGCCAGCCCTCATCTGTAACTTTATGAGTCTGTTTTGTGTTATTTTGGTGAGTGAATTAAGCTTTAGAAAGTATAGAGTTGACAAACGTAATTGCAGAAGAAGAATGTGTTGTTATCGAAGTGTGGTTGTAGCAGTATTCCAAGGGGCGCATACTTGAGATCTTTTTTTTTTTTTTTCATTCCTGCAGTTTGCATACCACATGGAGGCTTTACCTTTTAGCTGAAGGGAGCAGTGTTCTTCAAAATCAGTTAGGCAGTCCTGAGCCTCATATAATACCTGACTGTGCACACACAAACCTCTGTTTCATTGCACCAATTAAACTGTCTGGTTAGATTTCACTTTTCAGCAAAGTAAAGCGGTTTATGCACCAAATATCATCAAGCCGCCAAAAAATACTTCAATTACTTTCATTCAGTGCCACCAGGGTATTCGGTGCCTGATGCAGTGTTTGGATGATTGCCAGAGATATTAAACTATAAGTTTCAAAATAATGAGACTGAAAAGAACGGTGTGTGTGTTAATAAAAACGTATCATAAATAATGTTTTAATTATGTAACAGATGTGCAAATTTACTCATCGTTATCTTGTTTCTGTTTTTATGCAGCTAACGTAATAATGCATCCAGAAATAGTCAACCTTGGTAACCATATAAGGTAAAAGTTAAGATAATAGGAAAAATAATAGCCTTTTATTTAAAATATATTTGTATTTTTTCTGTATTGTTGATTTGTTGTGTTGCGGTGGAAATAAATGCAGTGATTTACTGAAACCTTCAAACATACAGGGAGATAAAGTATATATAAAGCAAAAACAAGAAACTGTCTGAGGCAAGCTTTTTGTAATTTCTTTAAGTATTTTTTAGGAATAATTATCCAGGCTTCTTGGAGGACATTCCAAAGCTCTTCTCTGGCTGTATTTTCTTATTTTCTCTCTCAAGACGATCCTAAACCGCTTCAATAATGCTGAGGTCCAGGCTCTGGGTAGGCCAATCCATCACTATGTGTTTTTCAATCCAAGTATACTTCTACTGCATAAGCGCTTGCCAATCAGGTGCTTCTATTAAGCTTGCCACATCTTCGTTTGTCCTCTACGTGTCCAATTTTTGAATATTTTTAGAGAATGTGCTAAACACCATTCTATGATATTCCAGAAAAAACATACTATTTTGTGCCTGTCAAAATGTCTTTTGTGGATTCAGCTAATGAGCTAATTACTAATGGGAACATTTTGTTATGTATAGACACAACACTGGTTAGATGCCTTTTTTATGCTTGAATGATTAATAGACCAGTGTTATGTGGCTTAACAAAAAACTAAAAAAAATGATGAAAATGATCAGATACTGAAAAGACTGGAAAAAAAATTGAAGGAAAAAATACAAGTGCAGCTTCTTGGAAGGAAAATATAAAGAAATGAGGGGACTTTTGCACAGTGCTATATATTTATTTATTCATTTATTTTTGTTACACCACAGTTTTACTAGGAACTGCAGATCTGGTTATTGTATGGATTGCTGTAAATTGTTGTAAATCACAATGACCTCTGGATAGTGGAGACGCAATTTGTCCCTGCCAGCATATTTGCACTGTTCTGTATTTCATCTTGCAACACTGCACTTCCTGGCCAAGTTTCCTTTCAGGAGAAACTCTCCTGCACTTTCCATCAGCAGACTCTCAGTACATCGTGATGGGAGAGTACAGCTTTTAGAGGGGAAGAGAAGAGCTGATGTAACTGGTATAATGACTCACGCTGGTAATATGTGATAATGCCAGCTTGTTTTCTCACCCTTCACACCTGCACGGTGACAGACTTCAAAAAGTTCTGAGCTTCAACTGCACTTAATAACAGTCCCTTACATAAAGTTTGTGTAATTAGCAGTAATGCACTGTTTTTGTTTGAAACTCTAACCAAAGTAATGCTGACGGCTCCTGTAAAAACACGTTTGTATTATGAGAACTGTTATGCCTACTAATTTTTCTGTGAAATTCAAAATTTCACATTTTTCTGCCTTTTCCACACACCCCTATAAGATATCTAGTTAGTATTTGAAGAAAATCTACTGACACTGGAAGGTGTCATATTCTAGGGGATGTAACTATAGCATCATTCTTGCTGTGAGTTCTATATCTTTGCAAAACTGCCAAGTTTTAGTGTCTCACACTCACAAGAAGACACACTGTCTCACTGAGGTATCTATATATATTTTACTTTGAGTACAGAAGGTTTTGTTTTGGTGCTCCAAATTTAAAAAATGATGCAACACTGCAGCAAAGTACATTTATGGAAACGTATTCTTGCCACCTACAGTGACCAACAGTTTTCACTGACTTAGAGCGACTGTGCCTTAGTCCAAGGTGTGGTACTGCATCTGTGCTTTGTCCACTGAACTTTAGGGCCAGGGTCCAGCCCTTCACAGGGCTCCTGATATACAGCACCCCTGGGTGATATGCACGAGTTAAGTACACTTCAAGATGACTGCTAAGGAAAAAATATTTTCCTCTTTTCTCTTGTTTTGAGTGACACTACAGTGCTCATTTATATCTGCTGAATTCAGCTGCTGCAGCTTTACACATCCACACTTTCTCACGTGTGTTTTTTTAAGACATAAAACGATGTCAGCAGGAAGGCTTTTCCTGGCGGCCTGTTCTTCTGTTTGTGTTGTATGATGTTGGACGTATTAAAGGAAAACCTCTGCAGTCACACCTATTCAGTCATGCTCTCTCTCCCTATTCTATTGCCACCAGAAAATTGAATTTCTACTGCTGTTGTTCCCTGTGATGTCTCTGTCCCAGATAAGTCACTCATGTCCCTTAGTGCCTATATAAAGGCACAAATATGCACGCACAGACATACATGCATAAATGTACACTAACGCTGCTGTTTGTTGACAACTGCTAATACCAAAAGTAGAAGCAGTTAATTTCCTCTGTATTCACTGTTTGTATTTATGTCAGGGTGTAAGAGCATCTGAACAGAGGATTAGATTTAGAGCGTAATACGGAAACCAGAGATAACATCAAAACTTGAAATATAAAAAAATTCATTGATGTGAATCAGCTGTGGCCCATTAGTTTTGCAGTACTTACAATTAAGGTTCATAAACCTAACTCTGACTTGTACTGGACAATTACTGCTCATTCAAAGAACATGTGAAGGAGGTTTGGAAGATTTTAAAGGAGGTTTGGAAGATTTTAAAACAGTGACATTTTATTATGAAGAAAGTTTTGGATGTAATGTCTCAGTCATTACATCTCTCCCTGGCAACCACTGGTTGCTAGGGAGAGATGTTTATTCCCCAACCAGCTGCTGAGTGGTTGCTAGAGGTTAGAAAATTGGTTTCAAGTAAGGCAGTCTCATTTCCATTTGGTGTCACACTTTTTAGTTTCAGTACAAGTCGGCAAGCGTTTGCAGACAAACCAGTGTCTTCCATGAAATCTATGAATGGTGACTAGCAACCAAAGCAATCAGAAGGAGTTTATCAGTGCAGCACTGTACACGTCTTTGCAACCAACTTCACCCATAGACTGTCAGCAGCTTCCAGCAACTATTAACTGATTATTCCCCAACAAGTAGTTGGGAAATACTCAAGACAACTTGTGGGCAGGAGACCAACAACAGGTCTCGAGGCTTGCATGATTTCAGCCTAATCAAACACAAAATGAAAAAATGTATAAAAGTGTTATTTTAACCCTTGTATGGTGTTCGGGTCTGTGAGACCCGTGTTCAGTTTTTTTCAAAAGAAAAATTAAACAATTATTTTTTCACGTGTAAATGTGTTGTGTCTTTCCACTCACTCCACTTGATTATAACTGATTTATTTATAACATTTTATATAAAAGAAAAACGAGAAGCACATTAATTCATAAATGTGATCTAACAAAGGTAAAGGGAAAAAATTAACCATGTTTGCTGTTCATATGTCTTGTAATTGGGATGAAGTAAACATCTGTTGAGTAATTTAACATAAAATTGTTTGATAGTGTTAATTTGGAAAGCCAAAACTCTAGCGGGTCCACCAGACCCATGAACACTGGCTGAGTAACAAAAATACGAACACCACACAAGGGTTAAAGTTAAGACAGGAAAAGTAGAGACACCGATCAGATAAATTACTAAACATGATCCTGATATGCCAAACATCTTTTGAAAACCAGAACCTTTTTGTTCTTACTAAAACAAACCCAAAACTGTTTGCTGAGCTGTTCTGTCGACTGTTTACAAAATAAGTTTCACCCCCAAGTGCATATGCTGCATTTGAGTGTCCCAGTTGTGCCACAGTTAATCATGCGTTTAGTTCCACATGGAGTAAGAAAGTTTGGGTAACGCTGTTCTTTATTTATTGATTTCTTCAAGATTGTGACTATAAATTGGTCAATAGTTATCATTATTCAGGACAAAACCTCATGAAAGTACAATTAATTGTGCAAGTAATTAACAAGATTTGGACATATCAGGTTTTTTGACCTGAAAAAAAATCATGTTTCTGTAGGCAGTGCTCTCATTTCCAACACAGTGGTCTTGACAGTTCCCTGTCATTCTGAGCAGTCTCGCTGATAGTGCTTCAACATATGCAATGATGATGGCAAGTATCAACTTGTTTATTTATTGACTTGCGCTGTGTTGTGTTGGGATGTCGGCATCTGGCTCCTACTGTCTTTTTTGTCAGATTTTGCATTGTTAAGCCCATAAAAAGTTGATCACAAAAAGCAGAGCCACACACAGTTTACAGAGAAATGACAGCCATTATCGTATGAGCAAGGATTTACTCCTTACATTGTTGAAATCCTTCCAAGATTCCTCCTGTAACTGTCACAATGAATGTGTGTTTTTTTGACAGCTTTTGGGTTAAAGTTTGTGTGTTTGCTCCCGCTATGATAAAGCGGAGAGTTTCTGCTGACTGACATTCCTTTTCACAGACAGGCTACATTCCCCGCCACAAGCTGCACATACTCTCGGAAACCACACACACACACACATTCAGAAGACAATGGTTTATGTCTAAATGGAAGATGTGTGACATTCACACTCAGACACACATCGGGCTGATTGAGCAGTTGTAACAACAGATGGCTCTGAAACTATGCAGATGTTTGTGTGTGTTGCTGTTGTCAATCGTGAATAAAGATCTCTTGTTCGTCATAATTGAATCTTATGACTGGCGTGTGGCTCATGAGGCAGAACAACACAGGTATGTGGTTGTGCAGATAACCAAAAAAAAACTGACTTGATTTTCATGGTGTCATTTTTTGCTCCAGAGCACATCAACAGACAGTGATCCATTAGCCGCTGGTGGTCCATGAGTGGACAGGTGGGACAGTCTGTGGTCTCTCTGGTGGTCTGCAGTCGTCTGTGTGTGTGTGTTCAGAGTGAGAGATGTTTGGAGCCAGTCTACATTGCTTGCAGGGCTGAGACTTTTCTATATGTGGTATTTGAGCTGCCTGTGTGTGTCTATCCTTAGCTATCTCTGTTTAGCCAGCCGTCTGAGTGAGGTATTTCACAGAACCGTTCAAAAAGAGCACAGTGAAACATAATGAACTAAACCAATTAATTCTAGATAATAATGAGCTCTTCTGTTCATCCCAGTGGAGAACTTTAGGGTTTTCTGGAGGTCAGGGACTGAGCAGCACCCTGTTACTGGGCAATAAAGCAGGGAGCATACTATATGAGTATTTAATTAACTCAGATATTCTACAGCACACAGGGATGTGGTATCATGCTTTGGCTACAAGTACTTGGTAGATGAATACTGTAAATGCATTGGTGATTGTGGCTTTTTATAAGGAATTTATTTCACAAAACTTCTACTTAAGGCCTTACTCAATGCAATGACATGGTGATTCGATAAAACATTTATCTCAGATATTTCCTCTTCCTATCATTTTTTTATTCATTTGATTTTATGTTCATATTAGTAAACCTGCTATATTTGATATCTCTGTGATAGAGTTTTGCTTTTTTGAGTCTTTCAGTCATCCCTTTGTATGCGCATGATGCTCATCTCCTCATCGTCTTATTTCCTCAATGTGACACTGTTCAACTCTTACACCATCTTGAACTCTTTTTTGCATGAACTTATGCTGAAACAATGTAAGAGACATTCACTATTCGAGAATCCCGTTTTTATTGAGGAAAATTAATTAAAACCCACTCCTGAGACTGTGCTACAGTATTTATTCCAGTATTTACTGTTTTATTTCAAAAAGGAGCAAAGTTCAGGGGATTTAACTTAGCATATGTTTAATACTTTCCACACCCCGTGATAAATGGCTTACATGTGGCAGAGACAAAATCTGAACTTAGTATTTGCAGCTCTGGTGTTTTTTCTTTGTAGACATGCTACTGCTGATCAGAGGAGAAAGACAGACGAGAGAGTGTTTGTCGTGATAAGAGTCTCATCATGAAGAGAAAGTAGCATACGCTACGCCAGCAGGAAATCCCAAAAATCATGGTTAGCTCAGTGAATGCATCTGAAAAAAAAAGAATAATAAACAAAAAGTAAACCTAAAGCCCACTGATTTATTCCAGTGCAGTAAGATTGGGTTCAGTTTAGTATAATCTGATTCCACCTTTAATTCACTGCCACGTATTCCTATTTCCTCTGCTACAGTCTTAATCTATCCAGTGTAATCCAGTTCTAAATAATCCGCTAATTCAGCATAATCAGTTTGAGACTCACATGATCCAGTTCAGTTTATTACAATCCCATTCACTCCCATTCACTCCAGTGTAATCTGGTCCAAAGCAGCTCTGTTCACATGGTGTGTGAGCCACAGCGGGAGACCTGATCCAGTCTCTCCTTTTTTCTCTGCATGAATGAAGTTATGATTGACCTGATTGAGTACACAGATGGAGGAAGGTGTGTGTGTCTGCATGTGTCCGTCTGCACCAGCAGTATCGCTTCCTCTTGGTTTGTGGTCTTGGCCAGACTACTTTGGCACAAACACACACACACACACACACACACACACACACACACACACACACACACACACACACACACACACACACACACACACACACACACAAATGTTTCCGACACTTCAGAGGATATTTTACTGACTTACATTAATTTCCTGGAGACGTACAGTAATCTGATTACATCAATACTCTACACCGAGTCTTCGTATTGAAATGTGATGATGAAAATGTGGAGAATTTTTTTTTTCACAAAAGGTAAGTGCAGCCCCTCAGTGTGTTACTGTAATTTATATTCCCACCAATGACTGTACTGTTTTCTACAGTCATTGATTGATTCCACCATAACTAAAACCAGGAATAAACATATACATTTGTTATCTAAGCAACACTGTGCATGTGTGTATGTATAGTAAATTCAGTTTATGGCCCGTTGTAGGATGTGCATATGTGTCTGTGCGTGTGTGAGACAAATACTAAAAAAGCTAATCCTTGTTGGCTGGGTGCACGTTCTAGTCTCTGAAACACATTAATGATGGCAGTCTGCTCCCGATGCTTAAGTGTTTGGGAGCATTTCAATGTTTTCCAGTATGTTAGTTCAGGAGAAGGTTGCGATTTATATAAAGACACAAAATGACAACACAAGAGAGAAACAGAAGAGATGAAGAAAGGTGAAAAGATTTGGGCGGTCAGTCTGGGTCGATGACCTAAGCTTCCCTCTCTCGCTTGTCTCTGGGGCTCTTGCAGCTGTTCTCAGCTGTCCCGTGGTAATGATGTCAACAAGCAGCTGCAGCTCAGTGATGATACTGACAAGCCATCCATCCCTCACTGACCAAACGGGACATACTGTACATACCCACTAATAATGATGCGATAGTATTTATCAGTTCTGTCATGTTCAGAGCAATTCTGGGCACAGTTTCACAAAACACTGCATTTATTTAATTTATGGCTCAAACTAGAATGCGAGCATGGTCAGTCTGTATTAGTCATGCCAACAGAGGTCAATAAAACACTTATCTATACCTTTCATTCATATCTTTAACAGCACATAAATGTAGCTGTGTCATGGTCTCCGTGCCTGCCCGGTCGGCCCCACAAGGCTACAATTGCTGTTGCTGTTTTCTCCCTCTCTGCCTGGGCGGAGCTCACTGTGGGCTCCCGCCCTTGGCCCACACACACACCTGACAACACTCACCCATCATCACCGGGAGCACTATTTGAGGCTGGAACACAGATCCTCTCGTCGCTGGATGATTGTACCCCTAACGTTAGTGTTCTCACAGCTCTTGTGCTTCATATCCGTGACTTGTGATTTGTTGGTGACCTGCCTTCTCGTCTGCTTCAGATCCCCCCCCCCGGACCTGCGACCTCCCTGCTACGGGAAAGTGTGTGAGTGTGAGCGGAGAAGACGTGAGCGAGTTACCCTGTGATTCCCCCCGGAGTTTTTGGATCCCTTCACTGTACATATATTGCACTGCACTGTAAATAAACCACACCTTGGAGATACCTTACCGCTCTGCGTTGAATCCCTGTACCAGATCGTGACAGAATCATCCAGCCACGGAAATGGATTCAGCAGACCCAGCGGTCTCGACTCCCACCCTCGCCACTTTGGCCGCGATGCTGGCACGCCACGAGCAGATGTTCATTAACCTTCGAGCAGAGCTCGCGAACCTCACACAGGCCGTGGCTCAGCTAACACCGCTACCGGCCGCTCCTCTGGTCGCCGCTCCTCCGTTGGAGGCGCCAGTTCCAGCTGTAAGTGTCGCGCCACCTGTTCCCTCACCTGTTCACGTTGACAGATTCCTCCCTACTCCCAGGGCTTTCACGGGAGAGATTGATAAATGTGCTGGTTTTCTCACTCAGTGTACCCTTCAGTTTCGCCAGCAACCGCAAGCCTTTTCTACTGATGGTGCTAAAATCGCTTATATCGTCCAGTTACTCCAGGACCGTGCTCTAACCTGGGCTCAAGCTGCGCTTCAGGCGGAGCCGGACATCACCTTTTCTGACTTTCTGACTAAGTTTAAAGGTGTGTTTGACAGGAAAGCCACAACTGCCACCGCCGGCCAGCGCTTGCTTGCGCTTAAACAAGGTAAACGCAGCATGGCTGATTTTTCTATTGACTTTTCTACCTTGGCTGAACAGGCGAAATGGGGGGAAGAGGCCCTTAAAAGTGCATTGCTCACTAATATTAATGAGGAAATAAGGAATGAACTTATGCTCCGAGAACTACCTTCCTCCCTGGATGCGCTTTTGGTTTTGTGTATGCGGGTGGACGATCAGGTGCGCGCACATCGGAGCGCACGCGCGCGTTCGGGGCATGCCCCGCTGGACTTTTGTGGGACCCCTACTGCGGCCCATGGGTTGTCTGACGCCGACGCCGGGGATGGGGAAGAGCCCATGCAGCTTGGGCGCTCGCGGCTGTCGCCCGCGGAGCGCCAGCGCCGCCTTGCCTCCGGTGAGTGCGTTTACTGCAGCCGTAAAGGCCACTCTGTCTCCTCCTGCCCAACGCTGGCAAAAGAGCGCGCTCACCAGTGATCGTGAGGGTGCTGGTGGGCGATCTGTCGAGTGAAAGCCCTCTCCCCAGACTTCTTTTACCGGCTACTCTGCGTGTTCGGACTGTTTCTCATTCTCTCTCCGTTCTCATTGACTCTGGGGCTGAGCAGAACTTTATTGACACCTCACTCGCCGCCAAACTGAACATCGCCTTGGAGCCTCTGTCACGCCCCCTCCGCGTTCACGCACTGTCGGGCCAGCGCCTGCCTGACATCACTCATGTTTCTGAATTCCTTTCATTATCTCTCTCTGGCAATCACACAGAAAGGATTTGTTTTTTTTCGTTTAAGGCTCCTCTCACTCCGCTGGTTCTGGGTCACCCCTGGCTTGTCCTCCACAACCCGCATATCGACTGGGAGAAGGGTGCCGTACTAGGTTGGAGTGTGGCCTGCCATATGAACTGCCTCCGGGCTGCGGCTTCCCCCGTTTCGCTCCCACCCACGGCCTCGCCGTCGGACGCCCCGGACCTCTCGATGGTTCCGCGGGTTTATCATGATCTGCGGGATGTTTTTTGTAAGGATCGGGCGCGGTCCCTTCCCCCGCACCGCCCGTACGATTGTGCCGTCGATCTTCTTCCTGGAGCTCCGCTGCCGTCTAGCCGCCTGTACAGCCTCTCCCGGCCTGAGAGGGATGCTATGGAGCGCTACATCTCGGAGTCGCTGGCGGCGGGGTTGATTCGCCCCTCCTCTTCCCCTGTCGCGGCTGGGTTTTTTTTTTGTGGATAAGAAGGATGGTTCGCTGCGGCCGTGTATTGACTTTCGGGGCCTTAATCAGATCACTGTTAAGAACAAATACCCTTTGCCGTTGCTTTTCTCCGCCTTTGAACTGCTTCAGGGCATGACCGTCTTTACCAAGCTGGATCTGCGCAACGCTTACCACCTGGTGCGCATCAGGGAGGGGGATGAGTGGAAGACCGCGTTCAATACGCATCGGGGCCACTTTGAGTATCTCGTGATGCCGTTTGGGCTGACTAACGCCCCCGCGGTGTTTCAGGCGATGGTTAATGATGTCCTTCGTGATTTTGTTAACCGTTGTGTGTTTGTGTACTTAGATGACATCTTGGTCTTTTCTAAGACGCTCGAGGAGCACAAGGTCCATGTCCGGCAGGTCCTGCTACGCCTTCTGGAGAACCGGCTCTTTGTGAAGGGGGAGAAGTGCGACTTCCACGTGTCGTCTGTGAGTTTTCTGGGCCACATTATCGAGAAGGGGGACTTGCGGACAGATCCGGAGAAAGTGCGAGCTGTGGTGGAATGGCCTACTCCTCCTGATCGCCGCCAAGTGCAACGTTTTTTGGGATTCACCAACTTTTACAGACGGTTCATTCGTGATTTCAGCAGAATCGCTCTCCCTCTCACTAAACTCACCTCTCCCAAGGTTCCCTTCCAGTGGGATTCTGCCGCTCAGCGAGCCTTCGCCCTGCTCAAGGACAGGTTCACCACCGCTCCCATACTCCGGCAACCGGACCTTACACGGCAGTTCGTTGTGGAAGTGGACGCGTCGGACTTCGGGGTTGGGGCAGTTCTGTCGCAACAGATGGACGGTAAGCTGCACCCGTGTGCCTTTTATTCTCGCCGTCTCTCCCCAGCAGAGTGTAACTATGACATCGGGGACCGGGAGCTTCTGGCCGTCAAGCTGGCCCTGGAGGAGTGGAGACATTGGTTGGAGGGAGCAGCACAACCATTCATCGTCTGGATGGATCACAAGAATCTGGAGTACCTGCGCTCGGCTAGACGTCTCAATTCCCGGCAAGCCAGGTGGGCACTGTTTTTCGCTCGTTTTGACTTCACTATCACCTACAGGCCAGGAACACGGAACGTAAAGCCAGACGCCCTGTCCAGGCAATTCTCCATCACTGGGGAGGACTCGGACCCTGAGCCTGTCCTCCCGGCCGCCTGCGTAATTGGAGCCATCTCCTGGGAGATCGAGGGGCTCATCCAAGAGGCGCTGGAGACCGAACCGGATCCTGGCACTGGTCCACCTGGTCGCCTCTTCGTTCCTTCAGCCGTCCGCTCTCAGGTTCTCCAGTGGGCTCACACCGCCCGCTTTTCATGCCATCCTGGGGTCCTCCGCACCTGCTCGTTCCTCCGACGTTACTTCTGGTGGCCTGCTATGACTAGGGATGCCAAGGAGTATGTAGCCGCCTGTTCGACCTGCGCCCGGAATAAGCTTTCGAACCGCCCTCCACCGGGTCTTCTGCAGCCTCTCCCTACACCAGCTCGACCATGGTCCCATGTTTCTTTGGACTTTGTCACGGGCCTGCTGCCCTCCGCTGGTAACACCACCATACTTACCATTATCGATCGTTTCTCCAAAGCTGCACACTTCGTCGCCCTCCCGAAGCTCCCCTCGGCCTTGGAGACGGCCCGGCTCCTCACCTCCCATGTGTTCCGTCTTCACGGGATCCCCGAGGACATCGTCTCGGATAGGGGGCCGCAATTCACGTCCCGTGTTTGGAGGGAGTTCTGCTCCGCACTGGGGGCCAAGGTCAGTCTGTCTTCCGGTTTCCATCCACAGAGTAACGGGCAATCGGAGCGGGCCAACCAGGAGCTGGAAGCTGCCCTCCGCTGTGTCACTTCGCACAACCAATCGACCTGGAGTGAACAGCTTCCATGGATCGAATACGCCCACAACAGCCACACATCCTCCGCCACGGGCAAGTCTCCCTTCGAAGCGTCCCTGGGCTATCAACCACCTTTGCTCCCGGCCATCGAAGGTGAGCACTCCGTTCCTTCTGTACAGGCTCACCTCCGCGGGTGCCGTCGTGCCTGGCGGACGACTCGGGCTGCCCTGCTCCGTACTAAGGAGCGGAACAAGACCCTCGCTGACTGTCGCCGGACACCGGCCCCCGTGTACACCATCGGTCAACAAGTATGGCTGGCTACCCGTTTTGTGCCGCTACGGACTGAGTCGAAGAAGCTGTCTCCTCAGTTTATTGGCCCTTTTCCCGTTGAGGCCATTGTGAACCCTGTGTCTGTCCGCCTCAAGCTGCCGCGCAACATGCGCATTCACAATGTCTTTCATGTGTCTCAGGTCAAGCCGGTGCTCTCCAGCCCGTTGTGCCCTCCCTCCAGGGCCCCGCCGCCCCCCCGGCTCGTGGATGGTCAGCTGGTCTACAATATCACCCGCATCATGGACTCCCGGCGCCGGGGTCGGGGTTTTCAGTACCTGGTTGACTGGGAGGGCTACGGGATAGAGGAACGCTCCTGGGTGCCTCGAGCTGCTGTCCTGGATGTTGCCATGCTCCGGGACTTCCACCGCAGGCATCCAGGTAAGCCTGGTGGGTCACCGGGAGGCTCCCGTTGAGGGGGGGGGTACTGTCATGGTCTCCGTGCCTGCCCGGTCGGCCCCACAAGGCTACAATTGCTGTTGCTGTTTTCTCCCTCTCTGCCTGGGCGGAGCTCACTGTGGGCTCCCGCCCTTGGCCCACACACACACCTGACAACACTCACCCAACATCACCGGGAGCACTATTTGAGGCTGGAACACAGATCCTCTCGTCGCTGGATGATTGTACCCCTAACGTTAGTGTTCTCACAGCTCTTGTGCTTCATATCCGTGACTTGTGATTTGTTGGTGACCTGCCTTCTCGTCTGCTTCAGATCTCCCCCCCCCCCCCCCCCCCCCCCCGGACCTGCGACCTCCCTGCTACGGGAAAGTGTGTGAGTGTGAGCGGAGAAGACGTGAGCGAGTTACCCTGTGATTCCCCCCGGAGTTTTTGGATCCCTTCACTGTACATATATTGCACTGCACTGTAAATAAACCACACCTTGGAGATACCTTACCGCTCTGCGTTGAATCCCTGTACCAGATCGTGACAAGCTGCCATGATTCTTGGCTGAAAGGCGATTTTTGCGTAACAGAATTAACGTATGATTCCCCATTCACCTGTTACAAAAAAAGGTGATTGGCTCTTTGGGATGAAGAGCCATTACATTATTATGTCAACTACAGTTCATCAATAGATGAGGTACATTTTAGTCGGTTACATAAAGATCCCTGGTTCAGTTCTGGGAGGAGACAGAAATCCAGCTTAGTGGCAGTCTCCAGTCTGGATAAAAGGGAGAGCTGCATCAGGAAGGGCATCCGGCGTGAAATCCTTGACAAATCAACTATGTGGATCCATCTACTTTGGCAACCCATTGGGAAATAAGGCAGGAGCCAAAAGTATCTTCACATAGTATCAGTTCCAGCTGCAAGTTCCTTTTTTTAAATGCAGACTTGTGACTCTAACATGAAAATCAGCTGGGGGCAAAAATATCCAATGACTTCATAAGAACTCTAAAATATATTCAGACTTTCATGTGAAATTATTGTCAGAAATTTGCTGTCACGCTCAGGAGCAAGCGACTGTTTGTAGGAGATAAAATGGTGGTTTTTAGCGAGAGGAGGGCTTACTGTAACCTTTAGCTGTGAGGATACAGTATGTGTGTGTTTTTATCATACGGATTTCTTTGGATTTAGTGTTTTAGGATTCACCCCTGTCACCAGGCTGATTGGAATTGCACCCTCCGACCATCTGCCTGTCCATCTGACACAACAGCCTGCTTCTTCCCTTCCCCTTCCTTTTTTTATCACTTGTGTATCCCATCCTTCTCGCTCCTCATGAAATCTTCACCCTTTGTTGCTCCTGCTGTTTTCTTTTTTCTGTTGGATGTCCGCGCATTGTCCCACAATTGAAATGTCGTATATTAGCGTGTTGTGTGATTTTCATTTCATATCAGATGATCTTATTCTTGGTTTCCCGCAGAGAAGAAAAACAACATTTTCTCATTAGCTCATATTTGTCCATTACCGAGGCAATGGAGGTTGAAAGAGGCCCTGAACCCATATACACTCTTTCCTTGGGGGAAAGTTTTTAGGAGATAAACTCTATGCCTATATTAATACTCTTCTAATGCAGCCTTTTATCATGAATAAATAGGTTTTCCAGCCAGGCTTCTTCCCAGATGCCTGAATCTGTTGGTATATTTAGCAAGTGACAGACCAAAGAGCTGATTTCCATAAAATATCATCTTTTAAATCTATTTATTTGACAACAAAACCTATATTAGTTTGCCGATTATCTCCCAAAGGCTCCCAAAGGGTACAATTTTCAACTTTAATCTTCCTGTAATGTAAAGTGTTAGTCAGTGTTACAGTGTTATTGCAAATCTGCTGGTGAGATGTGCATGTGTGCCTTTGCACGTGGGCAGGAAACAAACAAAGCATCAACCTACTCGCTGCTCTGTACTCTTAAGCTCATGGCCATAATGGTACTATTCACGTACATATGATCCGTAAAGCATTCAAAAGTAACATGACAGTGGCAGTAATCCACTATCGCTCCTTTAATCCTCTTCTCCCTTTATCATTCATGAATGCCTCTTATCAAGTTCACTTCTTCTTTATAACTAATCAGGTTCCTTTATTATAAACTCTTATCACATTTTTTTCATGGACCGTGACACTTATGTAGCTCCTAGTCTAACTGGTTGCTTCCAAGAAAACTGAAAAAAGTAAGTATATCACAGGTCTGCAGCCTTCAGCCCCCCCCCCCCCCCCCCAAAGCTTGAGCCCAGCTGTAGTGTTTCTTCATGTGTGCTATGTTGAGCTGCAGTTCAGTGCAAATGATCATCTACAGTGCAATAATCCACTTTAAAATTTGAAAATAGTTACACGGTAACCTTTAAGCTTTACCTTATTATTATCACATTTTTTTTCTTAATCTCTGCTGTAAAATGCACCAAACATTGTATTTTATGTGCTATTACACCCCTTGTATGCAGCATGATTTTCTTGGTGATGGAGGGGTTGCGTATTGCTGACCTGTTACAAAGTGGCTGACAGCTGCACGCTTGACTGCAAGACTCAGTGGCTCCATGACACAGAGAGAGAGAGGTAGCCGCACACAGAGAAACTGAGAGAGGGAGAGAGAGAATGGATGAAAAAGTATCAGAGGATCAGATTTCTTTCTGTCTCCATCAGTGAAGCGTTATCTGACCCACTATGGCCTTGCATCTGTCCTATTTGCTACTTCTCCCCCCTCCCCAGTAGGTGTCTTCCCTCCATCCCTCTAATCTGGCCCACTTCCCAATCGCACTCCCCTACAGCACGTGTGTGTGTATGTAAGAGGGATCACTCCTGAGTAAGATGTTTGCCAAAATAAAGGTTTAATCTCCTTTAAAAAGAATTATAACCTTGCCTGATACTCTCTCTCCCCCCCTCTCTCTTCTCTCACTGACACAGAGTTAATCTGCTTCTTATCATCACCAAATCCATCTATTTGGGAGGAATTAATCCACTATTCATTTGGGCAATTTCAACAGGGGTGGACAAAACAATGAACATCTTAAAGAATATTGTGAAACTTTGCAAAGAGTGTTTATTTTTATGCCTGTTGGGCTGGATTGTAAAACTGCATGTGTACCCCACCAATATCTCATGGCTGAAAAGCCACAGAGATCTAGCAGATGTGTTTGTCTGACATATAGGTAGGCTTGGATGACAAATGTCTGCATATGTCTGTCTGCATGTATCTGAGAGCTTACAAAGGTTTAAGTCTGGTCTGTAACACCCTCATCATCTGATTACTACATCAGTCTTCTCAGTGCTTTTACTGTAATCTCAGACAGAATAAGCAACATTTATTTACGTGAAGGGAAATTATATCGCATAAAGTAGAAGTTACCAGTAAATAAATACATAAAGATTGATGGGAAGGATCTATTATTGTAGTTTAAAAATTCACTAGTTGAAGGAAGAAAGTCGTTTTTTAAGGCATCCCCGTGAAACCAAAATCTCACGTTATCTCTTTTTTTCTCTCCATACATGAAGCCAATGCAAAGAAGTACATCCAGCACCCTTTGTTTCAAAGAAAAAAAGAAACACAAATATTGTAAATATTTGATGATTAATATATATAATTCAAACCCCTATGTAATAAATTATGCATTGTCTGAAGGGATTTGAGGAATATTTGTTTCCATTACTGATAGCTCTCTCTCCCGTCTCCAGCCACTGATACTCTGTACTGCACATGTGTATATGGAGAAAAACAACCACACAGACAGAATATATGAATTTAAGTTCTCAGTAATTATCTCAAAAGAATTGCTCATGACTCCCAAGAGGAATTATGTGTACTCCGCTTATTAATTATAAATAATATGCAGTGTGTACATGCACTTCTAATTACTAGTTTTCTGTTAGTTTCATTTCTAAAACCCAAATTTTTCTAAATTTAAAATATTTTTTTAATCTTTAAAAGACTAGACTAACAAATTATTCAATGAGATGAGTTCTAAGAAAAAGATCCTTTTTAGTATCAGATTTGTGTATATGTTATTTTTTTTGTATAAAGGACGTGTACATTCACAAAACCATGCACACACTTCTTCCCCACACACAAACTGATATCTATAAAATAAATATATGTGGCTAAAATGTGCAGACCTCATGCATGCTTAAGCAGATGTGTCAAGTCAAGATGAAGTGAAGACGCAAAGCAAGATGAAGCCAAATGTTATCATAGAGCAAAACAATGACTTGTTTTTTTTTGTTTGTGTTTTTTACAGAATTTGCATTACTTGTATGTAGAAAAACATACCTGATATATTAACATGAACATTTTTGTGCAAAAATTGTCTAAGACTTATTCTTCATCCATCATCATCTTATTAATAGTATATTATTATTTGTAGCAAATTTAATGTCCTATAAATAACTGCAGCTGTGCAGAATGGTCTGAATTGTTTGTGTAAACTGATGCACACTCCCCATCTCATCTGTACTCCATTTATTTATGGATTTAGTTATTTGTTTTACTTCTGGGTAATAATGGTTGAAGGGTTCTTTGCAGCAGTAAATGTGGGATTTAGCAGGTGGAGGAACCCTGAGTTCTTGTGTAGTGGGGTTGAAGTAATAATTTACTTATGCTAATTTAGCATAAGTAAATAACTTTACTGGTTTGTGGATTTAGCCAACTACATTCTACTGTAATAGGTCCATGTTACATGAGCTATTATGGCTCTTTTCCAAACCCCAGGTGGAATTTGGCAAGCGTTACTAAAGAAAATCATTGATAATACCTTCCAGAAGCACACTCTGTTATTCAGCAGCCATTCTGAAACACTGTAATCAGTTATAAATTATTGCAATTATAATAATTTATTATATATAATTATAAAGTCAGATGGACATGAAAACAGAAAATTCAGTCAAATGTGATTAAAAATGCGTAAAAGTTTGCAGATTTTAAAAGCTTTTTCCACCGGAAAAAATACTTTAAAAAAATTTTTTTTTTAACCTCCTAGGACCTGGCGTCCACATATGTGGACATCACATTTTGGGTTATTTAGACCAAAATACTAAATTTTGCTCTTCAAGGGCCTGATAAAAAACAAAATCTGGTAATTTGTTGTTTTTACATTTATCGGGCCCCAATATGCCCAAATATCACAGAGAAATTAAAATTGCATGCTGTGGAGGAGTTCAGGTCTTAGGAGGTTAAATATAAATTTCAGGTCAGAATTATTGGAGTGTCTTTTACGATGCCTCTGATTCAGGAACTAACCTAGTAGTGACACAATCCACAATCTGCCCTCCACCAGTGCAACATCGTTCATCAGTATACAGTGTACCATAACACTGCACTTCAGCCTGCACTATAAAAGAATGAAATTTGAGAAACATGGAATTGTTACTTTTTAATGTCTTATTTCCAAAAACAATTCAGAATATGAAACATCCACTTCAACACGCACCGTATCTGATTATTTATTTCTTTTTTTTTTTTTGCCTGTCCCGTTTGGCTCTTTTGCCATCAGAATTGTTGTCTAAAGGCAAAGAAAGATGCCCAACGGATTTACTTTACCAAATTGACCATCCCAGCCTTGCCATAATGGTCCATTTGATTCACCTTTTATTGTTTATTTTATTTTCACTTACTGAACATGGGACAGACTTGACTGGGGGAAAGAAGGGGAGAAAGAAAGAGGGAAAGAGAAACAGCTGAGAAGAGGGATGGGGGAGAAGGGCAAAAACCAAAAACCAACAGAATGAGCAGAAAAAGAAAAAAAATAAAAAAAAAATAAAAAAAAAATGCATATATCAATCACCTGGGTCACCTGCTGAGAAAGAAAAAAGAAAACAAGCAGAAGAGAACAAGAGTAATAGAATAAACAGCATCACAATGATATATGGGAATATGACAGTAAATACTAAATATTAAACATTATTGTGCAGCACATAAGATCAACAGAACACAGTGTGCTTTGAGGTAGGAGCCAAAAAGGGTGTAGTTTGTGGGTGTGATCACCCGTGTGTACACCTGTGAGCATGGACGCGCTTGTTTTTTAAAAGGTTCCTTCATGTAATAATCTGCTAGAGGGTGTGGGGGGGCCACAGCCCCGTCCTCCAGGGCATGAAGCAGGTATGGAGGAGATCAAAACTCCAGACATCCAGAGGCCCCCAGAACACAAGAGACCAAGGAAGACCAACAGAGGGGCAGCCGCGCCACTGTCCCGGAAAGAGCTGAGGAGAGTCCCAGATGAGGGCTCACTCAGCAGCCGCGGAGCAGAAGCCAGGGGGAGTTGCAGTGACGCGCCCGTGAGCTCCGCCGGCAGCCAGCCATGCCTGAGTGACCGAGCCCCAGGCCGAGAGGCCGGGGGCACCCCACCTCCGAAGTGGCCCGAGCAAGCCCCAGGCTCCAGGCCCCGATAAGCGGCCGCCAAGGAGTGAGCCGGTGTGTACCTGGACGCCCATCCCCGGACACAAAGAACCACCAACGCACCGACGTCTGAGGGAGTCCGCCACTGGCAGGGGAAGTGGTGGTAGGGGGAGATAGGCCTCCATACCTTGGAGGGCCTAAGATGTCCCCAGAGAGGTGGCGCCTGACACCCAACCTGACATATAGACACAGACATACAGGCACACACAGATACAAACATCCATTCCCACCCTCATGCTCTCATATACACTTACTCCACACTCAACCAACGTGGAGACAGACATAAAGAGACGCTGTACACACGATCACACTCCCCAAGCGTACTCTAAGCCCCGGGTCTAGGTACCCTTGCCCCTGGAGGGGGGGGAACTGCACCCAGACCCAGGTGGTGTTACCCTTTTCCCTGCGGTGGGGGGAGGCAGACCGCCCCGACTCCGCAGCAGCAGGGAGGCCCCACACTCCAGACCGCAGTCGGACGGCCAACTCCTCCTCCTAGCCCCCCCGCTCCAGCAGGTCGCAGAGAATGGGGGTGAGAGAAGACTCCAAACCTCCCTCCACCCGCTCATTGTAGTGTTGATGCATGTGTGTTCTAAGGTGCATTTAAAACCCAGGAGGGCTTGGAGCTACCTGCCAGAGAGCAGCAGGTAAGCGCATGGTCCCTCCTGCTAGCCCTCAATGTCTACGTGTATTTAACATTGAGAGGTGGGCAACGATGCCAGGGGTGGGGTATACACCCTGATGGTACTTTGGATTCCGTGTATCGTGCCCACCCCCAAGATCCTATATGTATGTGTAATGAGAGTGTGAGTAATGTGAATGTCTAAGTTGTGGGATAAAATTGAGGCAGGGGCAGCCAGAAGGGGACAGGGGGGGGGGGGGGGGGGGGGGGGGGCGGCCTCCTCTGCACCCTGGTGACATACCCCTACTCCAAGGCCCTGCATGTGTGGGTGGTTGTGATGGAGCGGGAAGAGGGAGGCAGCTGGAGATGGGGAGGGAAGGAAGGGAGGGGCAAGTGACCCCTCCCTGGGGCCAGCTCCCCCGCTGACCCCAGTAGGCACCCCCATACTCCGCGACCCACCAGGGAAAGGGGGCCCAGGCCCATCCAGACCGGGGCCCAGTGCAGCAGCGCCGCCCGGCCCCACAGAGCCCGGGACAGTCCACCCAACCCCACCACAGAGAAAACTGCACCCACCCCACCATCCACTCATCTTCCAGACTACATAAGACAATAAACACCCAGGCTGAGATCTTCCTCCACCTCTCCTGTATCTCACCCTCCTGTAGAGAGTTCCTGAGGAGAGGAAAGCTCCTGCAAGATGTGACAATCTTCCCCACCAGTTGAAGAGCCCCCCAGGTGGCTCGATGCACCGGCGGCACCCTGCTCCAGGGCCGGGCCCCCATGCACCCACCCACAACCCCGGCAACACACCAACCAGGACCCAAGCCCCCGAGGCCCGGCCCGGGCCCCAGCCCAGAGACGGAGCGCCCCCAGAACCTCACGCCCATCCTGGACCCACCCAGGGGCAGCCAGGCCCTGGGTGGGTCTGTTGTTGTGATTTGGCATTGTATAAATACATTTAATTTAAATAATTACCAGATGTAATAACTTTAGATAGAAGAAGCTATTTCATATGCAATTTATGAAACAAATGGACGTCAAAAATGTCAAAATTTACTTATCTCTGGGTTTTTTTCTTTACAGTGTAGCAAAGATTTGTTTCATGGGACTGATTATTAAATGGTTAAACAGAGTGTAGCCATAGCCTGTGATAAAGATAACATGTAGAGATCTCACTGTCCAACTCGCTGCGGCTGATAAATCTGGGAAAACGCTGTTGAGTCTGCTTAGTCAAGCAGCTGAACACTGGGGAGGACTGAATGAGCTGAGCAGCTGAGGATGGAAGTGTGCGCACACATACTCATAAACATATACACACTCACACTTACAGTCTGCTAATGGTTAAGGGTTATTATCAGGTCAAGATGAGTCAGGAAAAGGTCAGAGAAGAATCCATATTTGTGTTATACCAGATTTTCTGAGCACACATAGTGTGTTTGTGTGTGTTTGAATGCCTTAGATTTGTGTCTTCCTGCCTGTCTCAGTTAGTATACATTACATCACTGCATATTAGATATATCAGTGAGTATATCTAGTGGTTTTGCAATGTGTGTGTGTGTGTGGATATGGCCCCATGCAGGCCCACCCACATAATGCACCACCTGATCCAGGCCACCCCTCTCCCCCAAAGTCATTACACGCTGCTACCCAATCCCTCCACGTCGCCCTGCAAGCTTACTGCTGTCTCAAAGCAGCACACAGACACAAACCATCCACATAAATCACATACACACACAGACACACACACACACGTTTCTGCGGCTAGCCTCAATTATCTCTAAGAACCACTGGAAAACTAGGGTAGGATTGTAATGGATGGTGCAGGGAGATTTTTGTCTTACAAAAATCACATTATTTATGATTTTAGTTTTATAAGACTCATGCCTTATTCAAGACCAGGGGATAGATACCAAGCAAGCAGATATGTGAACTGAGCATGACAGCTGATCAGGCCATTAAGCTGGACTGCTTACATTCTAGTCTGGCTAGGTGGATGCTCGTAATGAGGAGGAAATACAAACCATCCATCCATCTATTTTTTTAACCACTTATCCAGTTTAGGGTTGTGGGAGACTGGAGCATATCCCAGCTGTGGAAATATAAGCCATTATATATAATGTATAAAGTATAACCACTGTGTTTGGTCTCATAATGACCTGTCAGCACCTCACAGTGGAAGAAATAATTTCACAAGCAGTGCCAAAACAACTGGTAAAAAGCAGTGTGCAGAAATTGCATTTAAGTGCAGTTCTCTGTGCAGGGTCATCTTTGTTGCATACATCTCTCTTTGCACTCGAAATATTTCCTTTTATTTAAATTTAATTTTTATAGTAGAAATTGCAGCTAAAATTATCACAAAAAAGTAAAAATGTCTGTTTTTACAGCATTACAAACCCATGTTGGTATTGTCATTTTACGGAGTCAATCAACATGGGCTGTTGTCTCACTGTCAAGGCTAAATTTGTGTAGGTTTGTGAAAGCAGTCATTTTGTGGGGTTTTATAATGTCACGGTCTGCTGAGATTGTAAAAAGAGGAGCTAAATAGCCTCTTCTTGTTTTGTGTCTAACAGCACAGCACACTTCATTAGCTGCTTGTCATTTCATCTGATCTCAGAAACAAAAACAAACACTGATTAGACCACGGTGTCTGCTATGACAGGGTATAATTATTAGAGTAATTTGATATGGATTGAAGTGAACTGTGTCAGAAGACTCAGTAACACATTGCACTTCTTCTTTTCACTTGCACACATGCTCTTTGAATATTTGCTTAAATCCTGACTTCTGCAGAGGAACGCGGCGTATACATCCTGTGAGAGCGTGATTTATTTCTGTGTTTATAAATGAGCTCTCGGATGTAGAATTCGGGATTTACATTAAGGCTCATTAATTCAGCTTTCACACTGCATTTTCTATAGATCACTTGGCAATCAGATTTCATTTTAGAAACCTTACCGTTTCTTCCCCCCGAGGAAGCATATTCTGTAGATAATGTAAAAGTCATTTTTCCCTTTTACTGTTCACTGTCATCTTCTGTAGACCTCCCCCCTTCGCTTGGCTCCCAAGAGAGGAAGGGCCCTGACACACACATATATAGGCACGCCCACACACAGCTCTGAATAGACGTCAAACCAAATGCATAACTGTTAACGTTGCAAAGGGAGAATTGAAGTCTCAGTCGTGAGAGATGCTGAAAGACGAGATGGGTATTGTGAGTTTTGCGTGTTCAAATATAAATGTTTGAACTGAACATACAGAAACAAGAACAAAGACGGTAACCTATGCAGTTTTTCTACTTTTTAGAAATTTTAGCATTGCATCAAAAATAAATCATTTCAGTTATAACTCTCTCACATTTAAAGGTGAGTCCCGCCCCTTGTTAAATCTAAGCACTCCAGTCAAAGCAGTTCATGTTGCATGATTAATGACACTTCATAGGTCATGACCTTTTTTAAGTAACTGCAGCAATAAAAAGTGTGTGTGTGTGTGTGTGTGTGTGTGTGTGTGTGTGTATGAGCGTTGTATAGGTGTTATAGCCAGGGAGGCGGCAGAAGCTGTGATTTGATATATGAAGAATAATGGCTGGATGGGCCCTCACTTTTCTTGTACATCAAGATAGATGCAGGGCAATGCAAGTGTGTGTGTGTGTGTGTGTGTGTGTGTGTGTGTGTGTGTGTGTGTGAGAGAGAGAGAGAGAGAGAGAGAGAGAGAATGGAAGAGTTTTTTTTCACCTTAGAAATTTGGGTTTGCGTGTGTAACAAATGAGAGCAAATGGGACAGACGAGAGCTGAAGATGTCATTCAGTCAGCAGCGAATCTATGCTAACCGCTTTGCCACACATCTCTCTCACTTTCGCACATGCACAGACAGAGAGCAAGCATGAACCAACACCATCATTAGCATTTCAAAGTAACAAGGTGCAAGGAGGCACAAAATTATGCATTTTGTGCACTTTGAAATGTAGATTTGCATAAAGACTGGAAAAATACAGTTTACTTTTCCACAAGAGAGAATATGTAGAAATGGTCCTTATCATTGAGACTGTATCATCAATGTCATCTCACTCATTCACTCCGTCACTCCTTCGCTCACATCAGAGTAGAACCGACTGTGTTTATATTATTTGGTGTTAATAATTTTGTGTTTGTTTTGTTGTTGTGGTGGTCATTTCTGGCGTTAAACTGCATTTGTTGACAGTGTGTTTTTCACTTTTACGTGTCTTATGGATGAAAACAAAGTTTCACATATGATAAGATAAGCTGCTTTCATTTATATTCGTCATAGCCATTATCTTCCTAAGTGTTTTTCAAATATCAGATGGGTAGTTTCAAAGTAACTGAAAAATATATAGGTGGTGAAATAAAAGTGTCAGTCGACTTTAGCTAAAGAGCTAGACACTGGATGGACTGGTGGTATCATACCAAAACTGCATCTCCTATGATCATGGATGGATAGATACTGGATGTTGCAGGGTTTTTGGGTGATCCAAACTTGCAGTTTCATGTCATTTATATTTATATAGTATATAGTGTAAAAAGCCCTCCGTAAAACTAGAACATCTTACTATTCATCACTGATTAAAGGAAATAACAACAAACCTAGGTGTCTCTTCAGCGCTGTAGCAAGGCTGACAAAAAGTCAGAGCTCTGTTGAGCCAACCATTCCTTTAAATTTACCGGGTATTGACTTCATGAATTTATTTACAACTAAAATTTTAAACATTAGAAAAAAAATTAGTCATAACCATCTCACAGATATAACATTATGTACAGCTACTTTCAGTACCATTAGTATTTATTTAGACTCTTTTTCTCCAGTTGATCTTTCTGAGTTAACGTCAGTAATTACTTCCTCCAAACCATCAACATGTCTTTTAGACCTTTTTAGACTGCTCAAGGAAGTTCTACCATTAATTAATGTTTCAGTTTTGAATATGATCAACCTATCTGTAATAATGTGCCGCAGGCCTTCAAGCTGGCATGAGTTAAATTTACTTAAAAAGCCATCATTTTACTCAGCTGTCTTAGGTAATTTTAGTCCAATCTCCTGCTTTCCTTTTATCTCAGAAATTCATCTGCAGACGAAGAGTTTATTTGAAGAGTTTCAGCCAGGTTTCAGAGCTCATCACAATACAGAAACAGCTTTAGTAAGGTTACAAATGATCTTTTTGTGGCCTCTGACAGTGGACTTATGTGTGGTTGTCCTGCTAGACCTCAGTGCAACATTCGATACCATTGACCATAACATTTGATTACAGCGGTTAGAGCATGCAGTAAGTATTAAAGGTACTCCAGTGGTTGAATCATATCTATCTAATAGACTCCAATTTGTTCATGTAAATGGAGAGTCCTCTTCAGACACTAAGGTTAATTATGGAGTTCCAGTGCTAGGACATTTATTGTTTACATTATATATCCTTCCTTAAGGCACTATCATTAGAAGGCATAGCATAGATTTTCACTAATATGCAGATGACACCAAACTTTCTATCCATGATGCCAGATAACACACACCAAATAGTAAAAATGCAGGAATGTCTTAAAGACTTGGATGAACTCAAATTTGCATTTAATTTTATGGCTCTCTTCCACAGCATGTCTTTGTCCTGTCTTCATCCACTTACCCACAACCGGATACAGCAGATGCCCTTCTTTAAGGTTTCCTCCTGTTAAAGGAAGTTTTTCTTTCTCACTGTCGTCAAAGCGCTTGCTCATAAGGGATCATATGATTGTTGGGGATTTCTCTGTTTTCTTGTTATTATTGTACGGTCTGTACCTTACAATATAACAACTGTAGTTGTTTCTCCAAAGGTTGAATCTGTTCATCTAGACGTAGCGTTTTGTGGGGGAAACGTTTCGTCACTCATCCAAGTGACTTCTTCAGTCTCAGCTGACTGCAGGTTTCCCCAATCTTATAAACAGTACATTTGCACAACTTGTTGTGATTTGGCACAAAATAAATTAAACAGAGATTCATTTAATTCAACAGTGTTATCAGCATTTCTTCAAAATGCCCATCTACAGTAATGCTAACAGTGCAAATGTTGAGAAGTAATAAGGAATACAACAATATTTCTTGTTACTTCCCGAAATATAACATTTGTGCCTACATGGCCAGAACTTTAGTGAATTCATATCAAGATGCAATCCACTGGTAACCTTGAAAAAGGAAGTGACTATTCACAGAAACACAGAAAAGAAACCAGCAGGGTCCTCAAAGAAAGTTCTGTGGACTGATCAAACAAAAAAATCATTCACAATCACAATTATTGAAAGGGTAAAAAGTGGAGGGAAAAAAGGAACATCTCTTCATCCAAAGCATAAGACATCACCTCTAAAATATAGTTGAAGGAAACAGTTACAGTATGGCTTCAACTTGTATGGCTCCCAATGAAACTGGCACACTGGGATTTACTGATGAGTAAGATATACAGGCATGTTTTAAGGAGGCCCAAAGTTACAGCAACAGCAACTAAAGAGTTATTCAGAATGAAGAGGTGGAAAATTTTTGTGTGGCAGAATCAATCATCTGATCTCAGTCCAATAGAGTCAAAGTCCACAGACATCAAACAAGCGAGAGCTGAAGTTGGCAGCAGGGGAGGCCCTGGATAGAGAAGTGTCTGGTGATGTGATGTGTTTTGGAGGCAAGTCATGGTGACATTGCTTTTAATAATACATATCCCGCTGTGTCATTAAACATGAAAGGTGTAGAATCAGCTTCAGAAGCACTGTCTAGTCTGTTGGAAAGTAGTCGCTTGAATAATCGTTTGATGAAAATCAGCTTATTCCATACGAAAATTGAATAGATTAATGAGAATATTTAAAGTTTTTATTTGTTTTTCAACTTTTAGCTCATCCATGTACTTGGCTTTCAAGAGAACTTAATCAGGGACCTGCAGTGTTGCTGAATGAGGTTGTACTTCTCCTTTGATTTACTTAAAGGAGCTCCCCATGAGTGAAAATGACTACACTGATGTGGTTTTCCCTGTCCACAGAGACCTGTTAAACACACACTTAAATAAGTCAGTGAGATGATTATATGTTTAATGTGAAGAGGTAGAGCTGGGCGATATATCGAGTTTTTAAAAAATATCGATATATTTTTATACGAGATATAAGATGTGACAGTATCCTTTATATCGATATAGTCTATGTTACGTTATAATTATACTTGCGGAGCCGCAAGTTTGCCTCTCTTTCGTCCACTTTCGTCTTTACGCAACGTTACTCGGCCTCGCCTCTCCTTCACTGAACACAACTCCCCCTCCTCCCCCATCGCTTCACCTGCAGGAAGCGACAAGATGGACACGGCAAATCCGTTAACGAGTTACTGCGCATCGCCCCGTGCGTGGGGCTGGACGGCGTCAACGTGTTAGCTAGCTAACCACGCTAACGAGCTAACCACGCTAACGCCATGCAGCCCAGAGGTGCTGCACGGACTAAAATCCTTTCATTTTCTCAAAAGTTGACAGCGCGCCTTATGTATGAATTCTGGTTGTGCTTGATGGCCGCGCACCGATTTTATGTGGAACACGGCGCTCAGCAACCTGTCAAAAAATGTTTTAGTACGACTTTGGTAAGCTACGGAGCTGCAGCGCTTGATGGATTGTCGGAGCATTACGGCTGAGCCTCGCGGAGTGATACGTACTGTGCTTCAACGTAATATTACCTTACTGTGTATAAGGACCATAAATGGCACCTGTTAAGAGACGTGGTTGCGAAGCGGATTTCAAACTCCAGGTTGTCAGTCACGCAGTACAAGTTGGGAACAGAGCAGCTGTGAAATCTGTCCTTGTTATAGTGCTCGTCTTTTAGTTTACATTTTGACTGCACATTTGTGAGCTTTTTGTTATGCACAAAAACAACATTGTTTTCTTTTATTTATGGAGCATTATTATTTAATAAATGCTCATAATTTATTTTTGAGTAAATTTTATGTACATCTGCTCTATGTTAATAAAAGTGCCTGTGTGACATCTGGGACACAGCTTTGACTAAGAACTCTCTTTTTGTTCTTACTTTATGGCTTTAAAAAAATATATATCGAGATATATATCTTATATCGCCATCCAGCTAAAAAATATCGAGATATGAATTTTGGGTCATATCGCCCAGCCCTATGAAGAGGTATTTAAAACAAAAGATGTGAAGATTCAGCGGTACTTGTGCCATGGGAAAACAAATGAACTGTCGCTCATTGATAAGAACGTTTTCAGTGCATCCCTTCCACTCTCTGTTTCTCTCTAGTTGCCATGTTCCCAGTGATGGAAGACTCCCAAGTCTACAGTTAAATCTCGCCAACTGTCTGCCCGTGCGTTGTTAGGATGAATTTACTCCCCCCTTTATTCGATTTCAATTTATATGATACCTAAGGACCCTCAGTGCTCTTCACTACCTCTGATAAGATAGTGAATTTAGAAACAGATATAATAACATTTGCTGAGTTCTACTTCAATTCGTTAACTGATCATTTTGTAATCTGATTTGTCAGAAAGACATTAGGAAAGTAGCAGTGAAAACAGAGATGAAGAGATAATCCCAGGCCAGAAAGCTCAACCTTGGGACTTTTCTGTAGACTACGTGGCCCTGCTCATATTTGAAGTGAAGTGAACTCTTGTTATGCACCTTGACAGGCTTGAGACCCATGTACAAAAGTTCACAATACTATATCCAACAAGACAAACATCATTGGTATAAAAGTATTTTTATTATTGTTATTTTTTAAAGAGATCAGACATGCTCAGGGTGGTTTGGCCTTAAGTTTAGGGGTGGCATAGAGGTGTTAGCACATAGAGTAGTGTTTAGCACTATTGCTTGCAAAGAAGGTCCTGGTTTTGAATCCAGGCTTTAGCCTTTCTCTGTGGAATCTGCATGTTCTCGCTGTGCCTGCATGAGTTCTTTCTGGGTACTTCAGCTTCCTCCACAGTCCAAAGACATACATGTTCAGTTATTTGATGGTTCTAAAAGTGTGTCTTTCTCTGTGTGTTAATCTGTGACCTGTCCAGGGTCTTCCCCACCATTCTCCAATCGAATCCAATCCAACGTTATTTATAGAGCACTTTAAAACAACATGGTTGACCAAAGTGCTTTCCAGTAGAAAGCAGAGATAAAGGTTAAAAACCATACATTAAACAGACAGACAAAGCTAAAAAAAACCCAATAAAATACATAATGAAAAAAAAAGATAAAAATCAGTAAAATAAACATTAAAATATACAATAAATAAAAATAAAATGAACAAAAATAAAAAAGATTAAGAACAACCAAAAGCTGACTAAAACTGACTACAAGCTGACTGTGGTAGTACTCCTAAAAAGCCTTGGAAAAAAGGTGCATTTTTAAAAGTGATTTGAACATTTCAAGTGTCTCTCTAAGATAGCTTGGACAGGACCCATCCCTACCATGGACCTGAATAAGACAAGTGGTTAAGAAAGTAAATAGTTTTGATTTTCTGCGCATACACGGCGAATCATTTTCGGAATTATAAATTCCTGGAGACACACATCTAGTTCACAAACGGTTGGGTACAAGATTTGGCCGTTTTTAAGCCTCCACGTTGTGAGTACGTTGACCATATGACCAAGATACAGCCAGGTTGCCAGCTGTGCGTTGCCATGTAAAGTTTGCATTTCATGTGTATGTACTTGCTAAGTACAGGTGAACAGATCTTGAATAAAAAAAATAAACATACTTTTCTTTTCTGTTTCATATTTCATATGCTGGTTTGCCTGCAATAATGCCAAATAATAAGCTACTCCGTGATTCTATAGCATCACACATTACGATGTTTTATCTAATTATCTATGACCTCAGCGGATCAATATGTTTTGATTTTTAAAAAAGAGCCTTACTGGACCACCACTGAGTACACAACACCCCCTGCCCATCTGCCTTATAACCATGCTGCGGTGTTTGCTATGAAACATGATACATTTTTGGTGAGCTTGGCTATAGGAATATTTAGTTTGTATAAAATAGGTCCTTTCTCTGAGTGTTGTAATATATTGGTGACCTGAAAACAAGAAACAGTAAAAAGAGGATGTGCTGATTACAAATACATTTGTAACATTTCACAAAGTTGTTGCAAAATAAACATTTAGTCCAAGCATTATTGAGAATGTAGGGTTTAGATGCATGGTAACATATTTTTGATTACTAAGTGATATTAATGTTTAAACTGATATAGACACGAAAAATAAAAATATGTCCAAAGAATTCTTCACTCTCATTGAACTGCACCACTCTATGATATTGCATTATTATAATTTAACGGTGCATCACTGGCATTGATTCTGGCTTCGCTTGTTCTCTTTTTAAATATCTTTGGTTTTGTTGTCAGGGAAAATGTTTTAATGTAAAACTGAGACACATCAGAAATAAACATAACACCCTGAAGCAACAGGATGAGAGAAGGGGGGGGGGGGGGGGGGGGGGGGGGAGAGAGAGAGATAGGGAGAGGGAGATAAGGAGAGACAGGGAAAGACGTGACATGTGATAAGGAAGGAACCGTGCACCACACCAGGTGGAGGTGTGAGGAGGTGGTGGATATAAAGATAGAGACATACGGCGGTGAGGTGTTGGAAAGAGGAAGGAATATAAAGGAGGTAGACACTGCTGTCACCATGTGTTACTGCGAGATAATTGGTTGTTGCCAACAGCCATCCTCCAATCATCTTTGTTGTCAAAGCTAGTGTGTGTTTGTGTACTACTGAGTGTACTGTGTAACAGACTGACGACATGGTGGAGGAATCTCCTTTTGCAACAAGTCTTCAGTGAAGAGCCTGGGGGAAGAACCTTTTTGTTCCCTTTGACTTCAGTGCTCATGCCTGTGTGTACATGCAGTGATGTATGTGTGCGTGCACGCACTTGTAAATTTGTAATGGGAGCACAGGAGGTGCAGAGATGTACTGCGTTCTCACCCTGTGTTGAGTCTGCAGGGTCAGACTCTAGGTTAACATCTCTGATTCGACACACTGCACCCATCAGTGTAGCGCAGCTCTTGACATTAACATGCACCTACGCAGTTCACACTTTAACATTAGGCCGTAGAGCTCTGGATCACACTATCCTCGCCTCTTAAGTCTTGTTCATCTCTGTCAGATGTCGACTGTATATTAGGTCTACTTTTTTGTTGAATGGATGGATATGTCACTGTCTCATATGTCTCACATTTTCTCTGGACCAGTTAAAGATTTAGTGGAAGTAGCTTTAGAAATAGAGAGACTACAGGGACACTGCTTCTTGGGTTTGGAATTGCCAAATTATAAAGTGTATATAGGGCTGGGTAATAAAACAATAAATGTAATTATTACAAATTTTTGAATCTATAAAAAAGAAATGATACAGGTTATTTGTTGTTGTTTTTTTTTTAGATTTTGTCTTGTATTATAATGTACATCGGGAGGATGATACAAATGCAGGACTCAGACACAGAAAGTGAACTTAACGTGGCAGCTTTATTGCTGGAAAAAATGTCCAAAACATAAGCACAAAAAACAAACTAAAGCCCCAAACTTGAAAACTAGGAAAAGAACACTGAGAAGCTTGAACTAAAACTCAAGGAAACTAGAAACATGGAACTAACTCTGAAACCAGGAAGACAGAGAGACTTACAGACATAAGGAGGTATGACGCGACATTGACAGGAAGAAACAGAAAAGACATAACAGGACAACAGGAAGCAAAACTAGACCCACTGACATAGGACATGGGACTGTCAAATCAAAACAGGAAACAACATGTACATCAACCCAGGAACACAAGACACCACACAAAGAACAGAAGGGAGGCACAGAGACAAAACCTAAAGGCTGGAAAACAACAGCAGTGCTAAAGAATAACTAAGGAATACAAAATACAAAAGAGAAAACTATGAAAACTCCACAAAAACCCAGAATAAACAAAACTACAGTATGTTTATCAAACTCATTTCCACACTTAGGAATAAAAAAAAAAACCTTTCTGATTTTATTTATTTTGTCATATGTATTGATATCATCTGATAGAAAACTAAATATTGTGATAAGATGTTTAATCTGACAACTCAATCCACCTACACAAGCCTGTCAGAATGTATCAATATTATCAGAGCTGACTAAAACCACTTTTTTCTTTGTTCTTGAATCGTTCTATAGTAATCGATGATCAATTTTAAATGAGGTGTAATTGAATAATTATGTTGTTTTTTGTTTGTTTTTGAATTTAACTTTTTGTTTTTGACAGTTATGGAGTTGGAGTAGAGTTGATCAATTTAAACAGCATTTTCCTTTGCTTGGATTTGTCATGTTGAGATTTATGGATTTTGAATTTGTAGAGACCAGGGTTTATATAGACTTTCAAAAATCTCCTACAATATCCTCAAGCCTGATGCTGACATGGAGAAAACAGCTTTCTAATAGTATTAGTATTCAGTGCACAACATTCACGCATCCTAGATTAAATTTTTTTTCATCTTCTTAATGGGCTATTTTTCTTTGGAGTGAAAGATAATCAAACTATGACAAAGCTAGCTTATGTTTCCCTGTTGTTATTCAAAATGCTCCAGCGCTCATATTTTTCCTTAATAAATGAGGGTTTGCCTTTTGATGGGGAGACTTAATAAGTAATTAGTGCTCACTTGCTCAATTATTCATTATTTATGCACATCCAGCCACTCATTTAGTGAATGTTCAGAGTTGCAGGGCCTGATCTCAGCTTGTATTGTGTGGTAAACATCACTAATGAGTTCATTTATTTTTCTTACAAGTGAAAAATGTCAATCTCTTATAAATAATGATTCTTTTGCAAATCATGTGAATTGCACTCTACTCGCTGTGGATTGGGTTTCTTCTGGCCATGATTAGATCCTTTAAGTTCTTTATATCTATGACTCTGATTGACACATTTAGTAGTCTTAACAACCATCGACATGCCTTAGCAACCGTCCGTCA
The DNA here is from genome assembly GCF_963969265.1 of Rhamphochromis sp. 'chilingali'. Taxonomy (NCBI): domain Eukaryota; kingdom Metazoa; phylum Chordata; class Actinopteri; order Cichliformes; family Cichlidae; genus Rhamphochromis; species Rhamphochromis sp. 'chilingali'. Next base: position 12,449,088 of record NC_137941.1, read on the forward strand.
CTCAAGGCCCCCTGTCGCCACAGTAACAGGGGTCTAGAGAGGGGAGGGGACCAATTCAAAGGACACATCCATGACAACATATTATCCCTAGCAACCTCACCTGCATCTATTTCTGTCCTCATAGCTGATTTGGCTCTCTTAATCTTTCGGAAGGGTTGAACATGGGTCTGTTAATGCAAAAACTTATTTGAGAACACAAACGTTTAAACTTTTAAGGTTTGAACGACTGAATCAGCTGGTGATATGAAGGTATCTACTTGAATGCTTCAGATGACAGGACTAACAGTGTTGTCAACCACATCTTTTAGGCATAATTCCAGACCTGAAAGCCTTGGAGGCTGAATTCTGCATTTTATTGCAAGTAGAAATTACAAGGTGGTGTACTAAACGCAAAAGGTGGTTGAAGATTTAAAAAGTCAGTCTTGTTTGTGATATTTAACATATGGATCTGTGGTTTACTTCTCACCAAAATACTGTTTCCTGTAAACTGTGACAAAAAAAATGTGTGTACCCGGGAAGTTGATTCTGTTCATATCTGATGTAGCATTTTCAGTGGGAACAATGTTTCATCATTCATTGATGTAACTTCTTCAGTCTCAGCTGACTGCAGGTTGGAGAAGCCTTACCTAGATTACTGAGCATGCATCAAGGTATCTTGTATGTTGTATTTGCTGTTGTGTCCTGTTGAATTGTTTTTCTTACATGACTTACATTTTTTTCCTTTCTTTATTCAAATCAGGCAACAAAGTATATATCTCATTTACATTGACATAGTTTTTTTTTCTTTTTTCCCCCCTTCCCTTCCCCTCCCCTCTTTTTCCCCTTCCCTTCCTTCCTCTCCCCATCCTTTTTACATAAAATATAATTATCATTATATAAACAATCATATCTATGTCTATACATACACATTTATTATCCTAAATAAGTATATTCAAAGGAGGGAGAGAGGAAAAAAAAAAAAAAAACAAACAAACAAACGAAACCCCCCCCCCCCCCCAAAAAAACAACAACAACAACAACAACAACAACAAAAAAACAACAACACCTACGTAGACCCATATATATAATCTTGGGGCAGATATGAGAGGAGGCCAAACCTCTCAGTTTTACTTATTAAAGTAATCTATAAAGGGTTGCCAAATTAGGTAAAACTGTTTAACATTATCTCTTAATGAAAATTTAATTTTCTCCAACTGTAAATGATACATTGTGTCTCTTAATAAAGCAGAATGAGTTGGGGGGGCTTTATTTTTCCAATTCAGAAGTATAAGGCGTCTTGCAAGCAATGTTATAAAGCTCAGAGCATGCATTTGTTTATTATTTAAGTTTTTAACTGTAGCTACACCAAATAGTGCCATTACTGGGTCTGGGGGGAGCTGTTTTTTAAAAATATCAGACAAAGTTTTAAATATTTTAGACCAGTAGGTAGCGATATTAGGACATGTCCAAAACATATGTGACAATGAGGCAGAATTCTGGCCACATCGATCACATCTTGAATCGGCCCCTGGAAACATCCTTGAAACCTTCAATTTAGACAGATGGAGCCTATGCAAGACCTTAAATTGTAGCAGTCCGTGCCTGCAGCAGACAGAAGTGGAGTGAACCAGTTCTTGTGCCTTAGTCCATTGATCTTTAGTGATGTTAGTAGCCAGTTCTTCACTCCAAGCATTTCTCAAGTGGTCCAATGTAGTTGTACTGTCTAGCTCCTTTCTTTAGCGGGTTCATTAAGAATAGATCATCTGAAAATAGCTTTTGTGGTTCATTGGGAAAGGATGGAAACGTTTCTTTAATAACATGACGTATTTGTAAATACTTGAAAAAATCTCTGTTTTCTATGGAAAATTTTTGTTGAAGTTGTGGAAATGAAGGAAAAAGATTATCAATAAACAGATCCTTGATTGTGTGTATCCCTTTGGAAGTCCATAGCTGGAATGTTGATCCTGAGAGCAATGTGTATGCTTGATTATGAATTAATGGTGTAAAGATTGAACATTGACGCCAATGAAAATGCTTTCTAATTTGAGACCAAATTTTTAGTGAGCCAGACACTACCGGATTTTTACATTTATGCTTACCCAGATCTGAGTTTGAATGAACCAAAGATTTAAGAGTATTGGAGAAAAAAGTCATACTTTCCATCCGTTCCCAATCAGGTCTATGTTCCCCGCCCCAGAATGACATACAACGTATATTGCAGGCCCAATAATAAAACTGAAAACAAGGCAACCCCATTCCTCCTGTAATCTTGGCTCTTTGGAGAAATATCTTTTTTATTCTGGGTGTCTTTTTGTTCCAGATAAACTGAGAAATTAACTGGTCTATTTTCTTAAAAAAAGTTTTTGTGATCAATATTGGGATACATTGAAACAAAAATAAAAATTTGGGTAAAGTGCTCATCCTAATGATATTTACTCGGCCAGCAAGGGAGATGGGCAGTTTAGACAGTCTTTCCAAGTTCTGTTCAGTTTGATGGTATAAATTAATAGAATTATATTTAAAAAGGCCAGAGAATTCACGGGTTACAGTTATTCCAAGATATTTGAAGGTATTTGAGCTTGTAAAAGGAAACGAGATCAATGTAGCGCTATCTAATTTTTCTAAAGAACTAATTGGAAACAATATACTTTTTGTTAAATTGATTTTGTATCCAGAAATTTTCCCAAATTCAGTTAAAACTGTCATAATTTTTGGCAATGATTTAGTAGGGTCAGTGATATATAACAACAAATCATCTGCATAGAGAGACACCTTATGTTCTACACCAAATCTCCTTATTCCTTTATAATCTTTTGTAGAGCGTAATTGAATGGCAAGAGGTTCTATCACAAGTGCAAATAGCAATGGGGACAAAGGGCACCCTTGTCTTGTAGAGCGGTGGAGGAGGAAAGGACTAGAAGATATATTATTTGTATTAACCGAGGCCTTAGGTTTTGTGTAAAGCAGCTTAACAAAGGAGATATAATACAATATACAAGTGTAATTACTTACATGATTCACTTGTGTGATTTAATTTAATTTAATATCTGTTATGCTAATCATTTGTTGTGTTGTGTTTTCATATTTGTGCGGGTCGGGACGTTGGGGACACCTGGACATAGTGATGCACTTTCCAAACAAACAGAATAGCTAGACGATGTAGGTGTAGGGTATTGTTCTTAGGGGTGTTTTGCTTCAGTAGTGGGTCTGACAATTTTTCAAGGACAGAATGAAATTGTCATTACAAGTATAAAGCTGCCCTGTCTCTTTCTGCAAGCAGTTATTGTCCTTTGATGCATGTCTTTGTAAAATATAAAGAAGACAGTTAATCTTGAAAACTCAGTCTACTGAGACTTATATTCCACAAGTTGAGAAGTCTTGTTATTTGGGACAAACGTATGGGCTCAAATTGTGGTCATAAATATTTTGTACTTGTAAATCAGTTTTGTAAAACACAGAAAAAATTGAGGGAAAACTACCTGAACTGAAGCACGCAGGGCATTGAAAGGGCTTTTTTGGATCACACTAACACAATATTTGTTTTCCATTCACCCTGCTCACCTGATCTGACTCACTTTGTCTGCTTCGCCAAAATGAAATTAGGGTTGAAAGGTTACCTTTCTGACACAGAGATCCATCGCTCAAACCTGGCGCACAAGAGGCTTCTATTTAAAATATCTTCACGATGCAGTAATTTAGATTATTTCTTATATTTGATGATTGATTTGGCTTGTTTTTACAGCTTGTTGCTCACACTGTTGAAACGTCAGCCTTTTCTGTATCATAATAAATCTCGTTATTGTATAAGTTTATCCACTCATGCGCTATATTGAAGTAGTGTAACTTAAAGAAAAAAATCTTCAAATACAACAGTTCAAAGAGCTGCCTACTTCATGTCAAATCAGTTGCTGTTTTGACTGTTTTTACAGCAACGGCACAAAAGGTAATAAAGTTAAAATGTATAAAAAAAAGGATGGAGACAGCTGTTAGCCACATGCTAACCAGATGGCATGTCATGTTCTACGTAGATTATTTTATCATTCAGAGAGCTGTGGGACTTGCTCCATGATTTGAAAGCTTAAACTGAGCTTTGGTGTCATTTTTGAATGGTGCTTTGCAAATTATTGTTATCACAAGTGTTGTTCTTATATCTACACAATAGGATAGACAATCATATTCATAACTCATAGACTAATTATACTTATTCTCCTCTTCTCTTCTGTTTTTTTTACCTCCCCTCTGCCTTCCTTAACATGTGGATCAACCCTCTGGATACTTGATCAGGTAAGACGCCATCATTTTCACAACTCCACTGTCACTGAAGTGCTTGCGTATTTAAGCGTGCTGTGCATGTATGTGTTTTTTAGAGGGCTACTTTTTCTCTCACAGCTCAGATGGAAACGAGCCTTATGAATATGCATGCAGTCCTCGAGCTTTCTGAACTAAAGCCTGCTGTCGAGTCTCCTTCCCATCTTTCGCTCTGTTCCTCGCTCTCTGTCATCGCTTCTACTCAGTCACTCACTCAGTCAGAAACGCTCAATGCAGAACCCTGGCATTCAGGCGTGAAAGTAGATCATTGACGATATTCACAAAGAATATTCAATGTGAAGATGAAAGTTTGTGTGACATTGTACAAAAGTCGGAGGAGAGATTAAAGATAACAGTGTGTTTGTAAGAGTGCGCGTGTGCTAAAACAATTATAATTCTTTTTGACAGGCTGTCTCAGCTCTGGGAGAATCGTAGCATTTATTCTGTCTTACTTCACAGATTTTAAAACGTCCTCTGTTATGTAACGCGGATACGTATCGCGACATCAGGTCAGAGACATAAAGCACTATGCTCACGTGTTGCTCCTACTAATAAACTATGAAATAAATAAATTATAAATATTAAAAAATGCAACTTTTGATCAATTAAATTTATGTTTGTGAAATGATCTCTGAGAAAAGAGATTCTGGATAAGCAGAGGAGAAATGCAATGAAGTATCTTAAGTTTATTAATTTGTATGCATTGTGGTGGCAGTGTTTTTTCCCCTTGCAATCATTGCGGTATATTTACTTTCCACTAGGGCTGTTCGATATCGATGACGATATCGGATGACGATATAAAAACGTCTATCGTTTCATTTTACGCTATTGTTTGTTTCGTTGTGTCGCAAATTAAACTGTTTACGGCAATATTTTTTCATCGTTTTGATGGTCACTGTAGTGGCTATATTAATTTATTAAAGTTCTCTCTTTCTCTTATATTTAATATAACCACACTACAGACAGACAAGCGTTTGTTTTTATGCGTTGTCGTTAGCAACAACGACGGTAAAACCACCGCGTGTCCGCTTGTTCCACATAAACCTTTCACAATAAAGCTCAGGATCCTGTTGAGACTTTTCAAAATAAACTGAATCACGTGAAAGAGCAGATTATTTACGGATGAGAAGTAAAAAAGAGCCGTCAGGTGCTAAAAAATAAACCTTAGACTCAAACGTTAGAACAGGCTTTTCCCCGCAGCACGGCGTGTAATAAATACTCACAAAGAAAACGGCGGCCGTTACAACTTATGTCTAAAAAATGTATAGTTTCATGCATCGGTTAAAACACTCGACTCCAGGTACGCGACGCCCAGCTGGAAACACTTCCCGCAAGTCGAGCTGCCCGAGATTCACAGAATTTACAGAAAATGTTACATTTTTGTGATTTATATCGTTATCGGGACGATAGAATTCTTATATCGGGATATGAGATTTTGGTCATATCGCACAGCCCTACTTTCCACACATAAATCAGTGGGTTTTTTTATTTCTCTCTACTTTCTCTTTATTTTAATTTTGATTTTTACAGTACTGTGCAAACGTTCTGAGCCACAACCTCATTTCTTTATACTTTACTTTCAGGGAGACAGACTTTATTATATTTAAATATATATATCATTTATTTTTTTAAATGGTTGTGAGCAGTAGATCCTCAACAGTACTGAAGCAATCTTGACAGAGAACAGAATGAAGAAGAGCTCTGAATACCCTTTAAGAAGCTTGGAGAACTGAACACTTAAATTACAACAAAGCTTGTCTAAGTGAGTTCAGGCTGCATTGAAGAATAATGATGTTCGTACCAAATATTGACTTTCAAGCTGATCATAATTGTACAAACTCTGCTTTTTGGCATTTATACTGTATTTACATGTATGTTTGTACACATTTCAATAAATCACTACACATATTTCCTATTTCCATTGCAAAATATAAAGAAATGCAGGTGGCTTTTGCACAGAACTGTATACATTATAAATATATCAGATTGTTATGGAATCCAAGACGTTTGTGCTTGCAATATTTGTCTAAGGTTTTGTGATAACTGGTAAATTTATCCTATTTTTCTGTGACAATAAACATTTCCTGGTGATAATGACTTCATTTATTTATTGCAAGAAACAGAAAAAGGTTTTATTTTTCCATCAATCAGAAGTGCCATCCCAGCAGGGTGCAACTACAGTGAAGCCAGCGGGAGCTTGGCTCTTCTTAGTAAACACAAGCTCCTAGATTATGATATTGGCACTATACCATTCGTCCCATGCGTTTCTGTCATTCTTTTTCTTTATCATTGTAGATCATACATAAAATTATCCCATTATTGATTAATATTCATAAAGATATAGGCATGCACGCTATTCTTGGCAATCTCGATTTGTCTTGTCACCTTTATGAAACAGTAACGTGTGAAACGTAGCACGGAGGAAAAAACGAACTACAGTAGTTAAATTGTGTCTTGCTGTTTTTGTCCCGATTAACAAAGGAATATCCTACTGCTACCACCATTAGCGAGATAAACAGTCTGTTTCTCTGCTTTACAGACCTTTGTGGTGCAAGACGCTCAGAAGGCAGCAGTTGGTGCTCTTATCTGTTTTCATTCATATTTATGTTTTTAGGAATGCTCATCAATAAAATTTTAATTAAACTAATTATATGTTAATAGTTTTAGATCATGAAAATGTCAAAAAAAAACAACCTTGAGTGTCCCTTGTCAACTGTTGCTCCCAGTTTAAAGTAAAACCTTTACTTAAAAAGTATCCATTACTGAGCAGTGCATCACCCTGTGCTTCAATCAAGGTCTAACATGGCCAGAAATTGGATTGTGTCTTCTTGTTAGAGTCACTGTTAAAGTTAACCGTGATGTCAATTCTGTCATATGCACAGGACATATACATGGCCTGTACATGCCCCACCCCCAAGGCACAATATGCAAGCAAAACACAAATTAAAAATAAATAAAAAAGGGTTGTTTTTTTTTTGTTTGTTTTTAAATACTTATGGTGAGAGCCTAAAAAACATTGATCAATCAAGCACTCAGATATATATGTTTTACATGGTGATAATGTAAGAGACAGACAAGCAGGCAGCCGGATGGACAGAGAAATAATTTTGTAATCGAACCTCCTCATTTAGAAAACACTAGCTCGACTGAAGCGCCATGGGTTAGTGCACTTTAGCGATCCTGATAAACTGTTAACTTCATCAGTAACCAGAAAAGTCCAAGTCGCCTTCACGACATAATTCTCCTCTGATCCTGAAAAAAGTTATATTTTCCTGTTAGTGTGAGCACTTCACTTTATAAATGTATGTTATTGCACAAAATAAGCAAAGAACTTCTCCAAGGTTTTATGGGCTCTGGTCCCATCCTATGTATATAGAATCCCTAATACAGTGAAGAATGCACACAGTCCCAATGCCAGCATGTCTGACCTCAGCACAGCAACACGCACATGAATTATGCTGATTGCTGAGCTCCTCATTCATGCTGCTTCAGTGACCCAGTAATTTCAATAAAGCAAACACACTTGGGAAGTGGCTTTTCCCATATGGTAATAATGGGGCACGAGTATTCATGCATGTGTGTGTATGGGAGTGTTTACTTGTTTTTCTCATGTTGTGGGGACATCTGTTTACTAAGTCACATTGTGAGGACTCATTTCCCTTTTTGGATGCAAAAGCAACTCACCTTAAGATAACTTTGAAAATTTCACCTGGTTTAATGTTAGGGTAAGTGGTTATGGCTGTACAGACATCTACTAGGGAACTATCCATTATGTTTTAAAAAAGCGTTTTCACAGAGGATTAAACTTTTTTCATTTGTGACACAAAAGCTTCCTGAGATTAAGAAGTAGAAGGGACTAAAAACCCGAGGATAATCCAAAGCAGGGTTGAAGAATGGCACCTGAGCTTTGTGATGTGCTGAGAGTGAAGAAAGAGAGGAGACATGTAGAGAGAAGAATGAGGGAGTGATGGGGAGGTGAAGACAAGGTTAAGATGAATGAACTCGTGGTAGCTGCTGGCTAGACTGGTGTGCGACTGTGTGTGTATCAGTGGGTTTAAGTTTATGTACAGCGAGTGGTATTGTGTTTCTTCTCTTCCTGCTTCTCAGAAACTGGCAGTTTGTGTGTGTGTGTTTCTGCACTTAAGCTGAGGTGTGCGTTGTACCATGAATTATAGATGGAAATTGAATCAATAGTGCACTGAATTACTGCCAGACAGCCTCTGTGTGTGTGTGTATGCACATGTGTGTGTATGCACTGATGTCAGCATGAGACTTGTTGTATAATGGTGCAAATTTGCTGCTTCACATTTTATGTATATAAATAAATATTTTCTTGCGTTTTCTCATCTTCAGATATTCTCCTGCACCAGCACTGTGATTTTGTAACTATGTGTGGGCGTGGTCACGTGTTTTCATTTTTAGAAAACAGTCAGTTTCTGCCAATTACCTCAGCTTAACATGTGTGCAATCCCCTTTTTTGTGCTGGATTGTGTGTTTGTGTTGTGCTCGAGTGTCTGCTCCAATAAAACGGCACCGTATGATCGAACGCCGCTCTCACAGCAGAGTGGAAAAAGACCTCTGCAGATTTACTATGCTATTACCACACACACACACACACACACACACACGCACACACACACATATATACACACACACACACACATACACACAGGCTGTGCAGAAGAAAAGTTGTAATGGCCCACTGCCCCTCCAAGGACGGGTGAGCGAGCGAGGAGCGAGCAGGGTAATCACAGTTAAACAGAGAGTGTGTGTGTGTGTGTGTGTGTGTGTGTGTGTGTGTGTGGTAATAGCATAGTGTGTGTGTGTCTGTAGGGAGGTGAATAAACGTACTACAGGGGACACAGGAATGGCTTGGTGCTGGAAAAAATAGATGGGGATATGAACCGAGTGGAACATCCTGTCCCATCTACCATTCTTCACATACTTGCACTCACACATGGAGCGGTTCGGTGTGGCTATGTTAGTGTTCTTGAGCAGTGGAGTAGACAGATGAGTGAATCCAGGATACGGAATGTGTTCCAGTACTCCAAACATGGCCGTTTAGTTGCTTTAATTCCATATTTCCCTCAAAGCTCACTTAACCTGAAGCTTCTCCACGTACCCAGTATGCAGATGTCGCCACTGAAGCGAAACCTCTAAAATTGAGTCTCAGTTCACAGCAGGCAGTATAGACATTACTGTAAGACCGATGCTTTTTTAAAAAAAAGTTTTTACATATTAGTCTCTCTTTTTTAGGATAAGTCAACAGTATTGATGCTCTTCCCCTTCATAGTGCCACTACTTTGAGCAGAGTACTTGTGATAGCAAAATAACTTTATGAAGCAGTATTGCCCATAAAGTCAAAATCTAGCATGAGGTTGCTTCTGAAGTCTGACGATCTGTTAAATCTAGTAATAAGGTTGATAATTTGGGAACAGTGAAGTCAACTGTAGTGTGATGACCGCTGCTCTCCATGAGATGAATGTTAAGACTGAGTAGCTGCAGTTCTGCCAGCTGTATCTGGTGACCCTTGAGGCCATTTGAGTACAGTACACTCAAATTTCTATATTTAAGAAATCACTTTGAGATGCTTTGAGCTTTGTGACATGGTGCATTTTCCCGCTGGAAACTGGATATAAGTGCATTGTGGTTATAAAGGGATGGATATGGTCAGCAACAATACTCAGGTAGCTTATGTCTGTGATGCTTAAATAATTTTCACTTGGTACAAAATTAGTATACTCTTACATCACCAGCACCAACCAACCAGTAATATAAGACAAGTTAAAGCCATGCTTTCATGTTGTTTTGCCTACCATCCACATTTTTTCTGTAAACCGTAAAGATGGTTATGTTTCTGAAATACTCAGACTCCTATTCTTATTAACAAACAGTTGAAAGGTATTTGGTTAAACCCTTAGCAGCGGATCAGGTATATCATACACATCCAAAAGAATCTTTCATAATACACAAGACTTTTATAACAACAAAATGAAATGCAGAGTAAGAACCATGACTGTGCTACGTGATCTGAAAATTAGAGAGTATTAAAGCTCATGTTGTAGATGTCAGTCCCTAAAAGATCCTGACTCTTGTTGTTTTGGAGTATTCTGCTTTAAAGTGCATGTTCTGTGGGTGTATTGTTTTTGTTTTTTGGGGTTTTGTTTTTTTTGTTTCAGCTTGCCTTTTGTGCACATATTGAAAAACAAATCTACATTTTGTTTCACTTGCAAAAACAGCATGAAAAGAGGCTGTAGTGATGTGTATCACGCTTTTGTAGCAGTTAACATATTGGGTCTATTTTTGTGTGGGTGCGCAGAGTTTCTGTCTTCTGCTGAGCTACTCATTGGTGGATTACAGTACATTTCATACCACCAGAGCACATTTTTCATCGTACTTTCACTTTTATTTATGGCACTGTTGTTGCATTTGCAACTTTAAATCAATATGTGTCACATAAAATTGTACAGTGCCACTCACAAAGGACTGAGTGTCTGCCAAAGTTTCAACATGGCCATAAACTGAAAAAAATAAAAAATAAATGTAACTTTAATCGAGGCATTCATGACAACATATTGGGCTGCCATAGGTTCACAGCTGCAACCAAGCATGTTCCAGGCCATTAGTTTTCTCATAGAAAAACTCAATTTGGATCTAATACAGTCAGTGCACCACGCCAGGGAAATCACTGCTGTTAATGGCAATACAGGATGTGATTTAGCGTGACTTCCCATATGTGCTGTCCCACCCACATACATGTAAGCTGTGTACACAATAATTCCTCTTCTTTGGTGACAAAGAAGAAGGAAAGAGTGTGCCTAACACAGTTTACTTTCAGCATAGTTGAAAATAATTCTGGATTCTTAAAAAATAACCTTTTAAGTGATGTTACTGGGGACTTGAGCCTCGAAAAAGGCAATGTAAGGGGTCGTAAGATTTCAGCCACAGATGGTGATAACAAAGTGCAGCAGTAAAGCGGAACTCCTCATTGTCATCTAACATTCAGGAGTGCTTGGCTTGACAAATCTTCTAAACTGCCTCAACATCTACAATACCAGCTGGAAGCCAAGTTTAAGAACAGACAGTGAGTGGTATATTTGCCCAGTAGAGCAAGAGCTGCCGTTGAGTGACAGCTGGTCAAAAGATTAATCCAGTTTTCTGCCAAGTGACACTGGGGCACACTCACTGACAATACACCTTTAACTGCCTTTTCAGAGGGCTCTTTTTACATCGGTCACACAGCAAAAGCAACAAGTCAGCAGCTTCAGGATCCATTCAGCCACAGTGCTGCTGTTTTGTCACGCATTTTTACAGCACTCGGAGCCTAGTACACAATCAGAGTACTTACAAATGGAAAATGGAAAATTTTAAAATTGGAAGTTAAACTTATCTTTAATGTACAAAGGTTTCTGTTGGCAACAGAGGGAAGTTATTCAAACAATTCTTCTAATACATTCGGTTGTAGTTGATATGTAGAATTTTGGAAGCATGAAGTGGACACTAGAGCTTGAGCAATGTTTGTCTCAGCAGTGTATATAACCTGCAACTGTTCACTGTAAGTTTGCAGTGAACAGCATATTCATTTGTTTCCCTGCAGAAGCTTCGTCTGTCATGAGTTCTTTGTCCCTATTTCCTCTGAGGAGTAACACCAACTACGAAAAACAGCTGTACATTAAGTGACAAACATAAAGACTAATGATAGATGAATTATTATTAATCTGTGCATTATAACAAGACATCTTTGAGCCAGGAGTGCTGTGATGTGCAACCATTTCAAAGGACATTAGTATCAACGGTCACCGATCACCAAATAACTTCCCTAATATATCCTCAACCTCAACAACCACCTCTGTTTACCATTATATAACGTTTATTTATTTGAGACTCAGTGTTTGCCATCATTCACAGCAAATAAATGAATAGATTTACATGAATACATGAATATTAGTGTTTTGTTGTCATTTGTTGTTTCAGTCTGTCAGAGTCAACTGCATTTCTTCTGCCTGTGGAATCTGTGTGCATTCTTACGAATGTAACAGCTGGTTCACACATGTGAGTCTGCGTGCGTGTTTAGCGGAAGCATTCAGCTCTTTAGTGCAGGTCAATGAAAACCCACAAGTGAGAAAAACCTTTCAGAACGAAGGCCAGGCGTTCCCGATGAAGCTTTCGACCTGCCAAACTCATAAAGCAAGCTTTATGAGTTTGGAAGACATCATGTCTCGTCCCTGTACCAAAGACGCCTCGTCCCAGTGGCCCCCAGGATTACAGGCCCGTGGCACTGACCTCCCACATCATGAAGACCCTGGAAAGGCTCATCCTGGACCAGCTGCGACCCATAGTAAGACCACATCTTGATCCCCTTCAGTTCGCTTATCAGCCTCGTCTCGGAACAGAGGACGCCATCATCTACCTGCTCAATCGTGTCTACACCCATCTGGACCAGCCGGCGAGCACTGTGAGGGTCATGTTTTTTGACTTTTCCAGTGCTTTCAACACCATCAGGCCGACCCTCCTGGGTGATAAGTTAGCAGCGATGCAGGTGGATGCTTCTCTGGTGTCCTGGATTGTTGATTACCTGACAGGAAGACCACAATATGTACGTCTCCCACAGTGTGTGTCTGACAAGGTGATTAGCAACACAGGGGCACCACAGGGGACTGTCCTCTCCCCCTTCCTCTTCACCCTCTACACCACAGACTTCAGCCACTGCACAGAGACCTGCCATCTTCAGAAGTTTTCTGATGACTCTGCGGTGGTTGGATGCATCAGCAGGGATGATGAGACAGAGTACCGGGCTGTGGTCGACTCCTTTGTCACGTGGTGTGAGCAGAATCATCTGCAGCTCAACGTGGCAAAGACCAAGGAACTGATCGTGGACTTCAGGAAGACCAGGAAACACTTGACCCCTGTTTCAATCCAGGGGGTCAGTGTTGACATTGTGGAGGACTATAAATACCTTGGAGTACACATTGACAATAAACTGGACTGGGCTAAAAACACCACAGCACTTTACAGGAAGGGCCAGAGTCGTCTCTATTTTTTGAGGCGACTGAGGTCCTTCAACATCTGCCAGAAAATGCTGAGGATTTTCTATGAGTCTGTGGTGGCCAGTGCGATCCTCTATGCTGTTGCATGCTGGGGGAGCAGGCTGAGGGTCGCAGATGCCAACAGACTTAATAAACTGATCCGTAAGGCCAGCAATGTTGTGGGGATGGAGCTGGACTCCCTCAAGGTGGTGTCGGAGAGGCGGATGCTGTCCAAGATAAAGACAATGTTGGATAACACCTCCCACCCACTCCATGACATGTTGGTCAGTCACAGGAGCTCGTTCAGTGAGAGACTGAGATTACCGAAAAGCACCACTGAACGACACAGGAAATCATTCCTGCCTGTGGCCATCTCCCTGTACAACGCATCCACTTAACACACTGTTTGCTGCTACAGCTACACATGTTTCTTTTCCAACTATTTATTTATAAGTGACTTATGTATGTATGTATGTATATATATGTATATATTGTACTATTCTTAGTTAGCGTATTGTCTGTCTTGTCTTAATGTTGGTTTAAAATGGAGCACTGTAACAAAAAATAATTTCCCCCAGGGATCAATAAAGTATTCTGATTCTGATTCTGATTTATTTCAATCAATAGTTCTTGATTATAAATCCTTTTCACAAAACACAATTCACAGCAGCAGATGTTTGTTGTGAAGAACAATGTTGGCCCGATTTTTAAAAGTGAATGTTAAACACCATTGTCAGCATTGTGAGATTGGGGCTCTCGTGGGCGACATTATTAACTCTTTCTACTTGCGGTGCAACATCAGCAGTTGCTTATGCTGCTGTGTTGAATGCAGCGCACGCCCTAATGCTGTAGTATTAGCTCATCTATGTGAGGAAGAACCTTCAGTAGACCCTAAATATGTAGATCAGCTGTAGTTAGCTTGACATTTAAACAAATGTATATCAAAAAAAAAAAACAACACAAATTTACTTATAAATTGTCTTTGGAAAATTTGTCTTCAAATTTGCCCAAAACTTGAAGAGCTGGCTGGTCTCACTAAATGAATTTAAGCCATTTTAAATAACTTTAAATGATGCTTTTACTTCAGGGTGCCGATGTTTTGCCTAAACATTATTAACCTCGTGTCCGGTACAAAGGTAATAATAAGTTTGGTTGTTTTTGTATTAGATTTTCATAGATTCTCTTTTAGTGTACTTAATTTGTGTATTTATTTCTATGTGAAGATTATATCCATTTCACTCATGTAAAATCTTAGTTGTGTCACTTAGCTGGCAAGGATAAGAGCAGCTAATGGTGCAACTTATTGTTCGAGCAGGTGAATCTATCTTGTATAATAAGGTCATTAATACTGTGTGTGAATGTGTATGTGTGTATGTAGTTGTGTGTATATGGGTCACTGATGTGACATGTAGTTGTGAATCATTTCTATTAAAACAATGTGTTAATTTCATGGTTTTATCGTTTCTATAAAACTCTTCACTTTAAATAGATTTGGTTTTAAGAACATTGAAATAATATATTGTATGTAAACCCAAAACTATCCACTCTCCATTTGAATGAATGGCATTTAAATGATAACAAATTAAGCATCATTTTCCCAGCAACTGCCAATCTCTGGCAACCACTCTAAACTGGTTGGGGAATATTCATTTTCCCCTTATGACAGGTGGTTGCCAGATGGTCATGGATCAAACTGTGTGACAGGGACCATTGTCATGACACATGGTTAGAGGTCATGTGTCTACACAATCTCAATAGATACCAAAATTTTTATCATTGTGAATATAATTGTCAAGTAATATTTATTACTTTATTATGAGGGGGGGAAAGTAATAATAGTGAAAAGAATATTTTGTCACGGGTGGATGAAAATGTTTGTGCCTCTCTCTTAAATACCGATAAAAGTAGCAGAATTCAGCTCATATGTAGGCTGCTACACTTTCTATGTCAGGTGGTATAACCAATGTAAAACTGGGAAAATGTTATTTTATTCACAAATTACATATGTGTGCTTGTTCTGACAAACACACAAGTTAATAGAAGTGTCCAAATAAAAAGTGTTTAAATTAAAAGAGTAGGTGACTTAAATGGATGATTACTGCACTAACTGCACATTTCACTGAAGTACACTGTGCCTTGTGAAAACTGTCTCTGATTATCATTCACACACATACACAAGCGCACACTCAGAGATGTGACAGATGGGCGTCCTAGCAGCGACTTGTGCATTTATTGTATGTCACCAAGGAAAATCAGACACACACACACAAAAGTATTCCGAACACTTTCTTACCCTTTTGCTGCAGTAATTACCATTTGGAGGGGTGTGTTTGTCTGTCTCTGTGTGTGTACATGTGTGTTTACTGATGAGAATAGTGCGCTGCTGAAAGGACACAAAAAACTCCCTCTGCTTCCCCACTGAGATCCAAGAGTCCTGGCTTGGTTTTGCCCACTCACGCAGTTCTGATCCTTTCACACATGTACTGAGAGCTCAGGATAGATTAGTTTCCGTTCTCACAATGGTGGGAGGACTGCAGGAAAGCACCGCTGAGCTTGAAAGTAATCAAAAGAAAAGTGTGAGAGGGCTGTCACTTACCTTACAGCAACCTTCAGTGATGGGTTTAAAACTTTGCTGCCTCAGTTTTATCATTAATTCATGGAAAAATGGAGAAAAAAATGTTATCTCGAGATACAGCCTGACAGACAACACACGAGCCACCGGAGTTAAATTCAACACAAAACTGTAGATAAGTTTTAGCTTTCATTTAATCCCTACCATACTCCCGCTTGACGTTAATCTTGTAGGTGAAGCAGTTTTCCCGGATGGCCATGATGTAAAAAATTGTAATTAATTCTAAAAACTTTGTGTTGTGCATGTAGAATGCAATTTTCTGCCGGGGAGATTTTGCATCCCCCGATCTGCTACTACAAATATTCAAGAGTAGGACAGCTTAAAATATATAAATCTTCTACAAAAATGAAGCTGGAACTAGCTTATCTAAAGGGTTTTATTTGTAAATGAAAGGGGTTTATTTTGTTTAATTTATTCATAGGAAATACAAATTGCAATAAAAGTGGCTATATACAAAGGTGTAATTGTAAAACTGCATTTCTAAATACTTTGTAGCCATTCAAATAATGTCTAAATTATGAGGGTAGGGGTACCTCGTAGCAAAGCAAAGTTTTGTGTTGAGCTGCAAGGGATGAATTACAGCTCAATTAGATGCAATTAGAGAGAACAGAGTGACTCAGGGACCTTTTCATATGTGCTGGAATGTTTATACAGTAAATTTAACATGTTAAAGGGTTTTTACAGTGCTACAGAGACACTTAGAAAAGCATTAATAGTGTTATAGTCAAACAATTGGGGTAATGGGTGGAATGAAAGCAGCAGAGAAACATTAGGGTGGAAGGAACGTTCAAATTCAGTAAAAAGAAATATTTAAGTCCTCTAAATGTAATGTTCCTGGAATTTTAGGTTTAGTTTTGTACATAAATGTTAAGGTTTTAGTGTGTAGCAGAGTAATGTTTTCATTTAGCAACTTGAAAGCTGAAGGCATCTAGTTAACCCTAGCACTGGTGTATGCCAAATTACCTACTGAATAGAATATGTGTGTATCTGAATAGAATATACTGAATATACAATGTGTGTTGAAGAGTGTTGAAGTTAAATGTTTCCAGCTGAATTAATAAATGATAAATTAAACTTCTTGCACTCCAATTTTATTTATTTTTTTTGATTTTTCTACATTTTATTTCAGGTATTTGGCCTTTTAGATAGTGTGCCTACATTTTAGATTGTTTTCAGTGGCCAAATAATCCTGTTTTTATTGTTTTATATTAGTTAGTTTTTATATTTCTTGCTTTGAAATGTGTTCTATATTAAATTTCACTTGACTTTCAGTGGCAGATTATGTATCTTGTGTAATGAAAACATTTACCTTACATCTTTCTTAACAGAGAATACACTTTTTACTTGCAAGCTCGGCTTGTAGTCCAGGTTAAAGCTCACAGGAGGACAGCAGTGTTATTAGTGGCAACATCTGGCTCAGCTGGGTTGTGTTTATTGCACTTAAACACAAACATTTCTGCTTAAATGCTCACTAACAGAGTTTTTAGGGGGGGATTGCTTTAAAACGGAATTAGATTAACTCATACACTCTATGAGACAAATACCCTTTACACCAGCAGGAGCTGCTCAACCATGGAAACCAATGCCATGAAGGCCCTAGTGCATAATTCTTGTACTGATGTTAATGTGGAGGTTTGGATCTCTGCAATTATTGAGTCAGCAGAGTGTTAGCAACTTTAACACATTATATGGCTCATCATTCTGTAACTTTACATGGTTTGCTTCTTTGTGGCTTAGCTGCTGTGGCTCCTGAAAACTTTTACTTTGCAGCAATACCACTCACCAGCTCTTTGAAATGGCCCATTCTGTCACAAATGTTTGTAAAGGCAGACTGCATGGTACTTGAATTTATACACCTGGTACAATGGGATTGAAAACATCTGAAATGAAAGATTAAGAAGTGTCCACATTTGTACACACAATACCCAGTCTGTCACAGGGCTAGCAGAGAGACAGACAGCCACTCCCACTCACATCCACACCAATTCAGAATCACCACTTAATCTCACACTTGGGAAGTGGGAAGCAACTAAAATACACACAAACAGTACCTAGAGAAAACCCGCACAGGCAGAACATTCAAACTCTGAATCTCCCTGTCATGATGTCCAGACCTAGAACTGTCTGGTTCTGCACCACCCTGTCACTACTAATACTAATATATCACAATGATACATATCAGTTTATTACCAAAAAGAACTGCCAAGCAAAGACTGTTCCTCCAAAGATGATTGATAAAATGGCTTTGTTCTTGTGGCATGTATTGCAGTCTCAGATGATCGCTAAGCAGAGAGAGCGTAGCCATCGCCCTCCTCCCGGCACTGAGCAGCAAACACAGCAATTCCCTGATGAAGCCATGCGGCAGCTTCTACCACCCAGTCTGTTGGCCCAGGGGCAGGCAAATAAAGATTGAAGAGAGGGAGGAAGGGCTGAGGGAAAGAGAGAAAGGTGAAAATAATCAGAGGAGGAAGGATAAGAAGAACATAGAGGGAGTGCAGAAAATGAGAGTTGTAGGGGCACAGGTGAGAAGAAACAAGTGAGTCTTCCAAAGGAAATGAAGACTAAGAAATTTGTGTGACGTAGCTGTTCTTCCTCCAGTACTGTCTTTCTTTTGCCAGATTACAATGTCTCACATCTCCACCACCATCTTTGCCATCTGCAACTATTTAAGCGAAACTCCCAGTTTTGGGGGAGTCTTCTCAAAATGAATTGCAGCCTCGCTGAAGTACGTCTCCTTGAAACTATGTACACAGTTTATAAAACCAATCTAAATGGCGAATATTTCTTGGAAATGTAAGGCCACTCAGATTACATTTTTTAATAACATGAAGATGAATTGTTGATGTAATGCTGGAAGCTACACTTTTACAGCGTATCATTAAAATAATGACAAAGTAGTTTATTACATTTTGTTATCTGCCAAAAAATCGTCCACTAAAATATCAGGTCACGTCATTTTAGGTAAGAGGAAGTGTTTTAGCTGCATCCTTCAGTCGACCACCTCTTACTTACAGAATAGATTCCTCTTTTAATGAATCCAGCTGTGTACCAGCTGTCTACGCAGGTTGTCTATTTTTTTGTGTTTTGCACATGCAGCTGTTGCATTGTGTGCTTTATTGTGCGCTGGGCTCCGAGCACTTCCAAAACATGAGCAACCTACTGCTACTGTGCCTGAACACATCCTGTGCACACACAGATGGAGCACCAGGAGCTGCGCTTTGTGGCAGCAGGTTAGGAAAAGCTCTTTCCTGTTTTAACCTGACATGAATGCCCTTGCGCATAAATGGGAATCCCTGTGCGTATGTATTATTTTGGTTTGAAAGAAGAAGAATATCCTTTATCTCATTTTACAACATGGTCCACACAACAGCTCATTTTGATCTTAAGTGGGCTGGACCAGTGAAACTCCTCTTTCTTTCAGTGGAAACAGTTCAGCTACACATTTAATCCCCGAGATGTCTAAATATAAGTAAAAATGTGCAATTTCAACAATACATCTCAATTTTTTTACACGATAAAGAAATGCCTGTGTAGTAAATGAAAGAAATGTGTGAAATTGCAGAAACGTTTCTGGTAGCTCATTGCACAGACTGAGCTGTAATTGTAAAACAGACATTTTCTGATATTTCACAGAAAATTCTGTTCTTTTTACTGTGGACCCATTATAAAAAACAGACATTTTGATCGCTGATAGTCATTTAACTGTTTGTCCTTTACGTGATTATTTTGGTATGGTATAAACTGTCATGGGGGAGGTCTTTATCAGCAGGAAAAAACTGTAAAACTTATTAAAATGCATTTAAATGTGCAAACTTTATGCCCTCTTTCACTTTTTCTAAAGCGGTCTAGTGGTCCGAAAGGTAATGTTTGCCGGGCCAATTCTGGCCCCCGGGTCTTATGTTTCACACCCCTGTTTTAAACACACCTGACCTCAATCCACACTTTTCTGCCCAACATCTGTGCCGGCAGGTCTGGCACTAAGGAGAGGAGGAGAATATGTTTAGTGGAAGGTCTTCTTTGATCAAGTGTTGTTTTGTATAGTAGTGAAACACAAGCTGTATTAAATGTGTTACAGTAGAAGAGAGAAATAGCAGTAGTAATAGTTAAAGCAGCATTAATATTTTATTTTACTTTCTAGTTGTTCGCGTGTGTCTGTGTGTGTGTTTCCTCTTATTGCGTCATCACTGATCTCAAAACAGTCAGGCAGGGGAGCCTCAGGCTGTTCTCTTCAGTGCTCTGTCTGGGGAGAATCTATCTATATGTGAGTGTATAAAATGTCAGTGTGTGTACGTGTGTTTGTGTTATTGTAAACAGCTTCTCTGTGAAGAAAATAAGTTTTCACTCTCATGCATTGTCTCTTCTGTTACACAGTGCTGTTTGTTTACCTGGATCTTCTTTAAGATAAACTCCCTTTCAGGACCGCTTGCCTCCAAGAACATGTTCGGTTTATTAAGTGTCTGCTGAACGCTGCAGTGTTTGTTTATGTGTGTGTGTGTGTGTGTGTGTGTGTGTGTGTGTGTGTGTGTGTGTGTGTGTGTGTGTGTGTGTGTGTGTGTGTGTGTGTGTGTGGTGTTGGAGAAAGTAAATATAGGTGTACTGCGATGATGCATATCTATGTATCACTGGTTATATGGAAATGACAGTTTTATCTCACTTGCTGAATCTAGACTATATTAGCCTTTCCCCCTTACTTGCTGTTGCTATTGCTGTCAAGATTTCCCCTATAGCATGCCACGTAGGCAGGTTAAATAACTTCTCCAACAGTGGCTCACCTTCAACCCACAGTTATTTGCTAAAGGGTCACACACAGTCAGAGAAAATTTATGATTTTTTGAGCACACAAGCTGGTTGTGAGAGAAAAAAGTGTGTTGCGCGATCAGTTGCGAGTGGTTGCTGGAGATTGCTAAAAGTCACTCTGAAATAAACAGGTAGAACCCCATTGACCTACAGACTGGTCAGTGAACCCTTGCCATCAGCTGGTCACTGAGCTAGGGAAAAGTACGTATTCCATGACCAGTTGCTGAGTGGTTTCTGAGGCTGCCGGAAATCACTAGTGTGAAATCGGTAGCAAAGAGGCCTATGGTGCTGCACCAAAAAACTTCTTGGGATTGTTTTCGTCGCTAGCTGGTTACCGTGGCTGCCCGTAGTTTGCATGGCAGATGCCAACTTGGCTGCAAACGCTTGCAAACTATTCACCAAGAGGTCGTGAAAATGTGATTGGAACTGGAAACAGAGGCTGGAAACTGGAAACAGAGGCCTTCAAAGTAAAAGTTGTGCCTTGTGAAATGTGACGATTGCAGCAGTAAGGTACAACTTTTACCTTGAAATCAAAGTTTCTGGTTTGTGTTACACCTTTTCAAGTTTCAAAATAAAATAGTGAGTGCAGACAAGTTGTGGCTTTAATGCAAACTATGAATGAGCGTGACAATTACTAAAGCAATTGCAAGGAGGTTGTGCTGCAGCACCCTCTATGCAACTAATTTCACCTAGCATCAACCAGCAATCTCCAGCAACCACTAGCAACAGGTCAGGGGAATACATTATTTTTCTCACTTGCCAGATGCTTGCTAATCTGTCTCAAGGCCTGTGCGACTGAGGACTTATAATTAGCTGGTTAAGGGGTATTGTCTCTATGAAAATGTCTTCATTCTATTATCTACAGACATGATATTATCCTAGAGCATACTAGAAAACTGTCATAATATCTCACCAGATGATGATCCTTTCAATAGGCAGCATTATGTAACACCAAATAAAGAAACAGCATTGTAATTGTGTTACAGTGTAGAGATAGTTTTTCCTACTGTGCTAAAAATGATATGGAAAAATGTCAGATCCTATTGTCGCTATCATATTGTATATGGGTTTGCTCAACAGAGTGGCTTACATTTCCAAGTACAAAAAGAAATAATTAAGAGAACAGCTAATATTTGGCAAGAGCATCCAGAGCACATCTTGTGTTTATGCCCCCACACCTGTCATATCAACCTAGGTTCAATGTGGCAGAGAAAACTGGGTATGGATTTAAGCTAATCCTCTCTAAGGCATAAGGGGTGGAAGTTAAGGTAAAGGGAAGAATATGTTAACAGGGAAAAAAGGCTGCTACTTATATTAGCACTCTAAACAGAAGTCTTTATTATTGTAAGTTAGAAATAGCATGTTACAGTAGCTATTCAGATATGCCAGTGCTGTGTTATCATGCAGGTCCCACCATTACTGGAGCTTTTGGGATGATGCCTATGCTGAATTTTTATTTATTCATGTTTATTCTTAACTGGGAGAATTTCAAACTTTCAAACACAATTCTCAATACTTTTTCAATACACCACAGGAAGACAAATATAAATTATTTTTAAATAAAGTTTAGAAAAATACAAATAATAACATCAACAACAACACTCACCTAAAGCAAGTAATAGTAATAATAATAGTGACTTGCACCATACTCTTTTCCTTCTCTGACGTCTCATTGGACACAAATAATCAAGCTATCCTGGTAAACTAAGACTGTTTTAAAATGACAGACAGGCAGGACCGATAATGTTAGCTGAATGACTCCCACATTAACTTTATCCTTTCATCATTAGTCACAGCCACTCGCCACTACCGTAATAACCTAACAAGAGGCTATTGTGGCTGTCGGGGTGCTCCCAAAAGAAATGACTGACTCAAACATATCCGCATTTATGATATAACTGTTAAAAACATTAATATTCTCGAAACAGGAGCTTTACTGACCTTACAAATCATCTGTTATAACTGCTAGTGAGGGGAGGGCTATGTAC
This sequence comes from Rhamphochromis sp. 'chilingali', assembly GCF_963969265.1. Taxonomy (NCBI): domain Eukaryota; kingdom Metazoa; phylum Chordata; class Actinopteri; order Cichliformes; family Cichlidae; genus Rhamphochromis; species Rhamphochromis sp. 'chilingali'. The sequence continues at coordinate 12,471,818 of NC_137941.1, forward strand.
CTGCCTGAATTCAATGTGAACAATATCAATACTGTTGCAAAGGAGTGTCTAATCCAATATTAATTTTTTATAATCAATTACTATCTGAGTCTTCATTTTTTTTGACAACCCAAATATATATGTATGTCAGAGTCATATTGAAAAGGCAGGATTGATGAGGTAATTGTTCATGAACTTTCCAGCAATTTATTGTACGAGCTAGTCAGTAACTTACAATTAAGACGCCATCTGCTTAGCTGTGATTCATGTTCTGTTACATGTGCTGCAGACAGAGCAGCACATATAGCAGAATGTATACCCCAAGGATTTCATACAGTATCCATCCATCCATCCATTAACTTCCAATTTAGGGCTGCAGAGTCTGCAGGTCTGAAACCTATATCCGCTGTCATAGGGCAAGAGTTACAGTCTTGTGTACCTGTGATAGGCCTATGCATGCTGGGTATCTGCCTAGCAAATCATTATTTTAAATGATTTCAAAAGCACACTAGTTAAATGCAGTTTTAACACAAATTGAGTTCAGTGTGACGTTTTAATCATTTTACTCAAGTTTGCTTCATGTATCTGATGTGTGGAGGATAAATGGTGCGTTTGTCCTGGACATTTGATAAGTGAGACACCGAGGACCTGATTTTGATGAAACTCACGGGAGTCATGCTTCATGCCGTTCTGGCATTTTGAAAATTACTATGTTTGGCCCAAGGTGGGAGCAGCAATTACCTTGCAAACATTTTAATAACCCGTCATATCTCACATACTGCTGGGGGGGGGATAAAATGAGCCTTCAAGCACATATCCAATCCTCAATTTCTACAAATTTGTCTCCAGGGCCTGTAGTTTGTAATATATTTGATTTGCCAGTGTTTTAAGTTGGTTTATAGCATGTTTACCTCCAGGGTTTTTTTTTTTTACTTCATTTACTCATCGCTGCAGGGGTCACCACCTTGTTTGTGATTAGCAAACAGACCTGAAGCCCATTTATTCCGGACATGACACAAAGGGAAATTCTGTTGCATCTTAACAGAATTTAATAAAAAAGCATTACCCTGTAATCTGTCAACCCCAAGTGTAGTTATCGCCTAACATTTCAGCACAGTTGCACTAATTTTAAACAGAAATGCTTTTAGTCTTCTGTAGAGATGTAAAAAAAGCTCTTAAAGCTGCTCTGTGTAAGATGTTTATGTCAAAAGAACACCTGCCGTCGAACCTTTTATATTAATAACTCCTGCTGTACTGGAGAGCATTCTTCATATTGAAATATAAGAGAAAAATGCAAATCATTTCAAAACACCAGCAACCAAGTGCTCTAATCTAATCCTTTTAGCTTCTGTTTTGACCCCTTCATCATGTAGGTTATGATTTCAGAGTGTATATTACAGAATTTATCTTCTAAGATTTATTGGAAGGGTTTTTAAAAACCTGAAGAGACACAAAAATGTAGTATTTAACATGAAAAAGCACCCGAATAGCACATGCCATCCACCCCTTTCCTTAATGCTTTTTATTGATGCCCTTCTAAAACGTTATAAATTTCTTCTGATATTAAGTGCTTCTGTGTGTATGCTTCACAGAATATCCCAGCGCTACCTTGCGGCAAAGCCCTCTATTCTTATGAGGGCAAGGAACCGGGCGACCTCCAGTTTTCCAAAGGTGACATCATCATCCTGCGACGCAAGGTGGATGACAACTGGTACCACGGCGAGCTCAATGGTTGTCATGGTTTCTTGCCTGCTAGTTACATCCAGCTGCTGCGTCCCCTGAGCCAAACTCCACCCCAGGGCAAAGCATTGTATGACTTTGAGGTCAAAGACAAGGACCAGGATAAAGACTGTCTGGCCTTCAGCAAGGTAGCACACACTCATAGTATACACATGCTTTTTTAATATCCGACACAGAATAACATTTAAAAAAAGGCTGCATGCTTAAATCAGTAAAAAGATCCGAAGGACTGATGTGTTCAGAATTTACAACAGCATAAATACTGTAGCAGGAGAAAACACTTATCTGTAGTGTTAAACCAGGCTGGTTCTTTGTAGGGCACTAATAATTTAATTAGCTCAGACCCTGCTCTACAGATTGGTTCACAGAATGTAAACTGGAACATCTTCAAACAGAGAAACAAGTGCATGCTCTCCTCAGTGGAGTCCACAGATAACAAAATAGTCTGCTGTCTCTGATAAGATCAGTGCTGTTCATGAAATCTAATTGTTTGACTTAGAAAACGAATGCCTTTGTTACTGTTATAAAGTCATGTGATCTGTCTGAGCAGAAAACCAGAATAAGTATTACTATTTGCGGTAGTGTGTTACTTGAAGGTGCTGGTATTTAAAGCGACTGTAGTTGCAGTTTCATGTTTTACTTTGTTCTCTCTCATTTTAACAGTTTACACCACTTTTTTTTTATTTTACAGCTGATGTTTTCATCAGTGTAAGTGATTGTGTATTGTGTTTGTTATGAGGTTTTCTACTATGGAGACAGCAGACAAGTAGCGGGGAGTTGCTGCACTGCAATCATTACCAGTCTCCTCGAGGATTTGGCTGAAGTTGAATTTTAACACTCACTCTTTTTGGGGGGGGAAATGAAAGTTCTGGCAACTGATACTCTCTATGCCCATCTTCAAATAATATTCTTCTGTTTTAATGCCAAGACAGCATTTACACCATGATTATACTCAAAAACTCCACTAAAATACCACTATTTATTTACTGGTGGAGTCTAATCTATTCTTTTTCATGTGGATTTGCATGGAGTAAAATCCATTGTGGGGTTTTGGTTTGTTTGATGTGAAATTAATATTAAAAGTATTTTCCAAAGCAAAGGCCAGAGAGGAACAACCACCTGGAGGACACTATTGCCTTTCTATTGAAGCAGATATGTGCTTTGTGTCTGCATTGCAAAATTGGGATGGGCTATTTCAGGAATTTTGCTACATAACCCTACCTAACTTTCTCTTATATGTAAAAATGTAGATGTCACATTACTTTCTCATTACTCCATAAAATTATCTGAAATTCACTGTTACATAATTACCAGCTAACAGTATAAACTCCAGGCTACAGTTCTACACACCAACACAAATGCTTTATGTCCCAATGAGGACACAAAAGATTGTTCTTTAGTGTTTACATTTAAACAAAAAGCTGACAACACAAAGCAAAGAAAACCTTTACAAAGAGACTGTTGAAGTTCAGGCTCTGGCTGCTGGGCTCAGCATAGCTTAGCTGTACCATCACTCTGGGTTCTTGGCTAGCTTTGTGTTAGCATGCTGTCTGTGCAGAAATTGGGTTAGCAAGGTAATGGATTTTCTGTCCTGGGCGTTGTTTGCACTTTACAAACACGCTCCTTTTCTTCAATAAAATAATAGTATAGTGGTCCCTCGTTTTTCACAGGAGTTACGTTCTAAAAATAACCCGCAATAGGTGAAATCCGCGAAGTAGTCAGCTTTATTTTTTACAATGTGTTTTAAGGCTGTAAAACCCCTCACTACACACTTTATACACTTTTCTCAGACAGGCATGAACATTTTCACACTTTTCTCTCAAAGTTCAAACCTTCGTAGAAAAATAAGTCCAGTATTATACAGGGTGGGCCATTTATATGGATACACCGTAATAAAATGGGAATGGTTGGTGATATTAAAGTCCTGTTTGTGGCAGATTAGTATATGTGAGGGGGAAAACTCCTCAAGATGGGTGGTGACGATGGTGGCCATTTAGAAGTCGGCCATCTTGGATACAACTTTTGTTTTTTCAATAGGAAGAGGGCCATGTGACACATCGAACTTATTGGTAATGTCACAAGAAAAACAATGGTGTGCTTGGTTTCAACTGTAATTAAGACTGTAATATAATTGCCAAATTTACTACGGTAACATGGTACACTACTATTGTACTGAAAACTCTAACCTGATTACAATAACGTGTTGCTCTGTAAGGCATTACTCCCAACAGTGCCTGGATCCTAACCAGCTGTGTAGCATGGGCTCTTTTTTGCTCGTGGATCTGTGATTGGAGTGTCAAAATGTCTATTACATTCTACTCTCCAGTACTTCTAATGCGCTTGTGGTTGTGCGTCATCATGAGTGCAGGAAAAAAATGGTGCTTTTACAAAAGACAGGAAGTGTGAACTGGAAGTGCAAGAAAAAAAACGTGTATTTCTGCTCTTTGTGGCCAAGCAGATTGTTAATTGGTTGGGTATCATGTTGCTGCCAGTAATGATGTCTCTATCTTATAATACCGTTAAGCTCAAATACACGTAGAACTGGCATTAACTATCCTCGGGACTTGCTGTCCGCAGCTTTCTGTATTTTGGGAATTAAATTGTACAAGCGTGGGTACATTTTCTGTGTCAGTCTTACTGATCTTAATGACCTTTATCATATAAGAGGTAGATAATCTGAGTAGCCGATGTCAAAAATATCACTCAAATTATACTTTGAATAGGATGGAAATGAGAGAAGGCACTCAGTCCTTGAGCAGTGCACGTCCAGGTCGGGCTTGGTGTAAACAGTAATTTGTATTCTCCGTAATGTTGTGTTCCTCTGAGCTTATCATTTTTTTCCCGCTGTTACACAGGCCTCATTTGTGCTAGGACTGAAGGCTCGACACCTCCACTCTGTCTTTGCACTCTAAATGTGTCTGCAGCAAGAGAACAAGATAGTTTATTAAATTACAGTGTAATGTTCAGTCTAGTGTGGGCGTCTTAAGACCTATCACGGTAATGTAAAGTGTACACACGTTGTTTCCGACACACCGCTCTCTGCATCCAGGAGAACAGATAATGCTGGGGCATCACATTATTTTGATTTTTAGGGTTAAACTAATCAACAGGTTAACAACTAAAAATCATGCAAGACCATAATTCACACAGAGACACGTGCCCCCGTGGAGTTCTGTATGCGTGTTGTCATGCAGAACCAGTGTGTGTGATATTGTTTTCTCAGTGTGAGAGGTAATTACTCAGTATGACTAATACAGAGTCATTTGCTGGCATTATCACTGCCATCCCATAATGGTCTAACCAAGACCTTTATGTGAGGAGAGGAGAAGCAGAGGGAAAAACATCATATATTTATTATATTACATGTGATATTATATCATATGCACAATGTAGAGATGGAAGTGTACACAAAGGTACATATTTACTGGTAACCAGTATGTAAACTGACATCAAATTGTTGGTTTTTGTTGTTATATACACGATTGTTGATCGATGTAAAGTTGGTTTGGGTTGGGCACGCAGATGTAGAAAAAAAGGAAAAACAGATGCATCAGTATTCACCTTAACTTTGCCCTAAGGCAGTCATTTTAAATATTTCTGCAGAGTGTCATATTTAGCTCATTTTTAGCTCGCATTTTACATTTGAAATGGGAGCAGCTCAAGTAATTTGAATTCAGTAGCCTGCTTGCAGTCACTGAAAAGGGTTACAGTTTGTAGTTAATATGCAGTGGCTTGCAAGGATGCCAGTGTGTCGTGCTGGAATTGTATCAGTCCTGAGTTGCCGTTCCAACATAAACATAAACAGCCTTGAAAAATGTTGATTTGCCATTTATTAAATATATTTTCAGGGACCTCAACAAGGTAGCAAGGCATCACTTGGAATAATTTGATCATGCTTTCATAAGCAGCCCATGTTTTAAAAAAAGTCACGTCATTATGCATAAACGCTTTATATGCAAAGGCAGAACAAATAAACTTTGTTTTTTCTGCAGCATATCAAAAGTAGTTAAATGTCTATTGTTCTGGAAGTGTGGTATACGGTGTATACTTGAGTGTGTTTGTAGCTTCACTCATTTCCTCTCTCCCCAGGATGAGGTGCTGACAGTAATCAGGCGAGTAGATGAGAACTGGGCAGAAGGCATGCTGGGAGACAAGATTGGCATCTTCCCAATTCTTTATGTGGAGGTAAAATGGCATACAAACACAAACCCACTGCAGAAGTGTCGATGATGCTGTAGCAAAACATCCACTGTCACATCTATTGTCATTGCCACATTGCTACTTTTAAGAGAAGAGGAAGAAAATGCGATCTCCTTTTATCAAACACTTGATGAAGGCTTCAAAAGTTAGTTTTGCATGTGTCCACTGAAAGAGTGATAAAACGCTGTTTCTACTGTGGAATGTGCCGAAAACTGACAAGTAGAAGCTTTCCATGTTAAAGAAAGAAGTTGACTGGTTCAGATTTGTTAGCGAGCGGAGGATAAATCAGTATAGTCGCCAGTAAAAAAGCTGAATATGTTCACCTTTACTAAATTATTGTTTCTTGATACCAAGTAGGTTTCAACTAAATTGCATTCCGATTCAGTTATAAATTTTACCAAAGGTACTGCTACTACTGTAGTCATTAACTCTATTCTTCTTTAGCACAGCTGCACTTTGTTCTCTGTACTTAGTGAAAGCATATCTCTTGTCGAAATTCACTGCCAGTGGTAATGAGTAATCTATTATTTATTTTCTTTGGTTTTAATAACCTCACTACCATAAGTGCAGAGAGCAGGGACACACAGAGTGTGTGCTCACTCTAAAGTTAGGATGTGAGAGGAGATGGCTACATGTTCTTGGCTGATTAATGAAATGTTGTAAAGCCTCCAGCATTAATATTAATTAACGCTGGGATTTCACTCTGAAAGGAGGCATATTGTGTGTTCATTATTCTCCATTAATCATGCTGTTTCCGCATTGAGATTCCACATTATGCTTCCATATCAGGATGTTAAGGCTTGACCACTTTCAGACGGGTGACAAATTTAAGTGTCTTAGTGAGGGGCTGCGCCACCACAGCTTTGTATTGATTTGCAGTGACCCTTTCCTCTCAGGCAAGGCAGTCGGCCTTATTTTAGCTCGACCACAAGAGACTTACTGGGCCAGACAATTAAAATATTTGCGTAAAAACCACCAAAGTTTAAAGAAATCCAAGTACTTTCTGAAAACATCCATTCATTTCTACTTAATGTCTTTTTTTAAACAAGTTAGTAAAATTTTATTGATATAGCACCTTTCAAGATGAATAAGTGCTTTCCAACAACAATAATAAAAACCTAAGACTAAAGTGTTAGCCAAAAACAAAGCTGAAAAACAGGCAGAGTTTTTAGCTGCCTTTTAAAAGAGATCACCAAGTCCACAGATCTCAGACTCAGAGCGAGAGCGTTCCAGAGTTCGGTGGCGCCACTGTTGCATAAGCTCTGTCTTAGAGCTGGGCGATATATCGAGTTTTTAAAAAATATCGATATATTTTTATACGAGATATAAGATCTGACAATATCCTTTATATCGATATAGTCTATGTTACGTTATAATTATACTTGTGGAGCCGCAAGTTTGCCTCTCTTTCGTCCACTTCCGTCTCTACGCAACGTTACTCGGCCTCGCCTCTCCTTCACTGAACACAACTCCTCGTCCCCCATCGCTTCACCTGCAGGAAGCGACAAGATGGACACGGCAAATCTCCGTTAACGAGTTACTGCGCATCGCCCCGTGCGTGGGGCTGGACGGCGTCAATGTGTTAGCTAGCTAACCACGCTAACGAGCTAACCACGCTAACGCCATGCAGCCCAGAGGTGCTGCACGGACTAAAATCCTTTCATTTTCTCAAAAGTTGACAGCGCGCCTAATGTATGAATTCTGGTTGTGCTTGATGGCCGCGAACCGATTTTATGCGGAACACGGCGCTCAGCAATCTGTCAAAAATGTTTTAGTACGACTTTGGTAAGCTACGGAGCTGCACCGCTTGATGGATTGTCGGAGGATTACGGCTGAGCCTCGCGGAGTGATACGTACTGTGCTTCAACGTAATATTACCCTACTGTGTATAAGGACCATAAATGGCACCTGTTAAGAGACGTGGTTGCGAAGCGGATTTCAAACTCCAGGCTGTCAGTCACGCAGTACAAGTTGGGAACAGAGCAGCTGTGAAATCTGTCTTTGTTATTGTGCTCAGCGTCTTTTAGTTTACATTTTGACTGCACAATTGTGAGCTTTTTGTTATGCACAAAAACAACATTGTTTTCTTTTATTTATGGAGCATTATTATTTAATAAATGCTCATAATTTATTTTTGAGTAAATTTTATGTACATCTGCTCTATGTTAATAAAAGTGCCTGTGTGACATCTGGGACACAGCTTTGACTAAGAACTCTCTTCTTGTTCTTACTTTATGGCTTTAAAAAAAATATCGAGATATATATCTTATATCGCCAGCCAGCTAAAAAATATCGAGATATGAATTTTGGGTCATATCGCCCAGCCCTACTCTGTCTCCTTTATTTCACAGTCACGCACGCTGTATAGCCAGCAGGTCCTGATCACATGACCTCAGGGACCTGCTGGGGATGTATGGATGTAAAAGTTCACTGTTGTATGGCAGTGTTTGTCCACGCAGAGCTATAAAAGTCAAGTCATTTTCACTTAAAGTGAAGTCTGAAGTTGATGGGGAGCCAGAGCAACTGATTTAGCAACAGTGTGATATGTGAGTATTTAGAAGACTTAGTCAGAAGACTTAGTCAGAAGGCTTGCAGCGGCGTTGGAACAACTTGGAGACGTTCAAAGGAAGCCTTGCTTAGACAAGTAAACAGTAATCCAGATGTGATTAAATGAAGGCATGGATGACAATCTACACAGTGTGACACAGTGGAACTTAAGTGATAAAAAGCGAGAGCGAACCAGAGAATCCAAAATGTAGACTAAGTCAAAGGTACCTCGATGTTCCTGTGTGAAGCGTACCTAGAGTTTCTGTTATGTTAGGTACAAATCAGTTGGGGGCACAAACAAGGACTTCTGTTTTCTCTCTTTCTGTATTAATAACCATTCATTCAGTGTACTAAATTCAAAGAAACTTAAAAGCATCGCTCTGTTGTTTATCCGTCTTTTTCAGCATGGTATTGCATGACATGTCCAATGCCTTTGTGGGCCTTTGTGCTGTAAAATTAAAAAGGATTCAGAACTCTGGTTTGGATTAAAATAACAGTTCCGAAGCAAGTGTGTTTGCAATTTTTTATCTCTACGACACCACAAATTTGTAAAAACGCTGATTCTCGCATGACCTGTCCAAAACAAATGATGAAGTCTTCAGAAATGTCAGGAGATTCACCCACACTACAAAGAGCTTTTGTGTGTGTGATTTTCAAAACAGCGGGAGTGCCAGGAGTTCAGCTGCAGTGTAGTAGCTGCATTGTCTTCTTTATAAAGTCAAAGCAGATTTTTAATGCACAGATTAGAGGCAAGTCGCTGTAGGATGGAGTCATCCTATATGCTGCTTTTATACATTATATTGCTTTTTCTTGCTGAATAAAGCACATATTATATAAAACACTTAGTAGTACAACACAGCACATGTGTTACAATCAGGATCCATATACATGTGTATATGAAATCAGTGGTGTGTTTTTTCTCTAAACTTTAATCATACTGCTCTCTGAATAATTTTTCATTTTTTCTCTATGTCTGGGTTTGCAGCCTACTCATGCTTGTACTCTTGGCCACACAATCTCACACACACAATGTCCTTGAAATTAGCTAACAACTCTAGAAAAGGACTCTCTTAGGTGATGGTGATTAAGCCATAGGCTGAGTCGTGTTGGGATACACACACACACACACACGCACCCAGACGCACAGGGGTTCCTATTAGATCGAGATGCATCAATAATTTAGCCCTCTCCATCACTCTCACACAGTGGGGGTGCAGGGGCATGTTGACGACGTGCGAGCAGACGTGTGAGTGCTTGATGTGTGTACGTGCGCACGCGCATGTGTGTGTCATCATTTAAAAGCCAATAAGGAGGACCCAGCTGGAGCCTCTGCCGATCTGTGGCCCTGTTCAGACCAGGTATTAACATTAATTTTGAGTGATCCAATCATAAGTAGACAGCTCCAGATTTTAATGCAACAAAGATGCAATAACATCCCATCACTCAGACCTCATTGAGAGGTGGGGTGAGCCACATATGGGCAAATTGTTTTTGCAGTTGCTACATCATTGCGAGCCACTTAAAAGGACCTTCTACTCAAGTGGCGTGCCTACTGCAGGTGCAAAGCAGCAGTGCGTCTGGCAGAGTCCTGCACTTGCTTGATTACCCACAGCTTGTCATTAGCTATTTGTTTTTGCATAAGGCTGTTGGCCGCTTGCTCAAGAAAAAATTACAGCCCATTTAGATCATATTGTTGGGTTCTAACAGATATTACTGGGATTTGTGGTAACTTTTTGTGATAACAGAAAGCAGATTTTTTTAAAAAGAAGCTTAGAGTGAATTAAAAATGGTGTCATCAAAGTGTTTAGTAAAAATGAAGCGGTTTGAGGTGGATGTGTTTAATATCTCGGGTACTTGTATTAAAGGGTCACAGCTGGTTTAGATTTGCTTGGAAATAATTGTGGGTAAGAGGTTGGTTCTTGAAGTCTGTTATACTATACAGATAGAGTGTGCATTTGCAAATGTTGACCTGTGCGTGACTCTGTTATTTGAGCTTGACAAACAGAAATAATATGCTTGTGTTTTCACATACAGAGGCGGGAAGGTGAGGTTCAATCATAGGTTACTCAAGAACCGTGCGGAGATAGATTCTAATGCCAGACATGAGCTGACTTAGTATACTAAGATCCCTGTGTGTCTGCCCTACTGGATATTAGGGCTGCCACAAATGATTATTTTGATAGTCGACTAGTCACCGATTATTTTTGCGATTAGTCGACTAATCAGATCATCATCCATTAGACGTAAAACATACAGCTTATTGCACCAGCAGCATCTGCTCTTATATAACTATCATTAGCTTACAGCTTTAAGTGTTTAAGGTCTGTGCTAACTAAAAATAAAGACAATTTGCAGATTGTTTCGGTGAAGATTAATAAACTCCTTGCTATCTAAAATATAACAGGACACTGGAGTATATTCTGGAGCATCTCACACTTCTGATAATCAGCTGTCTGCTTGACGTTTATTCAGCTGTGTAAAAACTATAACTTTAATCTCAGACAAACTGATTTACTCAGGAACAAATAAAATACTAAAAAAAAAAGCCAAACAATAACATTTTAAGTTATCTAAGTGACTCATATATATTTAACCTGAGTAGCGAAAGACGGCGGTGGGTTTGAAAACGATTTGCGGGGAGTCCGGTGTTCTCACGGCGCTAGTGAGCCTAGCCCCCGGCTCGCTAACGAGCTAGTGGGTAACAGATGTCTCCGAAAACGTCGGAGCGCTTTTGAAAATATGCGGTGTCTTGATAAACTGAGCAGATATTTGAGGTTTGCACAGCTACATTCTCGCCTGAAAATATGTTACACGTTTATTTTGTGACCCAGAAAGAATAATAAGAGTAACGTTAAAACTAACTAGCTGCCGCCATTGTTGGAAACTGCGCTGGGCGCGCTATGAATTCTGGGACACAGCTGCTTCTTCTTCTTCTTCTTCTTCTTTGGGGTTTAACGGTAGCTGACATCCTTGTACATGCAATGCTGCCATCTTCTGTTTCAGTCCGTTATTACACTCTTAAATCCTGCCACTTATTCCTGCGTCTTTTGTGATCGTACAAAGTTTCAAACGACGCGTCGACTATTAAATCAGTCGTCGACGATTTTGATAGTCGACGTAATCGTGACTAGTCGACAAATCGTGGCAGCCCTACTGGATATGAAGTAAATACCACTTCCAGATCACTTGCATTGCTGGTTGATGTTGCACCAATTTGCACCAAAAGTTGTATCAACATTTTTTTTGCCAGAAAGCTTTGAGTTTTTTGTTGGGGCCCTCTGCATTAGTAGATCTCCCCTAAAGGGAAAGGGTGTTATTTTTTGACACTATTCTTTTAAACTATTCATTTAATTGCATGGGAAGCCGTGCAGAGCCGGGTGCTCTAATCTTTTCATGTCAGTACATTTCACGTGTTAAGAGCCATGCCAAAATAATTAATTTTTCATTATATACGTGTTATCTGATAATGTCTGTAGGTCTTTCAGAGCTTATGCAAGAGTTTGCATCACCACGTCTCTATTTCTAATCTCAACTGTATTGAAAAGAGAATTAAAACAAGAGGACAGAAACTATCTAATTTTACTGACTGCAGGAAATGTATCGTTAAATTTGTGATTCGTTTGATTCGGTAAGTTTGGGTGGATTTATTGGATGTGCCTGGGTTTTTTGGGGGGGTTAAATGTTTGAGAACAGTAGGGTGGATGATGTAAAGGAGTAGATATGCTTTGCATTTGAATATACTGTACCCGACATGACTTTGAGTGGATATATAATGAGCGGGCTGGTCTGTGTTGTGTAAGTTTGCAGCAGGAGCTGAAGGAGCTGATGTGGTTTCAGGTAGATGTGAGCTCAGTGTGCATAAGTTTGTGCTAAATGACAATGACTGATTTAAGTTTAATGATGGTAACGGGAGACATATTGGGACTTCCTTTGTTTTGTTCTGTTTTTGTTGTGGAGAGTTTCCACTTTTATGTATCCCTGCAGCAAAAGGAAGTTGGCACATGTCTGCCACCAGTTCTCTGCGTGTGTGTGTGTGTCTGTGTGTGTGTGCTTGTGCTAGTACATGCAAGTGTCCTGCTGGCTTACCCTTTCGCAGTGCAGATATCAGCTCATCAGCTCGAGTCTCAGTATTACCCCTAGAGAGGAACTGACTCTCCAAAAGGTACACGTTACAGTTAGCTCAACACATAATAGATGACCTTGGAGATTTCATTCAGCCAAAAGCACCAAATGAAGAACTGCGCCTATCAAAACTTCGCTCTCTTTTCTCTGGCTCTGTCACTTTCACTCAAACACGCACAGACACACACACCGACATGCACCCTCTGTCATTTAATGCGCCATTTTCAGTGGAACAGCTGAAAATGTATGTGCGTCTGTGTATCCGTCCAGTTGTTGCATTCACAGACAGTAACTGGAATGTGTTTGTGTAAGTCACTTAGTGAAAGTGTTGGATGAATTCCTGACTGTGTGTGTGTGTGTGTGTGTGTGTGTGTGTGTGTGTGTGTGTGTGTGTGTGTGTGTGTGTGTGTGTGTGTGTGTGTGTCCTCTAGTCAACCTCATGAGAGCAAACTGAGTTATATCTGCAGCATCAATCCATCATGCTCATTAGCATATGATTTGGCTTTGATTAGCATATCTATTAAAATGGAAATGCAACATCACCAACACTGAACCCAGACAGGGCGGCCCTGTACACACTTTGTCTGAGTCTCTCTCTCCAACACACACACACTTATATACCACACATATCTCTCCAGGGGTTGCTCAGGGAATTTGTTGGAGGATGCCAAAGTTGATGATGTCTGTTAATGTATCAGATGCGTTAGCTTATATGTCATCTCTCTGTTCAGACATTTATTGTTAGAAACTCACTGCTTCATAGATATTTCTGAGCCCAGCTGTATATTTCAAACTTATAAATATTCAGTCTGCTTTGATGACTAGAATACAAGAGTTAAAATTGAAAGGAGTTGTTCCTTTGGTCTTGTTCTGTGCCAAGTCATACCTTAATTTGGCATGAAGTGCCGATGAACTACATGTACATGTACAGTCTTTCTTTGGCATGCTTGCAGGCTGCACAGCATGTAACAATGGGCTGCCATTGGCCTGCAGGCAGCACTTTAAAGACCCTTGCTTAACACTGAAGAAAAATGTGAAGCGGAAATGTTAGACTTTCACTGAGGTAACAAAAGTGAAATACTCAGGTCATAATGCGTATATAGTATTTATGTAAAAGCTGCAGGGTTTCTGTCTGAGTGAGGCGAAGGGAGGTTGAATTGCAAGCAACAGATACTTCAGTAACAAAGAGAAGCAGCGTAAGCACCGGAGTAAGAAGAATTAATGAGCGGCAGGTTCTTGTAATGATTGCTTGGATGACTAATTGGATTGTACAAGCAACGTGTGACAGTAAAACAACTTCACTGCCAGCTTAAACTACCTCAGAGCTCCATAGTGGTCAAAAAATACAAATTGTTCCTTTCAGTAATCCCATTTGCAATCAAATATGTGCTCACGTCCACAGAAAACACAATCAGATTAGTTCATATAGGGGGTTTTCCAACGCTTGGTAAGTATTACAGATAATAACATAACATAATTCAATTTCTATGGAACACTCATTCTCATATTTTCACTACTTTTTTATGTTGATAAACACATTTTGCTCTTTCCTTGATAATATGATGCATACTGAGTACAGTAGGAAACGGCAATGATCAGGACTACACCAACAAACTTCTTGTTGCAGGTCAGTGCCTGACCACAAATAATCAAGATTGATTAGATTTACAGAGGTGCTTTTACCTCCTATACTGGTGCTTTTTCCCAGCACAGCGATCCATAATTTAGACGTCTAATACTTCTATTATATAGTGTATCGCATGTGTAACTGTTATAAATCAGGATTTAATAAGTAAAATTATTTATCAGCTGTAAGGGAACCTGGAATTTGATACTTTGCACTCGTAATTTATTGGCTTATTTTTTTCGAATTATTTTCCTTCTTTACCTCAACAAAATGATGCATCTTCTCCTCTGCCGGTAAATCACACTGTCTGTAAACAGACCACAACCTGCACCGATAGTGTGAGCTCTTCTACCTTAAAGTTAAAAAAAATAAAGTAGGTGTTTCTTTCTCATCGATTTCTGGTTGAAAAAAATGAATAAATAAAATTGACACATTATTAAAATCCAGAGCTCTGACCAGATGTTAGAGTCACAGAGCCAACCTTTTTTTTAATCACCCAGTTAATGAGGCTTTGGATTCATTCATTTTTGCCATGTCTTAAAAGGATGTTTTACCAAAACAACAGAAAAATGGTATTTACAAAAGAGTGCAGTGTCAAGATTGCGTGTAAGAGGTGGAAACTGGGGTTATGCCACTAACCGTGTTGTATACGTATTTCTGGGAATTCCTTTTTCAAGGTGCAAATTATAGGGAGGATAATTTTTAAATCAATAGAGCAAAGTAAGTGATTTACTGTGCACATAATTTCCTGCTAATTGTTCCAATATTTAACACCAAAAAGCAGCATGTCTCATTTTTTGTGCTTTATATTGAAATGAGCCGACTGCACCTGTTTAGAAAACAACACAGCTTTTGTAAATCACCCAGCTAACGACACCTATGAGCGCTATTTGGAGGTGGCCCCCACACTCTGCAGGTCAGTCCCCTGTTTAGTGAACCAGGCTGATTGTGTCTTCCCCCCCCAAAAAAAAATGTTTTTCCTGGAAATACTCTGTAAATAAATGTTTGAAACATGTACAAGACCATCTATTGGTGAGCAGAAAAGGAGTAAACTCTGGCAAGCAAAGTGAATGCTCACCTTTCTGTGGGTTATTTGAGTATCTGTGTGTTTGAGCTACTGTCAAAGTGTTACACAGAGGGAGTCTCACCAGACCTGCTGTTGTAAGTGATGATTCTTGTGCTGCTGGTCTGAAAAGCTGCCAGCAAGAACAAGCAGCAAGAGAGCCACACAAACACACTTGAATGTACTGGAGATGTACTTGAACCACTCAGGTCTGAAATCGAACACCTGAACGTCTTCTCTCTCATAGTTCCCTCCCCCTCTCCTCTCCTCTGCTCTCCTCGCAGTTAAATGAAACAGCCAAGCAGTTGATGGAGATTGACAAACCTATACCAGCTAATGCACCGGGTCCGAGCTCTGAGCCGGCCCCGTTGGGCCCCTGCTCTTCCGGGCCCTCCCCAAGCGCGTCCCCGTCTAATGGAAACGGCTTTGGCCATCGGAGAGGCGAAGGAAAGAAGAACGCCAAGAAGCGCCATTCGTTTACCGCTCTATCCGTCAGCCAGAGGGCTGCCCAGCTCAACAACAGACACAGCATGGAGATCTCCCACCCAGTCCTCATCAGCTCCTCTGACCCCAGAGCGGCTGCACGCATCCAGGTGCATGCGAACGCTGTGATGTACACAGACCCCATAATTACAGAACGCAGCAGATCTTTTATATCAGGGAAAATCAGTTTGTTTGAGCATAAGAAAATACTTGATTAGATGTAATGTGGCCCCATTATGTACAAGTACTATGCTTGTTTTGTATTTAAAAAGTGTATAGTGAAAATCACTTGGATTTTTTGTGCATTTTCTAGTTAAACAGCAGTCAACAAATACGTTGCTTGGCATGTAATATATCTGCGGGGAACTAATATCAGCCAGTGTATTGCCCCTGCTGATTCCTTGGTTTCACCTCTAAGGCATTGCTTGCATTTCACAAACCAGAGTTCACTTCAGTCACTCTGTTACTCTAGATTTAATAACTTATTCCCCAATCACCTACTCGTCCAGTTCCATGTAAATAAAATCATTCCTCTTATTTACAGCATTTCACTAGAGACGCATTGCTCTTGCAAATACTGCCTCTGGTTGTATTTAGACGTGGGTTCAGTTTGTATTCTGTGAATAATACCCAGCATGTATACTGTAAATCTGCATGTGGGTTGTAGGCATTTTCATTGTATATCTTTCTGCATTTCTTTAGGATGCGTCTCCCCCAGGTCCCTCTCCCTCCTCGGCAGGGGTGCTGGTGCCCCCCAAAGTGGCATCCATAACCTCTGAGCTGCTGGCCCATGCCAAGGTTCAGCTCCCACTCAACATGTGAGTATGCCTCAGTGCTGTGAGTTCACCCAGCTGTGACTTTCTTTTCTCTTTTTTCCACCTGCCCATTCTGTTTATCACAGCATACGTGCGACTCAGATCCAAGCTTGATTTCACAAGCCGCCTGTTGGCAGCGTTAAAAATATTTCCTTTGTTGTGCTCTGAGATATTGGCCGTGTTCCACCACCTCTGCACATTCGCTCCTCCACTGGTCAATGATGAAATTCTCCCCAGACAGGAAAATTGCACCTCTGTTATGCTATTTCCTCACTTGTGCGATGCTTACGTCAGTGTTTCGTAACAAGGCTCTTAACAGCATTTTACTGTACAGGTTTTTGTTATTTCATTAAAATGACCATGTTAAGAGGGATGAGAGATGCACACAAAAAAGATTTCTGTCATAAAGATTATGACATAAAAAGTGAGACTATGACTATCACACTAACATTGCATGCATTGCAACATAAAAAGAGGTGTTATGCATTAGGATGTGCATGATAAAGTAATTTATTGCTGCAGTTGGAGACTTTAGCTTTACACAAACACAAAAAACTACATTGAATCCTTTGGAAAATTTAGGTGGTCAGCAGTCCTGGGGAAGTGCCACTGCTAACCTAGTTTTACCACATAACTAACCTACAAACAAATTAACTAGGAAAATAAAGGTCTCTTCAAGGTGAGCATGTGATTGTTCTCTTGTGCTTCCATTGCTGCATGGACCAATTTTGAGAGTGAGACCTTGAGGGTGTGGATATTTTTGGAAAGTGAGGACACCTGCTTAGTCTGCGCGCCATAAAAGGTTAGAATTAGAACTATAGTATAATAACAATGGACAGACATTAATGAAACTCAATATTCTTTCAAATTACAAAAAGATAATAGCGTTATTTTTTCAGGGTAAAAAAAAGAGATTTGTAAAAGTTTGAATTTCTAAAGCTTTGGGCTCGAACAGAAAAACTGACTATTTAGTGTAAACCACAGCAAAAGTGTTTACTTTGGTATAACTTTTAAAGTGTCAGTGTTTGGGAATTGGGACATTTAGGGGTTTTGTTTTTTTTTATTGTATTTTGTAGGATTTATTTGTATCTGCTTGTTTGTTTTATTATTACTATAAATCATTCTTCAAACAAATAACAAAGACATTGTGTTAAAAAAGAAACCCATACATTTGTGCCAAGAACAACATTACACCAGTGAAGATCTTCACTTGTATAGAAGTAGAAGTTCGCGTGTGTGTATGCGCGTGTGTGCGATGGCCTGTGTGTGTGCTGTTTACTATTAACCGGTGTCCTTCCTGCAGGATGTGAGCCAAATACAGCAACATTGTCAGATTTAATAATATCACTTTCCAAGTAGTAGGTACACACTCAGACGTGCGCTCTCTCACGCACACACACAAACACACACACAATATGAACACGTGCATCCGGAGTGAGTTCATACTACTGATGAGGTCGGACGTTTTCCTCTTGACCTGGCAACTGTTCCTGTTGCCATGGGGAGACTGAAGACAGTCCCTACATCTGTTACCATGGAAACGGGAAGGCAGCATATATAGTACTTGTTTACTTTCCGGTATTATCGTCTTCTGTTGGAATCTGGCACCACACAACTATGAGTGCACTCCAGCACCGGTACCGGGATATCATGTATATGTAGTAGTTGTGGAACCCACAAAACTCAATATACAGTCACATTTAGGACATTTCAAAATACTACACTGATCAATAAATGTGTGTGTAAACACATAAACCAAGACACGTATGGCAAAGTGTACCATTCACCTCTAGTGGTCACACTGGTCCTTCAGACAGAAAAAAAGTGTTGTCCTGTAAAAATAGGAAGTATGCAAAAAAGGTGTTACGTCTTTTGATGTTTTCTTTTTTTTAACAGTGTTTTTGTTGTCTTATAGTTCAAATTGTCATAACAGTAAATTGAAGCTATTGTAAGATCTGTCTAAATATATTCTTTCTTATTTAGTATTCAACAACTGTACAACTGCATTACAGAATTAATTCTTAGACACATTAGTGGATAAGTAAAGGTAAAACATTGACGATGCATTTACATAATGACTGAAACTAGCACCACTGAAGGAACAATGGGCTGGGAGTTCAGTTCCTTCATAAAATGCACTATCTATAAGACTGGGGAAACCTGCAGTCAGCTGAGACTGAAGAAGTCACTTGGATGAGTGATGAAATGTTTCTCCCACTGAAAACGCTACATCCAGATGAACAGAATCAACTTTTGGAGTAAAACATTATACATGCTGTACATGTATATATTTATTTGCAGTGTTAGGGTGATAATCATAGTCTCACTTAAACCAGTAGTTGACAACTGTTCGTGTTTGCAGTCCCACTCCTTCCCTCTATTTCTAAAGGAGACAGTAATACACAGACATGAAATATACAGCAAAAACAGGGGATTTATAGTGGAAGGACCAAACAGCACTGCCTTATTAAAAGATTGAATTGCTGCTGTTCACTCGGAGTAATCCACATGCATGCTTTAAGAAGAAGATGTCCAGTGGGAGTTTATAATTAGGTGAACAGTTGTTCAAGATTTCCTTTAGAGTTAAATATTGTTATTATATGACTCGCTTTTGCAATGCAGCTTGTCACTTTTCTTTCTCAGATACCTGGCATTATATGCCTACAAACCCCAGAAGGCTGACGAGCTGGAGCTTAGAAAAGGGGAGATGTATCGGGTGACAGAGAAGTGTCAAGACGGATGGTTCAAAGGCACGTCACTGAGAACTGCTGCCTCTGGCGTCTTCCCGGGAAACTATGTCACTCCTGTGTCCAGGTGAGAGCGGAAAGTACTGCATGCATGTGGTTAAATAGTGAAAGAACTACCACTGCATGAACACTTGGCAACTTAGTTATGCAATGACAGATGTTGTTGAGATGTGTCCATCCATCCACTTGTCTGCTGTGGTAAAACTACAGTGTTCTGAAGACAGATAACAGAGATACCCACCCCGGGTGTTCTTACCTTGTTGTTTGATGTAAGCTAAATAAACTGGGACCCCACACTGAGCATTTTTACTTCATTACCAAAGCTGAAAAGCAAAACAGTAAAGTGAAATGAAATGGTTGTCACATCGAGACTTGATACTCACCCTTGTGTCCATTTATATTTTCTCTTCCTGCTGAGTGGAAAATCCATTTGAAGTCTAGCCTTTATTAAGGCAAGGCTTTCAGCTTCTGTGACTGAAGTAAAAGGCAATAAAAGTATCTTATGCTGTGCTACATCAACTTCACTTTCATCAATTTAATAGAGCCTATAATCTTTTCTAAATCCACAGTACAAAGAGCTGCATACAAGACAACAATTACTTAACAAGCAGATTTTATGACAGCATAAAGTTTATAGTGCACTTGTGGGTTCAACATATTGGTAAAAGTGGTCATTTACCTGGTGATGGCTTGTTTTCACGAACACCCAAATGGTGCATTATGTTTGATTTTTGAATTAGTCTTAGTTATGCTGGGCCTTAAAGAAGTAATAAAGGTACAATTAAAGCACCTTAGCTTTTAGAGAATTCCACTAGCTCTTATTATGACTGCCAATCATATCAGCTGTGGTGATGAAGCTTAGAGTACAGTTAATCTCGTTCACCGAAGATGGACAAGTAAGTTCAACTGAATTTCTCCACAGTATAAGCAGAGGGCACATGAGTTAAATTTTTAATCTCTTTATGCCCTGTTAAAGCCTTTTTGCCCTCTTATTTTTTTTAATGTACCCAGCATTGCAATCAAATCAGACACACACCCCAATTTTGTCCTCTCACAAAGGCAATGTGAATGGTAGCATCAACATAGTTGTTGTAATTTACTGTGTAATTTTTTTGCAGTCATTACTTAGTTGCAGACTGAAATGTGCAATTTGCCCGGTATTATGGCATGGCAATTGCACATGTGTTTTTCTGCACTCAGGCTGCCTCTCGTCACAAAGGCACACCCAAAAAGGTAATTTTGGGGGGCTTTAGTTGGAGAAAGGTGCAATCTGTGCATATTATCTCCAACGTGGCTACAAAAACCACCAAAATGATTAGGTCGAGCCAGCACATTTACCAGAAGTATGATCTGGGAAGCCATTGCTAGGAGCGAAACTGTATATTGCTGTGAAGACAAGAAGAAACAAAGTGTAGTGCAAAAATGTCTTAATCTTGATCTAATCCATTCTTAATCAATTCAATGTTGTTACATGAAGATTAAATTAAATACATCATAAAATTTAACCAGTCCGACACTACTGGCTCTGCCGTTCTAGTGTTTGGCTTCCGCAGCCTCACCGTAGATCATTGCGACTGTCGTCATTATTATAATTACCATCCTCGTCGTTACTTAGTAGTACAGCTACTTCTCGTAGCTGTCCAAAACAAATAAACCAGTAAAAATGGTGTGCTGAAATATTTTGCAACTTAATTACCCTCATTATTCCCATATGCATTAAAACGTTTTCAGTTGCTTTATATCTCATCTGTATTCCGCTCCATGATGCAGTCAAGAAAAAGGAGAGAAGAAAATGAAAGCAAGGCACAGTAACAGTAATGGAAGAAAAGAGAGCCAAAAAAATGAGAGAGAGGAAGGTAATGAGAAGCTGGAGAGCATGATGAGGCTATGCAGGATAAACAGGGAAAGCGAATGGAGGGAAGCAAAATGTGAGAGGAGAAGAAAACGGTTGAAAGGGAATAGAATGGGTTTGACAAAGGAAAAGGTGAAGAAGGGCGTGAATTATGGAAAGAAATTCAAACAGAAGATGGCTGAAAGAGAAATTGACAGAGTGAGGAGGAGGAGCAGGAGAGAGAAGAAGGAAGAGAAAGCAAAAGAAAATGATACAAGGACATGAAACGGGTGCAAAAACAGCAGGTGTCCTTCTCCAGTGGATATGAATGGCTGCTTCACATTTTGCAATTATGCAATCCCAAGAAGAGAGAAAGAGAGAAAGACAGGATGGGCGAGTAATCAAATGAGAGGCAATTTGTTATTTTTACGCAAGCATACTCTCTCCCTCTCTGCCTTCCTCCCTCCTTACACCCCCCCCCCCCTACCCCCCACCCCCCTTTGTCTGCAGTGCAGCTCAGAAATTTCTCAGTATGATAATGAGAAGCTGCCAAAGATATGCACACAGAAACACACTGACTTGATCAAACACATAAATGCATGTTTATTTTAGAGCTACACAGGTGGCCCATACTGGCAAATTTAAATTTCACTTTGAATATTTGCATATTTGTTGTGGAATTCATTATCCTGGTTAATGCAAACCGTGAGTATACATAACAAATGCATGTGATTAAACATAAGACTCCCAAGAAGCCTTTTGATTGTTGTGTTGCCGGATTCATTTCCGATCTTGAACTCATACTGGGGGGAAAAAAATCCTCTTTTGTATGAAATCTTCAAACTTACTCATAAGTAAGGCCAAAAACGCCTGCTAAAAGACCTGAGTTAAACCCAGCACACACTTTAAGCAGTTGAATTTAGTGTGTCGAAGAAACAGTGGATAACTTTGCAGTTTCTTTTGGCAAAAACACACACAGGGAGAGAAAGCCATAACTCTGTATGTGTCTGACGGGAAGTCGATGGGCAACCATAATTGTGTGAATACCGCTGCGTCAATAATGTTCAGCTCACTGTTCTGCCATTCAGCACTCTGCAGACAGAAACATGAGCAGTCTGCAACGCCATATATGTTACAGCAGGACACTTTCTCGTGCTGATCCACCGGTCAGATAATAGTACTGGAATTTTTCACTTTGACAGAGGGTAATAGTACTGACAGGGAAGCTTGCAAATTTTAATTTTGGATTCAGTACTGGCTCATAATTAACATTTAACATAACTCCTGATGAGTTTATTGTCTCGGTCGCTTATTAAGTATGATATGATGTTTGTTTTTTCAGTTATATTCCCCATTGTGCTACGGTCTCACTAGGGAAAGCAGTGGTTAGAGACCGCAGCATGACTAAATTACTGTGACTGCGTGCAATGAACTTAAAGTCTTGTTGCCTTTGAAATGGTTGCTTCAAAGAAAAGGACCAGGTCTGCAACCACTTGTAGTCAGCTGCTGTCTTTAAAGTGACTTTGATGCAATAAGATAAAACTGCATTCACTATCAATCTGCTACCAGTCTATCAGTTTAAATCTGAATGGGATCACATTTGCATTTGAATGCAATTAATTTCTGATAATATGGCAATTAACCGTGATAAATTAGTAAAAAGGGCAAATCTGTTATCTGTTAACTAGTTGCATTTATCGTTCACCAGAAGGCCAGAATTAGTTCCCAGAGTTGCTGCAGGTTGGTAAGGACTGGGGTAGCCATTTTTAAAGACTTATCCCTCATTTTTTTTCTGTTTTTACTTTAAATATGGCTAACTTACAATGCAAACACCATGCTGTGTTAAAGAAGACTATAGCTAGAGACCATAAAAAGGATGTTAACTAAACTAATATATCATTGGGTAAATCTGTCCAATCAGATTTTCCTTTGCAATGGTTGTATGTTTAGGGCCCTTCCACACTGGCTTTACTTTTCAAACCAGAAGCTATCTCCATCTTATTTTTATACATGGAGATGGCTTCTGGTCTTGGATTGTAAAGCTACTTTCTCACGTCAGCTTGAGATGAATACACAGCTGGAGTTGACCACATTAAAGTGTAGGTTTTCAAGCTCCGATTTGCTACTTAGCATTAAATGGGTATTTGAGTTACTGAGCAAATAAACAGAAGAGGACTGTCAGGGGCCAGTGGTACATCAAATTTCAAGGCAATATGTTCAACAGTTTTTACTCTAAACCACTGAAATGAATCTTAATGTGGCACTAGAAGAAAAGTCACTGTATTGAAAGAGACTGATGTTTTCAGAGCAGTAAATGTTAATGGTCACAAGTACAGTAGAAAGCAGTTGTAATTAAATGATAAAATAAATTTAATAAAAAGTCTATATCGCTTTCACCTTTTTTTGTTGAAGGGCTCCATTTGGAGTTGGTGCTACTCGGAGCTCGTGTTTGTCCAGCCCAGGAGGAGGAAGTGGCTGCAGTCAGGTGGCAAGTAAAATCTTAGACCCCTCGTCTCCAGGATCCCCGGGGCCCTCTTCGTCCCGTCCTGGCACCCCACTGGTAAACTCAGCCAACGCTGTTAACAGCATCAGTCCCGCCTCTTCGCCACAAACTGCTGCCGCCCAGCTGAAAAACTGCCTGCGCTCCAGCCAGCATACCAACCAAGCACGCACCTCAATGCAGCTGGGTGAGCAGAAACATTTTAAATCTATATATTTCTACTTGGTCAAAAGTTTTGCACAAGTTTTCCTCTTGTGAGAAAAAATTACTAATTGGATTTTAATGTACTAAACCCAAATATAACAATTAAAGTAGACTATCATATCTGTTTTCTTGTGCTTTTGTTAGCTTGTCATAATGACAAGAGCTGTTCTATTCTATTCTATTCTCTTCTATTCTATTCTAAACCACCTTTCTTCATTATGGAACAATTTATAAGCCAGAAAAAGGTCTATATACAGCACGGAAGAGAGCATAACAGTGTCGTTCCCCTTCATTTCGTAAAAGCAGCTGTACTGAGCCTAGCCTGCCAGGCCAGGTTAAGGCTACTGCATCCAGGTGGGATGTTGTGACACAGAGAAAAAGTCTTTTTTTTTTCAGTTACCTAGAGTATCACATAGATATATTGCTTTAATCGCATGTATATTTTTCTTTAATGCAGGGTAACAGCAAAGGAGATCCTGAAAAATATCATGCATGGGTTTTTGTAATATGCTTTAAAAACTTTACTTTGCAGCATTACAGATTTCAGGCTAATAGGACTGTTAGTTTCAAATTCAGAGTTAGCAAAACGCAAAGGTCTGACTAACAAACTGACACAGGCAGTATGTTCTATGATTGGTAAAAGATTTTACTTTGATGATAAATCAGTTATTCCAAAATTGACGTATACTTCTGAGAAACAAAGAATAAGGTTTTCCGCAGGAGAAGGGGAAACATTAAAGCCTCTTTAAATGACAGATGACTGGATCTTTGCTGCAAAGAAATATTCAGTAAAAAGAAATCATACGGGGATGTGCAGTATTTTTACAGTTTTAATGTGCTTCAGTAAAACTGCTCAGCAGCCTCCAGCCTTAAAGGAGCCAAGTCCAGATTATTTGGGGTGCTATAGCATTGTTGCCCCGTAGTCTTTGATTACAGAATATTGAACAGTCATTAATTCAAGTAGCTACCATATGCAGTTTTACAAGTAACCTCTTTAATCTTCAGCTTCTTCCATGTTGTTAGTCATGTGCTGATTGTTTTTGGTAGCAGCTAAATAAAAGCAAACAAGAAAAATGTGCCTAAATAAATGAAACCCAGTTAGTATTGTTCACATAGACAAAATATCCAAAGGTATGTGCACACTTGGCTTTTAAAGTATATTGTGCTGGCAAGCAGTTGTGCACTAATGATGAACAAAGTGCACATATCCACCCAGGTTTTCCCAAACCAGACAGAGAAAAACCCTGATTTAACAGCTGGTGAATTTTTTATTAGTCAACATGATAACCAAGGTTTCTTTTTATAACCCTGCTTCGCTTTAATACATTCATAAAATACGCTCATCATCTTTATTAGGTATGCCTTGCGAGTATTAGGTTGGTTCCCCCTTTGCCTTTAGAACGAACTCAGTTCTTCGTGGCATAGCTTCAACAAGGTGAGATTTTGGTCCACATTGACATGAAAGCATCACACACTTGCTGCAGATTTGTCGACTGGACAGACTTGGTGTGAATCTCCTGTTTCACCCTGTCTCAAAGTGCTGTATTGGAATGACAAATTGTGTCTGGAGATGCCATTTGAGTACAGTTAACCCGTTGTCATGTTCAAGAAATCTGTTTGAAATTATGTAAGCTCTGTGACGTGGCACATTATCCCGCTGAAAGCAGCCAATCAGAAGGAAGGACATGTCATCCTAGTAGTCTGTGGGGTTTGAATGATGCCCCTCTCTGGTCTTTTGCTTGAAAGTATTCTGTTTCAAGGTTTGCCATGTTGTGCCTTCTGAGATGCTCTTCTGTATACCTTGGTTGAAACCTGTAGTTTGTTGAGTTACTGTTGCTATCCTGTCGTCTTGAAGCCATCTGGTCTTGCTCGTCTGATCTCTGGCACCTGCAAAACCACCCCTCACTGGATAGTTTCTCTCAGGGAGTTTGGTTGAGAGTCTCTTAAATCACCTTTCTTCCCCATTTGGATGTTCAGTTTGAACTTCATCAGGTTGTTTTTGCCACGTCTACAAGCCTAAATGCACTGAGTTGCCTGCACGTGATTGCCAGATTAGATAACAAGCAGCTGAATAGGTATACCTAATAAAATGGCCCAGAGGGTATGCTGTGGGGTAAATATAATGCATTTCCAACAATCATATTGTCTGTATCTGCAGCATGTTGATTGCAACCGGTTGCAGTCCTCAGTAAAGCAGCAAAACCTAAATATAGACACTAAAACATTTTTGTTAAATTTAGAAAAAACTTGTGACCGTGGGACATTATTTAATGTGCATCATACACATACACTCAATCATTGCATTTTACCCCATAAACCTTAAGGAACAACACTAAAGATGGGAGTTTATGTTCAGAGAGGCTGTACAAGAACACATTGTACCTCAGCTGGATAATTTAGCACAATGTCAGTGTTACTACATGCACTCACACATAAAGACACTGGACTTCTGCACACAACACAGACATTTCTAAGCACTCTGATCATGCAGTGTTACTGCTTTTGCCAGAAGCACCCTTATACACAGTTCCCAGAAACACACACACACACAAACAGACAGCAGTGTCCATACGACACATCAGCCTTGATCTCTCTTTGAATCTTTGCTTTCTCCCTTTGAGAAAATAATGGTGTGTTTCATTTGGGAAGCTAAAGAGTACACACTGTGAGGAGACAGCCAAGAATAACATACATACACACACGAGCACTCCCACGTACATACGTACACACAAGTGAACACACAGACTCACAAAACACACAGCTGAATGACATCACTGTGCTTTTTGTTTTATGGAGGCGTAATGACAGAGCTTCTCCTTTCGCTCTGTTTTTCTCTCCCTCTCTTGCGCTCCCTCTCGCATATATGCGCACACAAACGCACGCACGCACACGAACATGCACACACACGCATCTGTTCTCAATTACAAAAGAAAGTATGCGCATAGCCCTGGCATTTTGGGGTTTTTCACATGACCGGTACACCTCTCTGTGGATTTCTGCCTCTGTTCTGCAGTGTAGAAGAGCAGGTGGCTAGCAACCACATGTGTCCATTTGTGCGTGCACATGCATACACAAACACACTCACGTGCTTGCCTGAATGTTGTCGTGGAATTGTATATTTGTGCACTTTTATTCTCACGAGAAACAAACTCAGCCCTAATAGTGTTAAATTGCATTTCCTACATTATAAATTTAATTAATACAATTATAAATGCATGAAGTAATGCATTATAATGACTATTATCTTAGCTGTTGGACAAGTTGGTTTCTAAACAGACATTATAAACTTGCAGGTTTGGAAGACTTCTCATGTAGGAACTAAAGTGGTTACAACTTCTTTGCATATTTGCACCAACATGGGTGTTGACAATCGGCTGACTGTACTGTGTCTATGTTTTCTATCCTGTGCAAATTGCACCAGAGCCTTGGACACAATAGTGTATCAAGTAATTTAGTGTTAGCCAGTATATGAGGAGTATCAGGAGACAGAGGGGTGAGGTAGCACGGGTACATCTTAAACAAGCTAAGATGACTTTGAAAGTAATAATGATGCTAACTGCTTACAGATACAGGCAGACCTATTATTTCCGAGACACAATTTTAAAACCAGCCCTCTCCTGCAATATTAAGTGATTATTCAGTGAGACTCAATGTCAAACCACTGATTTGTTCCCTCCAGGGCCTAATACCGAGTGACGGCTGCAGTCAGTGAAGGCCGCTCATTTATACTAATCCACACTGCATCTTTGTGTCTTCCAGTCCACAGTCCCTCTGCTGCAAGCCCGGAACGCCCCACGGTGGCCATATCTCCCCTTCGTTCTCAGAGCTCCTCCCCGTCGCGCTGCCCTGGCCAATCGGGTCGTCCTCTCTCCATGGTATCTCCGGGACCCAGCTTAGGGCCCTCGCCCCTCTCTTCCCCGGCTTCGCGCCCCATCCTCCCCCTCTCCTCCCCTCTCTCCTGCCTCACGCCTCCGAACGTGTCCGCGGTGCTCCTCAACGGAGAGTCAGCCAGTCCACTGCAACCGCCATCGCCGGGCCCCTCACACACCACAGCCCAAGGCGTCCTCGCGCCCAAAGCAGAGAAGGTGAGGCTCATTCTCGCTGATAATTCTGAAGACACTTTGCAGCAGAGAGCAAATATTATTAGCTTGCTTCAATATTTGTCTTTTTGTACAAACATTTGCCATCAGATTTTGAAAAAAAATTATTGGATTTTGTGAAATTACAGCCACAAGGACTTTTCCTCTAATGGAATAATTGGATGTCTTACATTACAATATGGCTTTCATTATTTTCTTCACATATATAATCACAAAACTGAACTGTTTTGTGGGAATTAGGTTCTATGAGAAATGAAAGTCACACCTCTTAATCATAAAATAACTATAAATGACTGTATTTATATCAGGGCAAGAATATTTCAGATCTATGGACATGAACACAGAAAAATATACCAGAATTGCCAAAATTATTAATGAAAATGTTCACAGAATCGTTTTTCACGGCTGGAAATTCAACATGGCAAAACTCATCTGTCAGTTTGCGTATTTTGCCTGCACCCTCATTTCAGACCGCCCAGCTCTTCTCATTTACACGGATAGTAACTGAGGGAACAAGTAATTGGTGCCACTTCTACTTTTATGTCTCCAGACATTATACTCCTCCTATTAATACTCATCACATATAGTTTAATTAATGTTCACACCACGCGAGGAGAAAATGTGTTTTGTCTTTCACCTGTCACAGCTAAGTAGGTGTGAAATCTGTGCTGTGTATGTCCTCTTCCTCGGTAAGTGTCATTCACCCAGGCAGCTGGCACAAACGCTGAGTGCCATCCTATATGTTATAAGAACCGCAGCGTTAAAGCTGTGGATGTTAAGTCGGGCTGCTTTGACAGTGAATGATGGCACCGAAAGCTCACATCTGTCTCAGCTCCATTTGCCTCACTGTTGGCTTCACTGTCTGGGACAGCTAATCTAACTACGTGGCTAGCTGACAAACAGCTCATTGACTATGGAACAGCAGGCAGAGGCCTTGTTGACACTGTCACACTCATAGATGAAATGCCTCTCATTTTTTGTTAGGAGTTTGTGTTCCACATACTAATAAATATATTACAACTACCTGTAATTCATTTAAAATGGCTATTTATGACATCCTTTATTTCATTATGATTTTAAAGAATGCTGCCTTTTATCACTAAAATTATACACACTATGGTCTTCTCTTAACAACTTAACCAATTTACAGTTTTCTTAGGGGGCCTGGAGCCTATCCCAGCTGATATAGGACCAGAGGCGCAGTAGAACCTAGACAGATAGCTAAAATGACAACTACACTTTCACACCCACGTCTACGGTCAGTTTCAAATCACCATTTGCCAAACAAGCACAGTTCCCTGTGCACACACAGGTACATGTACAGACCCAAGCTCACCTCTGCACCACCCTCCTAAAATCATATATTTGGAGGGTTTAAGGAGATTTTTCTCAGCTTTTAACTGATCACCTGGCTTAAACATCCTTTCTGAGCTGTCTCTGATCCCAAAAGAGCCTCTCAGTATGGATTTTTCTGTAGTTGTAACATCCGTTTATCATCTAAATGCTGATTAAAATTTCAGAGGAAAGCCAGATAATTCTTCTTTTTTCCGAAGACAAACGGGCTTGTTACAACCTAATTATTATTGGTTAAAAAACTGGGTATTGACATCTTTTGTCCCATTATATGACACTATCCTTTTGTACTTGGCTCGTTCGCGGTTGCATTGGCACAGCTGAAACATCAGGTATGAAATCAGCGTGGCGGTAAGGCTGCACAGACTTTGTTACAGAGGAAATGATGAAGCAGCTATGATAACTCTCTGCCAGACGCAGTTTAGGGTAATCTCTGTTCGACACACTGTCTACAGTGCAAGCCAGCATTACAGACGCATATCACGCCGGACACTGAAATGCATTTGTACACCACTTCCAAGAGGCCTGCCCTCACAGGCCAACCGCCAAGAAAAAGGCTGTCAGAAGTGATTGCATGAAGTCTGAAAATGCCTTGAAACACTTTGGAGATTGATTGTAAATAAGTCTCACATTTAGCTGTATAGTGGTGTCATTAAATCATGTTGGAACCTTGATCCTTATACCCAGAGGCTCTTTTGTCCTTAAAGCGACAGCTATGACTAGGGAAAACAAGGACACCAAACTAAATAAGATATATGAATATGAAGGAGATGTTCATTCTTAAAATTTCCTGATTAATCTTTCTCAATTTTACTTCTTTTTTTAAACCTAAGCAGAGTGTTGAGCGTGGGTGAATAAAATGGCAGAGTAATTAGCTCTGTGGGTGGACAGAAAGTGGCATCCAGTGCATTACTTCTATCAACCCCGATCTCCATGGTGCCTACTTTTAGAAGTGAAGTTAAAAACACTGCGACTTTAACACAGCTTTCTCACATTTAAAGTGTAACACAAGTTCACTCACACACGGGCATCAACGGTATTTATTTACATACTGTGCAAATCACAGACTGGACGGCAGAGTCACAAGCGATTAAATGCGAGTAGCTGCTGCCCCCTCGTGGTTCGTTTTGGAAGAACACCAGGGGCTCGACACACTCGTGCAAACAGACGCACACACAGATGAGCGCACACACTCGCAGGAGGCAGATTAAGCCTTTAAGCCAGCAGATGAAAGAAGAGAGGGAGTGATTATTCACTTTTTGTGCCATTTCACTCCCGCCTCCCTCCCTCTATCTCTATGCCTGAACCTCTCTGTTCTCTCTATCCTGCCCCCTGTATTTCTTTCCCACCCACTGTTGACCTTCTTCTTTTTCTCCCTCTTCTCTACCTCTTTCCCATTCTGACTTCTTTTCCTTTTTTCCTCCATCCTTCCATTCTTCTTCTATCTCTTTAATCTTTATTTTTTCCCCCTCGCTCTCCCAAATTAGATTCCAGACAATCTGCATTTGCATGAAAAGGAAGAAAACCTGTGTTGCCAAAGCCGTGCAACATCTTATGCGTGTTATACCATGCCAGAGTACACTCGAGACAGCTGTATGTTATCCAGACAGTGAGCACTTTTATTTTTAAAGAAGGCTGGGAAATAAAGAAAGGTGAGCAGTATTTTTTTAGGCATCTAACAAGAAAAAAACATATGTCTTTATTTAGAGGAATGCACATCCCTAAAGCGCTGCTTCTCTGAGTGTAGGAGCAGGTTATGCGGTTCATTTTCTGCAGTGGGTCTGCTGAGTCAAAGTGTTTTACAGCCTCCCCTAATGCTTTCCCAAGCACTTTTTTCTAACCATCCCACCTCCATAATAAGTTTGGTCATTAGGACTGAATTATTATTGGTCTCCTTTTTTGTTTTGCTTGATTTTATCAGTTATTTTAATACAGTTATCATCAAAACACTCAATCATCACTAATGGAATTTGGTTGTCCAAGATGTAATAATTGAATTTATCTGAGGGCTGCAACTCGGGATTATTTGCAATTTTGACCACAGCAAATGTTCCTGGTGTGGACCTCCTGGTCGATGGGGCCGTTCTTGTGTGGAGTTTGCGTGTTCTCATTGGGCCTGCGTTATTCCCACAAGGCCTCTGCAGATGCATGTTACTTTAACTGGTGATTCTAAGTTGGCCATAAATGTGGATGTTAGAGGTGGTCTGAAAATACGTCTAGGGTATACACCACCTTTTTTTTTTTTAGCCTTTTTTTGCTAATGATAGCCCCCTTTGACCCTAGGTTGAATAAGCTGTTGTGTAGATGAATACTCTGCTGGTTGTTTTCAGAGTTAATGGATTCAATTTCAGAAACTCCAGTTAGACAGCAGTTTTAAAGGTTAGCATGTTCGACCCTGTTTAGATTTAAGTTTAAACAATGACATGCTCTACACGTTTGCTTTCACGAAAGGAACAGAGTTTAATTTACAGACTGTCACAGGAAGCCATTTACACCTGAACAAATGATCTTTTTAAACTGTCCAAATTAAGTTATTGACCAGCCAAAGTAGGTGTATTTCATGCAGGAAACAAACAAGCCAAGATGAACAAAGTTTTGACATAAGTGCCTTTTTAACTAGTATTTTTGCTTGTTCGTTTCTTTGCTTGAGCACACATTTCAATGCAGTTTTGTGCTCATTAGTTATAATTAGTAAGAAGAAGTAATCCTCCCGAAAGTGTTGTGTTCTGGCTATTTCTCTGTGACAGATCATTACTCTTATCGCCCTCCATATTTAATGACGGCTTCTAGTTTTCACAACTTCATGCAGAACAGGCAGGTTTTCCGTCAAGCCTGGTTCAGTAGACGACAGTATTGTAAAGCCATCTGCAAAGGCTTGCAAATTTACTGTGACAGCTGGACAGAACTATCACAAGGGCCAGTGAGCAGAATTCAGATATATAGACAGCGATATCTTAAATTTCAATTACATGGAAGAAGTGTAGTCTCCCTAAGGAAACATGATTAGTTTG
Organism: Rhamphochromis sp. 'chilingali'; assembly: GCF_963969265.1. NCBI lineage: Eukaryota > Metazoa > Chordata > Actinopteri > Cichliformes > Cichlidae > Rhamphochromis > Rhamphochromis sp. 'chilingali'. The sequence continues at coordinate 12,504,140 of NC_137941.1, forward strand.
GTTTCTCTGTTTTTGTTTGTCTGCTTGTTAGCAGGATTTGCTCTGGATCTCAAACTGTTTTAGCAATTTTTGGGATGACTCTTTTTTTAACATTTGTTCATTATTCTGCATTGAAAGATGGTAGAGTTGGACATATGTTCACAGATCGTCTTCTTCTTCTTATCCAAGGACTCAGTTCATGTCCTTTGTCAAGTAAATTTTTAGTTTTACTTATTCCAGTCTGGAACTGCTCTTGTTTCTGATGCCATTACAGCTTATTGTTAATATCGTTATTGTTATGTCAAGGTTCAGTTCAATTTCAGTAACAGGCTACACAATAGCTAATCAGCTGTATACTATAGCATGCTCAATAGCTTATGTAGAGTCCAGAGAAATCATTTGAGTTGGAATAAAAGTGATGAAAAATAACTCGAAACCTCATGAATAACTTTTTGAAAAAGTGACTTTTTTCTTAGAATTGAATTTCAATGTCGCTTTTTTTTTGTAGTTTCAGTTTAACGACAAAGAACACGTCTTTGTGTGATTCACTGTCAAAAGTGAGAGTACTGAAAGCAATAAACAGAGTCAAGAAAGGAGGTCAAAAGCTAAACCTTTGTCTGGTGTTTCATAATTTTAAACAGTTAAAAGGTATTACGCATATAATTAGAAGAATGTAGCACGATACTAGAGAGAAGTGGCACCTTATACATTTTGTATGTGTAAGTTAGAGTTTTCATATACCGGTTTGTAGAAGATATTAAACCTTTTAAAATTAGCTTGAATTCTCATTTTTGAATTCAGTGTTAGAAAAAAAAAAGGTGTAGGTATAGCCCAAGCAAGTAAATGCCAGATTAATACATACATACATACATATATATACACATATATATATATATATTATATATATATATATATATATATATATATATATATATATATATATATATATATATATATATATATATATATATATATATATATATATATATATATATATATATATATATATATATATATATATATATATATATATATATATATATATAGATATATATATATCTATATATATATATATATATATATATATATAGATATATATATAGATATATATATAGATATAGATATATAGATATATATATAGATATATATATCTATATATATATATCTATATATATATATATCTATATATCTATATATATATAGATAGATAGATAGATAGATAGATAGATAGATAGATATAGATAGATATCTATAGATATGTAGATATATATATAATATACATATATATATAGATATATGTATACGTAGAAAGATCTGATGATAGATCTAGCAACCAAAATAGGTGAGACAGAGGTAGAGCCAATGTGAATTCTCTGTGTGTGTCTCCAAAACAGCTGAAATCATGCTCAGACATGCTTACTATTGATTCGTGTCATCATGATTAAGGGTGTGAAATCACAGCAAGCTGTATGAGCTGAATGGACAATATTGCCAAGCACGTCCATGATCAATCACAGTGAAGCCTGTATGAAAAGGCATGAATCTGCCTTCACAGACACCATTAAGAAACGCTTGCTCTATAATCAATACACCATAGTCAGCTGCATGTGTAATCAGCTTGAAGACCACATACCCAACCACTTTCCTCAGTTAGCACTCAGTGTAACATGGGCATTCACACTGTGAACACAGATTTCTTAACAATCTCACATATCCACTGGTTCCTTCTTTCTAAGTCATGAGTGTAAGGCATGCTAATGCAGGAAAGAAGACTCGAGCTGCGTTTTCAATGTATTCCAGACTTACACAAAATACTTCATAGTGATTAATAAAGAAAAAATTAACAGTAATATTAGTTAACTAAGAACAATGGTAGTTTTACTTTTGGCTTGCTGTCACTGGGACACCTGTAAAACTGTCAATCATAGCTTGGTAGACTGGTACAGTTGTGCTCAGAAGTTACACTCATCATGGGTCTGAATGCCGTGGTCATTTGAGGCTTTTAATCATTTCTTTGAACTGTTTTTTTCCCAGGGGGGAATAATTGTAGATCATACAGCTTTGATTACTTTGAAAAACAAGAATTTTGGGGCACAATTTTTTATTTATTATGGATATTATCTAATCTAGATAGGGTAAAAGGTATACATAGAGGTTCAAATATATACATACATGCTCTTAAATCTTTTAATAAGCAGTGCTGAAGATTTTACAATGTGTGTTAACTTGACAAGATCAAGGCCTATTAACTTTGGTTGTTTCACCACTTTGCTAAAGTCCGGAAGAAGATCCAGATTGTTACCCTCAGATGAGATGACGTTGGTTAGGATGCTGACGGACAACCCAGGAACCACAAAGGCTCAAGCCTGCCATGACTGGGAGACTGCTGGTGTATGAATATATTTGAGCCTGTGGAGTGGATCCAAAATAGTTACATTTAAACTTTAAAGTTACAAGTTGTATGCTGTCCAATCATTCCTCTTTGGAAAAAGAATGGTTCAAAGAATTCATTAAAAGCCACGACATTCATGCCCAAGTAAACATGTATCTAAACTTTTGACCACACTTTAGTTACACTAAATATTGTAATTGGAATATTTTGATAGATACTCTTCTTTCCTTTCCAACATAAGAGGCAGCAAAGCAGTATGCATAAAAATATTTAATGTGCTGTAAATCATACCTGAAATTTTCTGACACTTGTAAAGCTTGCGTTGTTTTGCCATCGCTATTGTTTTCTGTATTTCTCCATGTTATAATGTATTTGTTATTTAGTTATAGGAAACAAACAATACCCTCCTGACCTGTTTTTTTTACAACATCACTTTTATTAGTTTCTTATCAAGAAAGGCCTTCCGAAATATACCTTTATATAGAAAAACGATGACCCTTACTAGCTCTGAGTTATTTGTTTTCTTGTTCCTCCCTTATTCTATCCCTCCATCCTCCCCTGCATCTTTTTCTTCATGCCTCTGTATTCAGAAGGAGAGGAAAGCAGGAGGTTTATTAAAACTCTTATCGGGCGCCGCAGCAAAGAAGAAACCTCGCTCACCCCCATCCTCCCCACCCACCCATGACCCCACTGGTCAAGGCGCCGTGGCTACCGACCCCGTGCACCACCATCACCACCACGCCCGCTCAGGTTCCTGTCCGATGGCGTCGCAAGGACGAGCCGGTTCCTGTCCAATCGAGAGCGACATGGCGGGGGCAATTGGGCTGGAGCCTCTGCACAGAAAGTCCGGTTCCCTGGATACCAACTTCCCCATGTCACCCCCGGCAACACGTGCTGGCAATGCTCTGATGGTCCTCCGACCTGAACCCAAACCCCTGTCCAGAGAGAGGTGGGCACACAGACACATGAAAACACACACGCGCACACTTAAATAGTCTGTACACAACAGGTGGATTTAGCCACCTGCTGTTACGAGCTTAACATTTGTATGTTTGAGAGAGTGGTTTGGATTGGATGTTTGGATGAGAGGTGGAGTAAAAAATTATCAGTCAATAAAAGTAAGCCTGGTTCTCAAGCTGAATCCATAGTTTGTATAGACACAGACATCAAAAACTCTGCAGAAGACATCAATACCACCAACTTGATTGAGAGAGGGATCAAGTAACAGGCAGATGCTCAAACTCTTTGAGCGCCTGTCACTTAAAGCAGCCACATGGCCAAAATTCACAACCTCTGCAGTTTTCATGAAAAGGAATATTGGCTCTAAAGACAAAACCCTTTTTTTTTTTGTGCCAGAATATGTTAAATTCTGCTGTGTATCCGGGCATTTTAACATGTGGGTTATTTGGTTTTAATGCCAGCCTTCAAGGAGTGTTTGGCACTTCCATGTTGGCTTTATTTTCCAGCCCCAGAGGTTGCCGCTTGATAAACACAGATAAACAAACACGCTTGCAGGCCGAGGTGATGCTTTTATGAACTTGGCTCAAGCACAAGTTTATTGTCACTGTGCAGAACAAGGCTGCAGGCGATGCAATATTCCTCAAACAAATCCGTTATATTGTTTCTCTCCAGAGTGATTAAAAAGTTAGACAAGGTAATATTTGGATATGTGCGAGCGCAGAACACTGACAATATCGTAAATACTGCGAGTAAACGAACATTCTGACCAGCTGGAAATGACAGCAAATATTTTCTGACAAGTTTAAGCAATTTTGGCATCAAATCTTGTGAGAGTGTGGGATAATAAACCATAAGCAGACAATGGATGAAAACAAAGCTGGGAGCCTCTCCAGAGGTGCCTTCATGACCAGTTGGTGCTGCATTCCCACAAAGAGATATGTAATACCGGGTTTCTCTTGAGGTGGTAGTTTTTTGTTATATATGCTGCCATCTATGTTAGTTGTTCTACACTTACTGCGATATGTGAGCTTAAGTGTTGATAAGAACACATCGCAATACTATGGTGAAACACAGACAGTGTTAGGAGTGTTACCTGTGAAATAGAAGAGGTTACAAAACACTGGTTACCTTCTTAGCTAAATTGCATCGCTTATTGCATTTCTATGTTATTTACAACACTAAAGTAATGTAACTAAACTTTTGATTACTTTACTAAGCAAAGGTTTTAAGCAATAAAACGGTGTCCTCTACAGACTGTAAATGTTTCCTTAGGTTTGACATCAAGCATTTCAGTGCTCAAAGCATAAATAAATGAGCTCTACTCTCTATAGCAATGTTGACTTCAAGAGGAAAGTGTTGAATTTCCAGCACTGAAAGACGCTCTCGTCTGACCGGATAGCCACTTGCCTGGCGTGGTCGACTGTTTTCAGGCATGGCAGACTCAGATTGCTTACAGTAATGTGCATTGATTTGACTGGCAGGCAAGAGGTGTATAAGAGAGCCAAAGCCTGTGTACACATAGACAGCTCCCTGTAAGCCATCCTACTCATGAAAACATTCATTCTTTTTCTTTCCCATGAACACACACTAACACACACTTTGTGCCTCCTTAGAAAAAACCTGTAAATGCTGGAACGCACTTAAAGACTCCTCAGCTGGACGTTGAGGGGGAATAATGCATTTAGCATGAAATTATCACTGTCAGCAGGATGCTGGTGTAATGGGAACGCTGATTATCACAGAATGATGCTTATTCTGTTTGTGCGAAGAAAAAAGCAGAGAAGGAAAACAAATCTCGTCCCCTGTGTTTGACAGCATTACACCAAAACATCAGCGCTATGGTTATCACAACAACTTATCACGCACTTACAAAAACATCATTCACTGGGGAAGATTTAACGGGACTGTGGAATTAATCTCTGGTTCTCAAAAAAAAGAAACAGTTTAATTTATAGGTAAAATGTTTGATTTTTTTTTTCTTGTAACAAGAAGCGACTCATCAGTCACTCAAAAGAGCTGCTATTTTGCACCTGTGTGTGAAACTGTAGATTATATTAGAGGGTGAGGGCATTGTCAAAATATAAAAAATTAAGTTTATTCCAGTGACTAACTACTCATCTAAATTGTAACATTTATACTCACTGACAATTTGCTAGTATCTGGTTGGCCCCCTTTTGCCTTCAGAATTTATGTTCTTTGCATAGATTCAATAAGGAGCTGGAAACATTGCTCAGAGATTTTGATCATTTGGCTGATATCATTTAGTTAGGAGGATCGTCCCAGCATGCGATCTTGACTTTGCTACTCTGTGTTTCCGTGAGGCAGGTATCGTGTGGTGGTTCCGTACCCACCCCAGAGCGAGGCAGAGATCGAGCTGCGGGAGGGAGACGTGGTGTTCGTCCATAAGAAGAGGGACGACGGCTGGTACAAAGGCACTCTGCAGAGGACGGGTCAGACCGGCCTGTTTCCAGGCAGCTTTGTCGAGAGCTTCTGAACTGCAAAAAGTGGACGAATGAATGCACACATTGTTCCTGTTACTGAGTCATAAAACACATGAACACACACACAAAATCCAAGGTTGGGCTGATATTAGGTTCCCCAGATTTATCTTTGTTTTATTGGATTAAAGCTCAACAAGGCCTTAAGAGGCGGCTAACCTTGAAAACAAAGGAGATTTTTTTGTTATTTATATTTGCCAAGTAATCTGTTTGGAATTAAAATGTTTTTGATTCTATTGGAAAATATCATTCAGAATGAGAATACTTTATAATCCATAAAGAAATTATATTATTAATTATTAATTATTGGTGTTGGCTATAGTAATCCATATCAGTCCAACGTATCTACACACACAAACACATATACACACTGATAATGTACAAGAAAGCTCGTCCCTGCCTCGACCAGCTCAGCCACACAGGAAGCAGGGCAGCTTTTCCCATTATCCGCCCAGTGTTGGGTCAGAGGGGCTCCATCAGACTCGGTTTCCCGACCCGTGATGTTGACTACTGAAGGCACGCAGACTGAAAGAGCACAGAAAGACGAACCCTGCCTCCTAATTCTCCTCCTCGGCATCATCCACCAGCAAACACTAGCTCAAAAAAGCATTAGCTTTGCTTTTCCTCTGAGACCTCAGAACTTAAATTCGGGTGCTTTCTTTGTCTGAGAAGTGAGAACATACAGCCAGGTGATGAGGAAGCACATAAGCCTACACTCCAGAATCATTGTAAGCACATCTCTGTGTCGAATCTACGACCAGTATGTTTCTTTTCAACCCGATATATTATTTGTTAACGATGCATGTAGCATTATCACATTTTTAAAAAATGTTGAAATAGATATTTTATGTTGCCGTGCTGTCTGTCACAGGATTTGTAATTTAAAAGCCAGTGTCACAGAAAGTCTAAATTAGGTCATTAATTTTTCTATTTCTATATCATAACATAATGGTGAACCGCTTATTTTTATTCAAGTTTTTTTTTTATTACATCTGATTTAAACAGACCCCATCAGTTGGATTAAGCTGAATTGTTGAATGTAAAAAGGAACACAAAGTCACACCAAAACTCCTTTAAAGAATTCATTTGTATTTATAATGCTGTTTTTGAACTTCTGTATGAGTTTAGAAACAAAAGAAATGCACTTGGTAATATTTGATACAACCTTCCAGAATATCTACATTTACAGTATTTTACTAATGTACAGTATTTACTTGACAAAGGGGATTTCCACTGCTGCTTGTGACATACTTGTTTTAAGCGCAAATATGATTTTTCTTTAAGAAAGCACAAATTTCTTTGGTGGGGTGAAATGACTAAAACATTTTTTTCAGATGTCAGCTTGAAATGTAAAAAAAAACAAAGCTTCCATTATTGACAGTTCTCATCAAATAAGTACAAAGATTGCGAAGAGTATTTCCTCTTCCTCAGCTTTTTCCTCGACAGTTTTTTATCTATTCTGAGACAACGTTGCCAAACCAAAACTGCACAGACTCGATGCTCGTGAAAGAATAGCTGAGAGGGGAAACTCAGAGGACACAAACTTTCATCATGCAACTGCCAGAATTGACTTTGTTACTCAGATCGTGTCAAATAATTTTGTTCTGCTTTAGTGAAAGTGTAGTCTGTCTGCTTCTGTGATTCTTTCGTATCCAGAGTTTAGATGCAGGCTTGCCTGGTTTACGTTCTGCCACAACCACCTACCTGTTTTTCTGCTTGTGGAGACAAAAGCACAGCAACACTCAGAGCCTGACTCACTCGCTGTGTGTGCGGCGGTACATCAGAGATAAAGAGGCGGTCAAAGAGCACAGGTACAGGGCACGAGGCACTTCCTCACCTATTTTTTTAAACGAGGCAGAGTTAAACACACAGGCGAGGGTTGTTCATTAGCTGACTGCTTAGATTTCTAATTGGCTCTAACCTGATCCTAAGCACAGAGCCTTTATGGCTTAAGCACTGTTGAGTCTCCTTCCTACATCCATGTTATGTGGGAAGAAAAATACACTGCTCACAAAAAAATTCATTCATTAAGGGAACATTTGATCATCACAGTACAGACTAAAGTAAATAAAATATCAGGGACGTCATGCTGTACAGTTAGGAAGCACAAACCATTGTGAATCAGTTTCACCTGCTTTGGTTCAGGTTCACACTGAGCACATGTGAAAGATGTGAAAGAGCATGAAGATGCCGTAGCAAACTTTATGATGCCACCAAGAGCTGACATGCCGATTCTGGTGTAGTCTGCTGATGCCAGTCAGTGATGTGCTGGGAGACACAGCAGAGGGATATACTACAAAGTTCAACAAAGCCAGGCTTTCTTTGCTTTAGCTTAATTCCATAAAACCCAAACAATTACAGAGCTCTGAAACTTTCAAATAGATACAATTAAACATCAAAGTTACGTATCAGTTTTAAGCCATCCTTGCTAAATTGTGTCAAAGTGTCATGATGGATGATCACGTACAGACATGCCATAACGTTGAGTCTGCTCATCTGGATGGAAATTGCTTTAGTTTGTCAGCAGAACAAAGTAAAAGTAATTTTATTGATTGGTGTGTGTTCTGCGCTCTTTAGCTGCAGTTCCAGAAGTCTAAAAGAGAGTTAAGAGCAGATTCGTGTGAAGTATAACAACATTTATAGATTTTCTGCATCACCAAATGAATAAATGTATCATGCCAATGCCCAGTTTGCACTGCTGAACCTTTAACGCTCTGATTCATTCATGATGTTAACAGCTTGCGCACGTAATACATATTCACCCTGCAGACAATTTACATTCCGCTTAAAACATGCTGTAAATAAAAGAATCAGCAAGAAAGTGGAGCTCCCGGTCAATTTTAAACCAAAACTCTGAACATAACCTGACCCTGACCACTTTATGTGATCAGCACAAGTTACCACGGTGATTTAGTCAGAAGACACAGAAAACTCCCTTTGTAGTATAACCTGCTAGTATCGTCACATGCTGCCAGTAGTGAGAAGGACACTAGACAGAATAAAAACTACTGAAAAATGAGTAAGGAGGAATGAGGAGAGAGGAATGGTCTGTGGCCACCACCTTTAAATCCTTTAATAATTCCTGTAATTCACTTTGTGGTGGGCTGTCTTGCTGTCACTTTCATGTGCACCACAATGGTTCCTCGTGCTTCCTACCTGCACAGATTGATGTCCCTGAAGTCGAACTGACATTGTGCTATATTTTGTTGATCAAATGAGCAGTGTAGATACAAAAAGGTATCTACACTGCTCTGAGAATCTTTATTTATAGAGCACTTTTTTGAACATGCATACAATTTTTGCTAATTTAAAGAACATCCACAAGATAAATGGCACAAAACTTGTCGCATTTTGGTCTTTTTTTTTTCTTCCTCAGAGAGGAAACTCTACAAACTCTAGAGGACAAAATGTTTGGAAGCTACTGTCACGTGTTTTCCACAAATTATCAGACCGAATGATCAAATCTGAGACCTTCCAGCGAAATCAGTGGATACTTGAAGAAAAAAGCACATAACATAAACAGATGCTAAATCAGACTACAACGTCGAATTCGCTAGAAACCATTTTTTTCCCTCCCAGATACTTTTGATGCTGTGAGATACTTGTGCTTTCTGAACAGTAGGCATATAATTTTGAAAAACAAGCAAAAGAAATATACTGGACTCTAAATTAAAGTTTTTTCCAACACATACAGACTAGGGCTAGGCTGTTTTCCGTTAACATTACTTATATGAAGAAGCTCGCTTCAATTCTTAACACGTTTAATGTTTAACTGGTCGTTTTTGTCTATGTGATGTTATTTTATACAAGTGTACCAGACTATGATCTTTGTATGTGTTTCAGTGGGGCGTTTGGGGTCAGTCGATTAAAAGTGCCAGTTTATTTACCTTGAAAAAAACAAAAGGGAAAGTAAACGCCAAATTTTTTGATATTGTGATGGGAAACTTCAATCTGAACATATCTACATTGGCCTTCAAAACCTGTCAGTCAAACCCCAGTGCCTACAAATGTCAATACACACGCAAACACAAGTATACGCTCTTACTTTTCCTTCTAGGTAGATCAGTGCCCTCTTTCCCTCTTTGTTTTGTTTGTATCAGTGTGATAAGTTTGCTGTTTGCTTTTCAATCCGCACAAAGACGGAAATCCAGCGGATCCCAGAACAGTTTCCGAAGAAACACTGAGCAAAGTTTGGATCTGTTTGGATGCCCGCTAAACTGAGGACTTTAATTTCTATAGAGTCAAACTTAAGCACAAGTCCTTGTTTGCCCGGTTTGTTCTTTTTTTTTTTTTTTTTTTTTTTTTTCTTTGGGGTGGGTGATGTGAGGAGAAAGCGTTTACAAGAGTCAAAAAGTCAGGAATAAAACCACTGCACGGTGGTCACTTTACGCAAAATAACTTGAACCGCTGGTTTTTGCAAACTGTCTTCATGTGTTTTGATTACGTGATGTAAGCTTGTCGTTTGCCTCAGCTTCCTGGTTGTGGAAAATGTGAACAGGCTTTGAACAGCAGCGGTAGCTCCCACTGGACGCGAACACTTCGTTGGATTTTGTATGACGCTCCTGTTTCGATTGAGCTTGTTTCAGATTATGAATTTGAAATAATAATAGTTCATTTTGGTTTGTCCTTCCAGGAAGCCTGAGCTGTGTCACCCTGCCATCTTGACTTAGATGTTGGCCATATTTGTTCCTATGGATACTTGGGTGTTTGTGTGTGTGATGAGAGAGGTTGGGAGGAGGCATCTGTATGTAGCTCTTTACATAAAAAAGAAACTTTATTAAAAAAAATAAATTAAAAAAAACAGTTCGGTGGAGCATGGATACTCATGCCTCTCCAGGAAAGAGTCCAGCAGAGCAGTGAGAGAAACAGAGGGACGAAAAAAAGTATATATATTATTCTATATTGTGCAGAATATTTATAGGCCTTTTGTGCCATTGAAGTCATGCTCTGTGCTGGCCACGCCCAGCGCTCTCTACCATGTGATCATTATACATCGTCTTGTACTGATGACCCGTGGTTGATTTGTTTTTTCATGTCAAGTGCATTTTTCGCAATAAATGCCTTTGTTTTAAAACAGCTGTTCAGTGTGTTTTTTTTCTCTACATGTTGCCTGCAGCTTTATGATTATCATGAAAGAGGAAGTGGCAGAATCAATTCACATTTATGTGCTCCTGGTACAAAAACAAGGACATTACCTGTATAGCCCATTAAGATTTCACAGCTGGCCATTAGAGAATCCATCCTGGAGAGTCATATTGTATCTTGCTATAATTATAATTATCTTGTGAAAAGCTGTGGGAGCAACACTCCAGGTATGGTTGTCGGCGTATCATTAGTGAAGTGTGTGAAGTGAAGAGGTGTTTAGGAATAAAGGAGACGTTCTTCCTCTTTTATCCTTCCCCCCCATTGTCTCTTTGACTCATTCTCAAATCTCTATCTTCCTCCTTTCTTATCTTCTTCCTCTTGGCCTCTAAAAGCCAACGCTGGCGTGGATGAGGTGTGTAATTGGTAAATTTCAGAGCGTCAGCGGCACTCCCCTTAAATGACAACCCTATCTTTCCACGAGTCGAGCCTGTCTCCAGCGATCACCCCCATTTGCATTTAGAGTGACTGGCAAAAGGTGACAGGGGTGTGTACGGGAATGTCTGCATGTGCGAGTGCAGGTGTATGACAGCTATCTTAGCTGTAAACCCAGTCATAAAAAACTCGACTCTAACACTCAAACTGCTGCGTTTAAAGCAGAGAGAGGGAATGCTGCACTTTTTTCTTTGATTTTTCAGATTTCTGCAGTGCACAGATTGTGTTCTTCCAGGAAAACTGGGTGAAATCACTTCCCACCTGGGAGCTGAATCTCCTAGAGAGCAGCTGAAGGTGTCTGTATATACACACACACACACACACGTGCCCATTCTCCACAGTTTTCCTGGGTGAAATGGTTCTCCTCTAGGTATCCACTTCTCAGCTTATTATACCAGTGAGGTGCTGCAGGCTCCTGCAAGGAATCGATCAGCATTCCTCTGCTATACGCCAGAGCTGTCTTTCCACCTGTCTGTGTGCCAGCTCCAGAGTCGCACTAAGGGAAAGAGGGCTGTAGGGTAAGACACTGCAGGGTACAAGTCCTTTATCAGGCAATATAGGGCACTCCCTTTGTGTGTGTGTGTGTGTTCGTGTTCAGATATAGCAAGTGGTGGGTAGGGGAGATGTTAAGCTGCTGTTACCTACTAAATCTTACTCTAAAGCAAAGGGAGAGCTTCTTCCACTTATCTTCTGAGAAAAGGAAAACGAAATGTAGACATTAACATTTCTTCTAACTGAACCACACAGATGGAGGCATTTTCTTTTCTTTTAGAATTAGAATAGAATAGAATTCAACTTTATTGTCATTGCACATGCACAGGTACAGGGCAACGAAATGCAGTTTGCATCCATCCAGAAGTGCTTTAGTGATATAGATATATTACAATATATATTAGCAATAATATAGATATGTGAGTATATTACAGAAATGGGTCTATTATGGTATGTTATAATGTACACGGTATGAAGTATGTTGTGAATATTCTATAACTATAAGTATGTACAGGCTGTAGTGAGTACAAGCTATGTACAGGATATGAACAGGATATAAATATGAAAAACTATACAGAATATGAAATAAATAACTTTACAGAATCTGGGATATACAGCTATACAGAAATGGGAACTATGCAAGTTGTAAACAGTTGTAGGGTTAAAGATTATCGAATGTACAGAATGATTATTTACACAGAGCTATACAGTAGTGCAGTTAAGATAAGTGAGGGTGTAGATAGTTTCTACAGAGGCAATATAAAGTGCTAGTGGTTGTGAGTGGTGGTTCAGTCCATGTTATTATTGTGTTTGAGGGTACAGTTGTCCATTGTGGGTGTGTGTATGTTCAGTCCATGAGTTTAACGTGGGTCAGATGTCAGGAGGCAGAGTTCAGGAGTCTGACAGCTGTGGGGAAGAAGCTGTTCCGGTACCTGGTGGTCTTAGTCCGGAGGCTCCTGTGGCGCCTCCCAGAGGGCAGGAGGGTGAAGAGTCCATGTGATGGGTGACTGGGGTCTTTGATGATTTTCCCAGCCCTTTTCAGACACCGCTTCCTGTAGATGTCTTTTATGGCAGGAAGTGGTGCTCCGGCGATGCGCTGGGCAGTTTTCACGACCCTCTGCAACGCCTTCCGGTCCGAGACAGAGCAGTTCCCGTACCAGACTGTTATACAGTTGGTCAGGATGCTCTCGATGGTGCAGCGATAGAAGTTCACCAGGGTGTCTGAGGACAGGTGGTTCTTCCTCAGAGTCCTCAAGAAGAAGAGGCGCTGGTGAGCCTTCTTGACCAGCTTGGAGCAGTTGGTCGTCCAGGTGAGATCCTCGGAGATGTGGGTACGGTATAAAAGAAAACGTTCAAATGCCTTAAAAGTGTTATTCCAGTGATTAGATGTGGTGTCAGCAACCAACAATAAAACTTTAGTGAGGCAAAAACAGGCCTCGCTAAAGAAATGCTTTCCCCCAAATACAGTGTATAATGTCAGACCAACAGTACATTTAATAGTGTAATAATCTCCACAATTAGATATCCTGGGGGAATTCCTTGGCAGGACTGCAATGATGCCATTACACATGGACATAACATTTCAGTTTGTAGCTCTTCCACTGTCAAATCTTTGAAGCCAGTGCAAACAGACTGTGGGTACGGTTAAATCAGTCCTCATTCATTACATCACAGTCTGAACCTCACGCTGTACCAGTAGATGGTACCAGTAGATGTGTTGCCTATAAACATCCCAGCCTTTAATGAAGTAGACAAACACAATCCATCATCATAAAAATACAAAGATTTATTTAGAAAGAAGAAAAGCTCCCATATAATACTGTTTATTCCTTAAATATAAGTGTAGTACAAATGTGTCTCAGGCAAGCATTTATCCAGTAGGCATCGATGTGTTTCCCTGGATGTGATCACAAACTGGATAACGTAGTTTTTAGGTTTAATACAGATAAGGCACTATTACCTTTAACTAGTGTAAATACAGTAAGTTTTTTTTTTTTTTTTAATCATTGAAACCAGCAGCGGTTTATGCTGGAGTATTGCTGAGAAAGGGTTTCACACAGTTAAAAAGTCCGAAAAGCGATGAACAGAAATATGTAGAATACAGTCTTCAGAGAAATACAATTCTCCCTCAAACAGCGACTCGGTGTGATGCATTTTTTCCCCGTGAGTCAGCTCTTCTCATACAGACAGGACTGCAAGCGTCAACGGTTTGTGTCAATATATAAAAAAAATAAAATAAAAATGAAAATAAGAGAGCAAGTAAAACAAAAAATATATGTATAAAAATACACAGTAACATGTACCTAATCCCAAACCAAGCCTCTGTTTTACCCTCCTCAGAAAACCGTTTAACTGTAAACCTCGGCAGAGAAGTGAAACACTCTGAACCAATTTGTTCCCTTTGGAACAACCGCAAGAGAACATGTGAGGTTCCTAACAGTGTTTTTGGGGGTTTTTTTTAGTTAATGCTAGTATGTTCAGATTGAAGATTTAGAGCATCAAGGTGGTGTACCAAACAAAGAGAATATAAAAAACTAGAAAGAAACAGGGAAATATAATATCCTGTGACACTTCTGACAACTCTTAATGACGGAAACACTAGACAAACCTGTAAAAATGGTGATGGATTATTACATATGGTGCTGACAAGCTGAAAGTGAATTGTACCTCACAGGAACCACTTCACTGCTAGAAAGATAAAAAATTAAATACATGATTCATTTTAAAACCCATTTTGGACTTTGTTGAACTGATTTATGTGGGCGGTTTCTTTAGTGTTACAACTGGCCACAGGGGTGTGGAAAGGGTGTGGGGTATAATGTCACCGGTTTTGCTGGTCACAACTGAGAATCTTCACATGAAACCAGAACTGAAAAAAAGAACAAGAGAGAGACATATGAGCAACTTACAGAATTTCCCGTTTGCAGTTAATCAGTGACAATAACTTAAACATCTTACATGTGCACAGATCTTAAACATCCTCATTAGTTATCAGATTTGATACCCTTGAGCTCAATGAGTATGTCTTCATCTGCACTGTCTCTTAGAGAACAAGTAATTAATGACCTGTGCAGGGGTGCTTACTCACAATATGATATTATGATTATATATGTATAAAGGAACACTTTTTAATCAAAGTATAGCATCACACCAGGTAAACTTCTGGGGTATTGATCTGGCCAGTTAAGGAGCAGAGGTGTTTATGAAATTAACAACAGGAGCACTAAGAGGCAACAATAGCTCCTTTTCCATTATTACCTACTCAGATCGACTTTTCAGGGGTTTTCCATTAGGTCATAGTACCTGGTACCAGATACTAAAATAGTACCTGACCAGCCGGGGTTCCAAGCAATCTGAGCAGGTATTAAAAATATGACATCTACAGACTGCATGCCACGATTGGCTGGTCAGTGGCATCACTCGAGGAGTCATGAGTTTTTTGATAACTTCACAAAAATCAACTGTAATTTTAAGCCATCATTTTTTCTTTGGTTTGATGAATTCAGCCGTCTGTATGTTGATAATTTTCATTTCCAAAAAACAATGTGGAATCTATTTATTCCTAACACATTACTCAGATGTCCAGTATGACTCGCCCCCCAGTATTCCATAAAAGCACAGGCATTGGTATTTGCAGAATTCTCTTACTTCTTCCGGTCTTTGTCCTTCTTGCCATTGGCAGTGAGGCTCTGGGCCTGCAGGAGTTGGGCAGCAGCTTTTCTCTTGCCGAAGGAGCTTAGGTCGTCATCAAGAAGCCGCTTCTTCTCCTCCAAAGCAGCTTTCTCTTCTGCATGGAGGCGCTTGAGCTGCTCAAAACGACTCTGGAGCTGAAAGAATGAGATGTGACAACACATGTTCATTACATAATACTTACTTTCACACGTCGAACAAATTGAATGTAAAAGTGTAGAAAGGTAGACTGATTGGGTGAAAACAAAACATCAGTGAATTTTTTTTTATAATAGAGCATAAAACTGAAAGCGGAATATAAATAAATGACTTCTTTAATGGGGAAAAATGGAAAAGCTGACTTTATTTTTCCAATAGGAAACACTTTACTTTAATCTCTTCAGCTGATGCGAGATTTTATTTGTCTATTAAATATAAAGAATAGGAAACTCGGGGCAAAAAGCACATTGCTTAAGGTGTGTTGTGAGGACATCAGTTTGCATGTATGCACTGTATACCTCTCTTTCAGCCTCCTTTAGTTCCGCTTCCTTGTCCTTTACCCTCTGCACAAACATCTGCCTCATTTCATCCTCCCTCTTCTGCAGCTCCACCAGAAACTCCTGACGCTTTGCCTCATACGTCTGCTGCAAACTGCAACACACATAACTCAGCTGTAAGTCATATGCCCGTGCATTTTCTCATTTTGTGGATGTATGCATGGGTTTGTGACGTCATACCTGACAGGTTTGCACTCTGAGTCTGTGTCTTTGAAACCAAGCTCTTCAAGCTTGCAGCGTCTGTAAAGCTCGTAATGCCGAGTGTGGGTCTGCTCTCTCAGGTCTTCCATATTTACGCATATGAGCATCTCCCTCAGCTTAACAAAGTCGCAGTGATTCTCATTTTCCACTGACACACACACATCAAAGAAATCAAAGGGTTATTCTTCATAATAAAATACATTCTAAACTTCAAGTTAAAAAAAAAAAAAAAATAGTTTCAAGTAGTGCTGGGCGATATGACGATATATATCGCCTGGACGATAGAAAAGTGTCTATCGTGCATTTGTCTTCTATAGTTTCTATCGTTCCTAACCTAATTGTATAAATTATTACATAAAATTTATCATTAAATAGCCTGTTGCAAATATATTAGTGTTGTCTTGTCACTATACATACTCTAACTTTATGCACAAGAAAATAAAGTATAAAAAAAAAAATTATATTTTTCGTAAAGAAACTCCGTCTTGTGGTTTTGCGACATGGTGCTGCTTTATGTGCACCCGGATTTGCGAGATGCTTTATGGCAACTCAAAACGATGGACGCGCGACAGGTTGCAGTTTCATGCCCGGACATGCAACAGGCAGAGACAGCTACACAGCACCCCAAGAAGAAGCACTTTTACCGAAAAGAGGGGGTACGTCTGTGATTTGGTTACATTTCGGGTTCAACAGCACCGACAGAGCGGAAGACGCCCATTTGCAAGCTATGCCATAAAACTATTCCCGCGCCTGATGGCAACACAACAAATCTCTTCTATCACCTACAGAAGGTCCAAGAAAAAGAATACTCAAGAACCCAGAAAACCCGAGCTAAACCAAGTTGTGAAACAATGGGAGCAAGCTGGAAAAAGAAGAACTATAGCCAGCTGAAGATACAGCAGTCTTTCGCACAATGAGAAAACGTCCCAGGGCCATAAACAAATCACAGTAGCCGCTGTTTTCATTTGATACATTGATATTGCTGCACTAAAATGTTTGTTTCTTATTTGTAACAGTTCTGTTAAATGTCTTTTCAAATTAAAATTGGAGAAAAGTGAGCAATGAAATTTGTCAAACTTTCCAGAGAATAACTGGAAACAAGGTAAAATTGTCGTATATCGTGATATATATCATTATCGTGATATAAAATAATTGATTTGTGATAAATATTTTTTCCATATCGCCCAGCACTAGTTTCAAGCATGACACAAAGTGTAGCCAGTGAAAACCACAGTAAAGGAAAATGTTAAGGTGAACTGCCAAAGCTTTAAAGAAATCCATAAACAGAGTAATTCATCCTACCTTGCACTACACCCCATGGATACTGGCGAGCTTTCACCATCTTGTTTCCAACAGCAACTTCCTCTGTGCTGCCTACTACAGCAAATGGCAAATGACCCTTAAAGAAAAAAAAAAATCATATACAAGACGGATTCATGCATCTGAAGCAAAAGACACAGCTTGGAAAAATACTTTAACTAAAGCTGTTGTAGATCAAACGCCTACACTAATATTCTCACTTAAAATCACAGATTCCTTTTACACCTCAGAAATGTTTCCTTTGACAAAACAAAACACACACGGTGTGTGTCTGAAATTTGAATTATATGTTTCGAACATTTCTGCCAGTAAAAACATTCACCTAAACCTGTATCTGAGAAAAGTCTGTGTGTGTGTGTGTGTTTCCTTACATTCATTGTAGTGTTGACTTTGGCCACTGTCTCATCATCCAGTGGGAACTGGTATATCTGGACACCATTGCTGACCAGCTCACTCATGATCTTGATCTTGAACTTGTGCAGTTCACTCTTGCTGATTGTGTCGGCCTTGGCAATCACTGGAATGATATTCACCTACAGACAGATGTGATAAATGTTCATGATAAGCATAGTGACAGTATTTTTTACAAATACATGCCAGCTACAGAAAATAACTTTTCATGCCATCTGTGAAATAAAATAATAATAATAATTAAAAACAAAATGATAATCTGATAATCCAGTTTACCATCAAACATATTTTCACCATGTCTTTGTTATGATGGAGTCACACTTTAGCTTCCATTTTCATAGTCAGACCTTCATCTCCATTAACATCCAATGCCTCAAATGCACAAAATTATAAATCCACTAAAGAATGCAAGGCCGCACTGATATCAGTAGCTTGATATGGTTCAATGACACTGAGAACTAAGACATGCAAACCACTGCATTTCCCCTCAGTATGCTAAAGGACATTTATATACAGATAAATACTGAAAAATATAAAATAGAAACAAATAAATGTATTTTCATCACAGCTATCACATTAATTTAGAGACTTTTATTCTCAATAAGAACTAAATACCATGACAGCAACTACTGTTGTCTTTAAGCTGCATGTAGACAATATATAAAATTCAAAACACTAAATTCACAAAGTTATCTTCAATAAAAAGAGCAACTCCTGATATCACAGGCATCCACTAATTGAGCTAAAACAAGTTGTTTTCACAGCACAGCATACCGTGAAAGTACATGTAGACACATTAAATACATCCTGTCATCAGACTGGTAACAGTATCACTCAACAAGAACGGGAACTGTATTTGTTGTCTCTCTCTTTATCAGAAATTCTTTCTCCTAAAACTATTTTTTGCTAAGTGTTATAAAAACCATGTTTTCTGAATGTCATTTCTGGCCCAGCAGTTCACCACGCTGTCCCACATTCCTGTCTGTCTGTCACGTTGTCAAACCAAACTGGGACCTGGAATGACTTGTTGTCATTGGGCGAGCTTCTGGGGCCAGACCACACACACCCATACACACATACAGAATACACACACACTGACCCCAGCAGAGAAGTCTTAAGAGATCTGATCCAACAGCTGTCTGAGTGACTGCCTGTCTGTCACTGCTGCAGATTGAACAATTGGCTCTTTCTGTGTGGTTCTGTACACTGACACAGAAGGACAACTCGAGTGTGTGTGCGTGAGGTGATTACAGCATTCCAGTGCTGCTTCTATCCCTTTCACACGCAAATCCAGGGTTACCAACACTCCAGAGCAGCGAAACCACACAAACACACAAAAAGCACAAAGTTGCTACACACAGGGAGCATGGGAAACTCTCTAACCATTTCAAGAGGAATGGATAGAAGGGGGTTCAGTTAGTTGGACAGTGAACCTCTCCCAGCAGTCAGACATAAAAACAACCTCAGTAGCAACTTATACAGAAACTCCCACCATCTCTCCCACACACAACCACATATAATCTGTCTTCATGTTAAATGTTTTCACACTGTATTCCTACTAAAGAAGCACTAAAAGAAGGCACCTTTTGCAGTTGTCGCTTCCAAGTTTGAAATTTATCTCCTGCAAATGCATCATGAACGCATCATTAATCTCCTGTTATCCCTGTAGTTCACTGAAGACAAAGCTATCAAAGTTAAGCCAGCCTTCATCTTCATCCACAGACAGTACAAAAGATGGATGTAACCACAGTGACATCAGCCAGTGGTTTGTGAAATCCTGTTCTAAGCTGAACAGCGTTTGCCATCACCTCCTTGGTCTTTTGAAACTGCGTGTAATAAGAGGAGGATCTGAAACTGAACATATCCTCCATAATTCTCTTGACCAGATTTTTAACTTTTGTTTTTATTATTCAGGATTACCTAAAAATAACAATAAGGTGTTTTACTGAGGTCACAAAGAAAGGAAGTTGAGGGTGGTTTTCAGATAACCTTTTATAAATTCTTTTTTGGAACCACAGTTATTATCCACTGGCGGCCATAAAACGTTTACGGCACTTCAGCATTGGCCTGATTTTTCAGAGTATCTTTTATAATGTTCAATTCGTCATCTTTAGCTCCAAACTAAATGCGGAGATTACAATGCTTTTAGTATATGGTCTACATCATATTCTATTTTTTACTACCCATCTCCACACAACAATTCTTGTCATTGTCTTACCCTTTTAACTGTAATGAAATGGTGCCTTACAGAATGTCTACTGCATTATTGCCCCTTTCCTCATTGGTAATCACTGGCCTGTTGTGGACCGAGGGCAGTGGTCCAGGTCAGGTAGACAACTTAAGCCTGGTTTATGGTCAACGCACACCAAATGCAACGTCACCACAGCCCCGGCATTGTTTATATTGGCACCTGGAGCAAACCAGCTCAGTTCAGACTTCTCCTGAATGACAGGTTTTCTCCTGAATTCAGCACAGGGCGATCGTGGCTCAAGAGTTGGCAGTTCGTCTTGTAATCGGAAGGTTGCCGGTTCGAGCCCTGGCTCCGGCAGTCTCGGTCGTTGTGTCCTTGGGCAAGACACTTCCCCCGTTGCCTACTGGTGGTGGTCAGAGGGCCCGGTGGCGCCAGTGTCCAGCAGCCTCACCTCTGTCAGTGCGCCCCAGGGCAGCTGTGGCTACAATGTAGCTTGCCATCACCAGTGTGTGAATGGGTGGATGACTAAATGTAGTGTGAAGCGCTGTGGGGTCCTTAGGGACTAAGTAAAGCGCTATACAAATACAGGGCATTTACCATTTTAAAAAAAATCTTGGCATTAGTGCTGGCATAAGAGTAGAAAAGTCAAAACAAGAAGACATGAAAAGCAAGTTGGTTTGGTTTTTTCCTCCAAAACGTATAATCTCTTCAAACCATCTGTATATTCCGGGAATCTTAGCTTCTGTTCTGATATTTACTTAAATGGTAGTTAAAAACCAACATGATCATAGATTTGTGTGTCAGGTCGAAAAGGGAATCGAAAAGGGAAACGACAAGCCCAAACTACACCACAGCATGGCGCATGCCAATAGTTGTGACGTCAGTTTTGGTGAATGCTGCTGTTTGCAAAAGTAACAATTGTGAGCACAAACTAGGTTTGAAGGTATGTTGTGACATACACATCAACACACCTGACTCTCCTCAGATCAAATACCAAACATGCCCTTTTAATTACGTTTTAACCTTTGGAGTACATCATCATTCCCCAATGAACAAGTGTAACATATCTAGATGCCAACGCCAATTATATTCTTGTGCTGCAATAATACATTTCAAATGTGAGCCGCCTGACTGAAATGTTGCTGGGCTAGATTTTTTTTTTAAACTTAAGCCTGCTATTAACTATGCTACTTAGTAGCACTGCAACCACAGACACAGGTAAGTTTCGCCATCAATTACACAAAATGCGTGAAACAACTTGACTTGCTACTTTTTCTACTTCAAACATAAAGAAAACAACTTTAAAACTGACAGATTTTCTTAAGTATTACATTACAGTGACACTGAGAAATACAACACATTTATTATACCCTCTGACATGCAGAAGACACTGTGGTCCTTTCTCCTACCTTGCTGTCTAATTTCTTCATGGTGACCAGATCAAGGGATTTGAGTGAATGGCCTGAGGGGGAAATGAAGTAAAGGCAGGCATGGACTCGTGAGTCATGGTAGTTGTGAAGAGAACGCTTGATTTTTAGCTCCTCCTGGAGATAACTCTCAAATTGCCTGTCAATGTAGTCCACCACAGGCTGGTAGCTAAAAGACATACATAAAGTGATCATCAGTAACTGGCAAGTTCACAACGACAGTAAAATCACTTCACGGCAGTCGCAATCCTCCAACATTAATAACCTACTCAGCTCTTCCCCGTACCTCTCTTGTTTATTCATCTGGTCTCCAAAGCCAACTGTGTTGACCACAGTGAGACGTAGTCTGACGTTGCTCTCCTGCAGGTCATATGTTTGAGCCCGGAGCTTCACCTGAGGTTCAAAGTGGGATGACTCAAAGTTCTCAAAGTTGGTATTAAATAGCGTGTCCATCAGTGTAGACTTGCCTATACCCGTCTCACCTAGGGGCACAAAAGAGACGTATGATGCAATCTTTAGTAACTAAACTTGAAACAGAAACTTTTCAGTACAATTTTATTGTAACTATAACTGCCAGAAAGTCAGATTTATCCAGCAATGCAACTGTGGTCACAATTAATTCTAGCTAAGTGTGCAGGAGCTTTAACATCAGGAATGCCTGACTAAGAGCTGCAAACTGAGATCATTAACTGAATGTTTGTATGCAAAATAAAATTTAGCAATGCATTTCTATTACTATTTAATGACAGACAATCTACCTACGTTTTATAAAGGCAATAAAACTTTCTGAGAGAGTCTATGTTCTGTTATTCCTGTCAATTTGTTCAACAAAAATGTCCACTACTCCTGTCTAAATGACATGACAAATAATAAAAAAAAGTCTTAATTTTTTCCTAAATACCAAAAAAAAAATTTTTTTTAATTAGCGCATCATCAACAGCAAAAAGAAACTCTGCATACATTATGCAGAGTTTCATCTATGTATCTATGTGTGAGCGACACAGTACCGATGCAGAGAATATTAAAGCAGAAGCCCTGGCAGATGGACTTGTTGACAAGCTGGTCAGGAAGGCTGTCAAAGCCCACATGGCCAGCAAGAGACAAGGACCGGACTCCTTTATCCTGTGGAATAAATTTGACAGGAAAAGCTGGGTTGTAACATTATGATGCTTTTTTTCCTCTCTTATTTCACAAAATATTGCACTTACAAACAAACAGAATCACATAATGCACCGAGTAGTCTAGTCCAGCCAAGATGTTTACGTATTTTTGTCTTTATTCTTTGCCTGATTAGATAAATCTGGTTTTTAAAGCCTGTGTGTGGGCCAAAGAGGCACAAAAGCGGTTAGAAGACGTTAAATAGGACAATAAGATAAATCCACCTAACTTCCAAAAGCCTGAGATAACTTTAAATATCACCGTCGTCCACTTTGTCAGACCTTCTCCAGTCTAAATTAATGAAACTTCCCGAGTGTAGGTGGTCAGCAGCACTGATTTAGATATGCTATGACTAAGAACCTTTAATAACTCTGTGGGCGGTGCTGTGCTTTATTTCTGAATCCTTGTCATTGCTGGAGGTCGAAACGCCAACTTTCATTCAGATTTGTGAGGGCTAATAATCAATGATATTTGTGTCACAAAGCTCCCGCAACGTACAAATACATCTTGCGGCAGGCACGAATTGCACACATATTTTCAAAAGCTTATCACGGAGCTAACGTTAACGATTCTATGAAACTAATGTAGCACTGCTAGTGTAGCCTTAGCCAGCTAGCGCCCTCTCAGCCGTTTACCGTAGTGAAAGGCATAACCGGGGATCTTTTTAAAAAAAAAAGGGTTCAGTGCTTGTGTTGATAGCACATCATACATATGTTGTCGAGTTTTAAACTTTGCCCCGTTTAAACATGAATGTTTTCCATAAGTGTAATAACTGAAAGTTTTCAGGCTAGGAGCTAACTTAACGATAGCCTCGGACACTCCCTGCTCAACTGTCTAGAAAGAAGTTTATTGTCGACAACACAGAGTAAAAAAAAATAAAAAAAATACTAACCGGCTGCCGCGCAACATCCGAAGAAGCCATAACTTAAGATGGGTCGTAAACAGATTCAGAAATAACTTTAAAAAAATAAAAATTAGAAAAGGATCGACTTCTTTCTCAAAGAATCTCGCTCAATATCGCCCTACTGCTGTCGACAACTGGACAGACGACACCATTAAACACAATGTAGTAATGGGACGATTTTTAAATTTTCTTTATATCGACAGTAATGCAAGTTATGGCAAATTTTGCGGAGGCTCCAATATTTAAATGTTCTACAGCATGTAATTTACAAAAATAAAAGATAAGATAGCGCTGAAAAGCAAGAAAAACTTAATGCAGTAATAAAATCGCCCCCCTTTTCTAATAATGGTACAGCGCAATTTAATTTTCCCAGTGCTTACTTTGGGGACTGTTTGCACCGACAAAACATTAAAATGTATGAAATTAGATTTTTTTGAGGTGTGATTATTATAATAAAATAACGAAATGAAAAATCATTATATATATCATATTAATTTAAAACTGTTCCATATAGGATCTGCTGTGTATAGCTATGGGGAAATGCATGTAAGACCAACTAACTAATCCGGTTTATATGCTACAGAAGAAAGCTAAAGCAATTATAAATAGATTAAATATTATCAGATTATTATGATCAAGGGATTAGAATATCCATTAAATTGCATGCCTTAAAATTCTACTGTTTCATTGAGCTCCGGACTCCACCGATATTGTACAAAGCACAAAAAATCTCCTTCTAAACTGTATTTGGAGGTTTTAAATTAGAGGGAAAGCATGTTAACTAAGAACAGGGCCAGGACAATTTAAAAACAAATACAAGGTGTATCTGTTATATGGGTAAATGTGAGTAACTGTAATGAGGAATTACGATTGTTCTGTTCACTATGTCATTTTAAAAACAGTCTAAAAATCAGATCGTAAACAAATGTAAAAATGTGGAACAGAATGATTTCCATTGTTTAAAAGAAACATTTATTTTTGTCCTGGTTCTGTTTCGATTCTTCATATTGTATCATCTTTTTTGTATTTTGGTTGAAATCTTAATATAACAAATAAGTACAGGTTTAATAAGCTTAAGGTTCAATTTGCACCTTTTAGGTCAATAATTTGTGCTCTTCCCCTTGAATTTACTTCTTGACTGTTAAGGTGTATTTGTTTACTCAAATAACCTCCTGTTTTTGTTGTTTTGTAAAATTTTAATAAGGACTGAAAGATCAAGTTCTGCGGTGGATTACTTTTCTTTGTGAGGTGAGGTAAATGTTTTAGGATCAGAATCCTCTTAATCTGGCCAAGTTTTTGCAAAAATACAAGGAGATTGAGTCCGGTTTCCTCACTGCATGCAAAAAGAAACTCCAGCTGGGCATGAAAGATAGCCGTAAATAGGATGAACATAATGCAATCTGGATGAACCTTGGATATTATTTTGAAAAGTTCAAATTGTGCAGTGCAATTATTATTAATACTGTGAGTGTGTTGACCGGAAAAAAATGTGTATTTTATTATATATTATGTATACGCAGTATTTATGGTCACTTTTAAATAACTAGTCGTCTGGGAAGCCCGCGTTTCCGATGAGCACTGGAACGCAACATGATTCTTGCCCCTTGCCTGTGAGACGATGTGAGCGCCCCCTGTCTGAAAGAGCTAAACACTGGTCTTCCCATGGAGGAGAGGAGGAGGCCAGAGAAGAAGATGCTGTCATCCTCTCCTTAAGCGAATGAGCGCGTTAATGGGCTCATTTTTAAACCTTCGTGCGCAAATAACCCAGTGATCTTTGCGCTCTGTCTGAGTCGTTCAGGACGAGGACGATGATGATGATGGCGTCCCGCTGCACAGTGCAAGCCGTGCAGGAGTTCCTGTCGGAGAGAGGAGGGAGGGTCCAACATATGGAGCTGATCGATCATTTCCTATCGCTGAATGAACAGTCGAAGGAAGGGGTGGATCGCGAGGTGCTGAAAAGCATCGTTGACAGCGTGGGTTTCGTGAAGGTAGAAAACGGCGTGAAATTTGTGTGTTTGAACAGTGAAGGCAGCGGGGCGTCGGTGATGCGTACAGACGTAGATGGCCACGATGGTGCGGAGTGCAATGGCAACATCCAAGAGACGCTGGACAACAACTGTGTCAACGGCAATCATGATAAGGGCGACCAAACAGGTGAGGACGACGGATCCATTGTGTTTGCGTGATTTTTACGCGCGTGTTTTATCCATGAATTGCTTTCTTACGTGTAACGTAGGCTGTTTTATCTATATTTTTGTTTATGTACTGTCTACTTGTTTATTTGTAATACAGCACGAATAAATAAAAGGTTTGGCAATTATTTTGTTGTTTTTACAGGCCAATATACGCATACTGCTTCTTTTTTTTTTTCACCGTACAAAATAGTGTTTGATTCAATTTAATTTGGAATCATTTCCTGCCAAAAACACAAAATCCCTAAGGTTCAGGATACTAATGACACCAGTGAGGAAAAATAACAACAACAGCCTGTTAAATTCTGCAGCATGTGATCAAAAGTCTGCATGAAGTTGAATGAACACAAAAAAAATTAATGGTCTTACAGGGGTCCACTTTCCACTGGACAATGACAAACAGACAAATGGCAATAAGAAACCTGCAACCCCATCCCAGAGCAAGACCAGCACAGGAGTTCCTACCCCTGGTGGAGGAGGTGAAGTGAAGCTAAGAGACAGAAGGAGACGAGAGTCAGCTCCAGTTCTTGGGATGCCAGATCTCGACCAGGCCCAACCCGGAGGATCTCATAACCAGCAGACAAGAGGGGCACGCAGGGTGTCTAGAGGGTCACAGCGTGCCATGCTGACCAGCTGCCTGTCTGAAGACAGTGCTCTGGAGGGACTGGACCATATAGGAGATATCCAAACACCCAAAGGAAGTCGCAGGAACTTCATAGAGCTGATGATGAGTAGTTCTCCTCAGGTAGGACACAGTGCTTTTTATTATCATTAAGTATTTGTTGCTTTTGCCCTTCTTTTTTTCTTTCTTTGAATGGCAGCTTTCTGTGGAAAGTAACAGTTTGCTGGGAATTTCTAAATGACTACATTTTGTGCTGTGACACAAAAATCTTAACAAAAGCCACGGCTATTGTATGTTCTGTCAGGTGCGGAGATCTCTGATCAACCGTGGGTCACGCCTCCGGGACTCGGTTAAGAGCGAAGGCGACTCGGCGTCCCTCCTCTCCTCAGCCACTGACGAGGACTGCGCCTCAGTAACCCTGGACCCTCTAGAGCACGAGTGGATGCTGTGCGCCTCAGACGGCCTGTGGGACAGCCTTCAGCCCCTGCTTGCTGTCGAACCCAGCCTGGTGACCAAGAGAGACTTTGTGACTGGTTTTACCTGCCTCCACTGGGCAGCTAAGCAGGGAAAAGCTGAGCTGCTGTCTCAGCTGCTCACCTTTGCCAAAGAGAACACTATACCTGTGAATGTGAATGTGAGATCAAGTGCTGGTTACACACCGCTGCACCTGGCCGCCATGCATGGACACACCCAGGTGGGTTGCAGGGAGTAGTATCATGTGTTACACCTGCTCAGTGAAGCAGTACATAATTACCTACACTTTATCTGCCCAGGCTAGAAACATTAGCTCAAAACAAGTTAACTGAACTATGGTTGTAAACACAAGTTTAAACACACTCATCCTAGGTGGTAATTTGGGTTTTTTAAGGATTTCTTTGAAGCTTTTTTTCCAGGATGGAATGATTGTACAGCATATATTGTTAATGACAAGAAGTTTGAGCTTATTTTAGATATTCTGCAATCCACATAGCGCCAAAAGTATACATAGGGGTTCAAACGTGCACTGTTATTTGGTTCAATATTCCTTAGCAAGTTGCACCTCAACCACATGTTTTAGTAGCAATATGGATATTTGACCACTCTCCTGTGCAGAGTTGATTCATTTAGAACCTATTACAGATCAGTGCTCTTACCAGAAGCTTAATGTTAGCTTTCTCTATCCCTTCTAGTTTGTTTTTTTTCTGGAAAGGAAAGCGTCTGGACTTCTTTACATTGCTTGAACGTAAAGAAGTCCAGACGCTTTCCTTTCCAAGCTCCTTAGACTACGATGACCTGGATGACTGAGAACCTTCACAGACACCTTCTAGTTTTTATTTGTGTTTGGGATTAATGCCCTGTTGGAACACCCAGTTGTGGACAAGTTTCAAATGTCTAGTTATTCATTTTTTTAATAATTAGTATTATTATTATTTTGGCATTTTAGCCTTTATTGGATAGAGACGGTGTAGACAGACATGAAAGTGGGGAGAGAGAGGGAAAGAAATGCAGCTACATGGTCGCCTTCTAATATCCATGAAAACGAGACCTCTCATGTTTGCATGCGGTGTGTTTGCATTGACAGGTGGTTCGTGTCCTGCTGTCAGACTGGGATGCAGACCCTGAAGCTCGAGATTACAGCGGGAGGAGACCAATGCAGTACTTGTCCCCACCGCTAGCTGCTGACCTGCTGGAAGAAGGAGTGGTCACCTCACCGGGACCTGAGTCAGACAGTGAGAACAACGGCAGCGGCAGAGGTCGGGGCTGGAGATTTGCCAAAGTCCTCCAAGGGAATCTGAACCCGCTCCGGCTGCTGAATTCACCAACAGAGGCATCAGAAGATGGAACGGGGAACGGGAAGAGTAAAGGGGGGATGCAGAGGAAGACGTCTTTGAGCCGACTGAATGCCCGGCTGCACAGAGGACGCCACAGAGCCCAGATCATCCACAGCGCCTCCTTCAGGGACACAGGAGAGGTGGGAAGAGGAGAGGAGCTACACAGCAGTCCTCTTCGAACGAGACCGCTGTCCAACCTGTTTGGATAAATCGACACCACTCTAAGCCAGCGACACAGAGCTGTACACCACTCCCAGGTGTTTTTATTTGTAGCATAGGTATCTTTTATTATCTGACAGGTCAGATATTTTAGTGACAAAATATAACAGTGCAGAAACTAACACATTTTACAAAATTTTCTAAAATTCTAGTTTATTTTTGTTCCTGTTGCAGTTATTGTTTGTCACTGAGGGAAGGGTACAGTCACGTGACAGTTTATTTGCCTTGGCTAGACTGTGAATTCTTTCAAACTTGATTTTTGTTTTGACTTTTTTTCCCCCCTTTATTTAATTTGGACAACTAACATCACAAACATAGTTTAAATATGTTACAGTACAGTTATGTTCATAAAAATGCAAAAGCAACAAGCAGTATTGTAGAAAGTTTTCACTTTGAAGCACTTTGGTTTGTTTCCTCACCGCGTTTCTGTTTGCAGAGTAATATATATTTACACACACTATTAGTCTGAAATTAGATGGTGCTGACGTTTTTTTTAGTACATTCCTGTAATGTGAACAAATATTTTATTTTTTAAAGTGGCAGATTTTAATATTCAGACAGTTGAAATCGCAGATTTTTTTTTTATAACGAGCAACAGTGTACAGTCATCATGTTTGCACTTGTCACTTTTTAAAAATTGGTAGTAGAAAAATCCATTTGGGTCCCAAATCATATCTATTTTTTAAAATTCTAGGCATAACATCAAAAGGGGATCAGATTTTTACCTGTTTAAATGCAAAATTAACTGATATTCAAAAGGGGCTTGGTAAGTTATTTCTCCATTCATTTTTGTTTATTTAAAGTTGGAGCCAAAAAGAGTTAGGTTCACTAATGGGGAGATGTTGCTAAGAATTGTTTAATTGTTTCCAATTAGCTATACAAAAACACAGATTAGTAGAAGCACAGTCACCAACTTTATATACATTTTTCTACTGCCGATAACGTACCTCAAATTTTCTGAAGCTAATTCACTTGTTTCTACATTGCTTTGTGTGTGGTGTGTATGCAAATGTTCAGACACTGATATTTAGATATTGCTCTCTGAATGTCAGTTGCAGAGTTTTGCTTTGTTATCTGACATTTCATTTCTATATTTACTCCAAAAATGTGACACAGGATTCATTGGTTCATAAGGGTAAAGGTTCAGGCAACCACGGTCATAGATATCCGCCGGAAACCACGACATCATATGAAACTGAGACAAAGTCAATATTGTTCCCATATATTAGTCTGACTTTGCATGCACACTGTCATCTATTCATCAAGCTCCGTTTTCTCTAAGGACTCTGGCCAGAATGTGCCATAGGTTTAGCAGCGATTTCTCAAGTGGTTTCCCAAATATGTGAACCTTTCTTCCTCCCAAATTTCATGAATGTTCTGTTACTAATTTGTAGCATTTGTACTTTTATCACGGAGATTCGTGTCATTCTATGTCTTGACACTTTTGATGTAGAGATTTTATGTCATTTTCTCAGCGGCATGAGTAGAGGAAATGGAAATGCAGCACACTGTTGATTCTTATGTCTATATAAAGAAAATGTGTTTTCATTGTAAAATGCTGTGAAGTGATTGTGTGGTGTGAAATCACTGTTAACGAGCCACTTTTGTTTTTGGATTAATGTCTTATCCATAAATGTGAAATAAAGAAGTTTTGTTTTTATTTGCATAATCTAAAGTTTTTAAGTTTGTCAACTACGCTGTATTGTCCCATTGATGCAATGACTGTATAAAGAAACGGCCTCGGTAATAATGAGAAGGTTTAAAATGTAAAGAGCAGCTGTGAATACTCATGTTAACGTTACCAGAATAGATTAAAAATACAATTGAAGCGAGTCACTTCATCCGCCCTTCCTGCTGACACCAGCTGATTGTCCTTGCCTGTTGGTGCTGAATAATTGATGATCTGACGACCCCAGCTTTGCTCTGGCATTTACAGTATATCCACAACTTCCTGTCCACATGGCCCACCAGACAGATTAGTATCCAGTTCTTATTTTGCACCTCTTGTTATGCAGACTGACCTAAAGTCAACACTGCTGTTGTTGGGATATAAACTCTATTTAATCCATTTTTGCAAATACTTGAAAATCAGATTTTATCGTGTTTATCTTAATATACTTAAGAGAACCTAAGAGGACAATCAGTTTTGTGTTTCCCTGCTATGCTATTTTTGTCATTGGTTAGAGAAAGTATAGAGTACAGAGGAATTTAATGCCCACAAGCTTTCATATGTGTGTGGGGGATACGATACATTTCTCAGTGCCTGAGCCTGAACAGATTACTACAGATTGCCAATCCTCTTGTTGCTCTGATGTCCTGCTGGCACCCTGTCTGTTCTCTGCTTCGTGTTTCCCAGATCAAACCAACCATATAAAAGCTGGATTACATGTAAACAGTCACAGTGTATCACACAATATGTTTCTTATATAAAACTGAATGCTCTTAAGACAGCTCCTTTGATGATTCTGTAATCTCTGGGGTTTCCCTGGTCTAGAAGTCAAATAATGATTTATAGAGGTCAGAAGTGACGTGCTTTTTTTCTGGTTATGTAGAATCCAGATTTGCCTTAGGCAGGCTATCTACCGGATGACTGCTGATCAGGACAGGATAGAGAGCCTTTTTGACTGCAGTAACTGACCTACATGCACAGTGAAGGGAGTAATGCCTATTATGCAAATTCCTCTGCCATCCTTTCAGGGAAACTGTGCCAACTTTTTAGCCTGGGGCCTCCACTGTTGGACCAATCCAAGTCCAGTCCATTTTTATCTCACACAGTTACCACAGTGATGATGGCTTTCAGACAAACCCTAATGAGTCACAAACAGTGCCAAATAGATATCAAGTGAGTAACAAATGTGTACTGTCATCAGAGTGCTGTTTGTCTTGTGGCAGATATAAAAAAAGACAGTGAATCCAGCCTGAACCATTTTTTGGTACTTATCAACATTTTTTTTGCATAAACCATATCAGCGATTTGCTAATAAGTAATTAAATTGCAGGCGATTACAATCAATTGCCAAAGTTTCTATTATGTATTAATTATGTGTGTTCTGAAATATATAGCAGGGTGTGTGTTCTTTCTCTTTTTAAATACTGCTAATATATATGTATCTATAAACCTTGGTTATTTACACCAAAAGTCTTGAATAATTTGTGAGCCCGGTTAAAAAAAAAGACCTCACAGATGCATCTGACCCATCTACTGTTCCCTGAAGCCTCGTCAGAAAAGGTCTCAGTGGAAGGAAGCTGAGTACTCAAAGAGAAACCATGCATACTCTCTCTCTCTGTGAGAACTGCAAACTCCACACAGAAAGGCTCCAGACTGGATTCAAACCCTTCTTGCTGTGAGCCGACAGCACTAATCATCAGACCGCCATGTACCCCATGAACATACAAGGAGGAGAGGTACTGATGGTAGATAGGTTTAAATACCTGGTGTCAACCAATGAAAGGCAAGATTTAACAAGATGGTAGTGAGACCTGTTATGATGCTTAGTTTCGAAATGGTGACACTACAAAAAGACAGGAGGCCAAGGCAAAAGTGCCAGAGCTGAAGAAGTTAAGATTTTCGTTGAGAAGATGGAGAGGATTAGAAATGAGCACGTCAGAGGGAGACCTCAGGTTGAGCACAAAGTTAGAGAGGCAAGGCTGACTTAGACATGTGCAGAGGAGGGAGAGTGGACATATTGGACATATGATGTTGAACATGGAGCTCCCAGGCAGGAGGGCCTTATTAAGAAAAAAAATATTGCTGACAATTTTGAGAATAAAGTCAAAAATGTATTTTGAGAAAAAAAAGTTGAAATACTAGTTTGAGACAAAAGCCAAAGGGTGGAGATTATGGTTGCTGATTGAAGACAAACTCCCAGGTTGCTATACCTTCTACGAAAAGCCTTGAGTAGATGGTAGCCTTGAGTTGTTGAAGCAGAAGAACATGCTAGGACTTTGATATAATGAATGGTGTTTTGAAACTTAAATGGTTAAAATCCTTTTTAAATAATCCTCACTCCATTTGGTTTCTTATACCAAGTAAGGTCTTTAACAAACTGGGGGTATCGATTTTCTCCTCAAATGTGACTTTGAAATTACTAAGCTACCTGTTAAACTCTCTGAATTCCATAAACAGGTCCTTCTGTATTGGAAAATTATATTTAAACATAATTTCACTCTACATAACAGCCCGATTTGGAACAATAGATATATACTGATGAATAGAAAATCTATTTTTATTCAAGATTGGTTCTAGAAAGGTGTTTGGGCAATTGCTCATTTTGTAGATGAGGAGGGACATGCTCTGACATCACGATTTTTGGCAAAAATTTAATATCCAATGTTCTAAAAGTAATTTTAATCGGGTTATAAAATCCATTCCATTGTCACTTAAAAACATAATCGTAAGTGATATAGTATATTCTGACATCTCCCCCAAGTTAAGGCAATTATATATAGATGGTATTCAGTTTTGTGATGTTAAATGCAATAATACATTTCTGAGATCTTCATTAAGGAGTCTTTATTCTCCAAATTTGCTTAGACGTAATTACATACTAAAAGATTATACCCTACTTCAACCCTACTTTACTGGAAAAACAACCTAAACCTGATGGTTAAATCTTTGACTTTAGTTAAAAAGAAAAAGGCTGCATTTTTTTGTTTCCTTTTCGGAAGATTTTGATTTAGTGAGTTAGTACTCTGTTAACTTTTATGACCCCGTCTTTGTATCTTCTTTTTCTTTGTACAAAGGTTGAAATTTGTATTTTCTGAATGTATAATATATTGTGCATTTTGTTGTATTTTGCTAATTTAAAAAAAAAAAGAAAAAAGAAAAAAAAAGAACATGCTAGGAAATGGGTGCAATGGAGACAAATGATTCACTGTCCCGGCGACCAGGCAGCCCAAGAAGAAAATTGCTATAAATTTAAATATTAAACTGAATTCAATTTAAGAGATCTTTTTCCATTTTTCTCACCGCCATATTCATCCATGTGGTGTCGCTGTGGGCGCTGGTATAGGCTTCTGTAGAAGGTCGGAGTTCATTGCGTTCGGAAGTAGCATGTAGTTGGATTTTCTGTATGCCTCTCAAGTGTATGGCTCACCTTAAATTACAACAGTGTGTTTGTTGTGTTTTGCATTTTCGGTTTTTACAGGGGGGCTAAGTGATTTTGGTAGGTTGTGACTAGTCTGTTATCTTCTGTGCTAGCTGACGTTAGCATGTTGTTGTCTAAAGCGGTGATGTTTTAGGACCAAACTCGTAAAAACCGTAACGTTAACAAATAATAACAATCAGTAAACAAATAATAATGCGCAGTTTGCACGTAATAACGTTAAATTAATCACGTTAACCAGATCGCTGTTTAGTTAAGTTCATAGCTTTCTAGCCTGCCGTCCTTCGGGATGAAGCGAAGACTTTAGCGTTAGCTTTCAGCTAATGTTACATTGAGTTTGCTAACGTTTGTGTAACCAGCTTCTGTGTCTCTGCAGCAATGACCACCATTGTACATGATACCACAGAGGCAGTGTGCCTCTCTGCTGACTACAACCTGTACCTCAAGCCTATTGCCAAAATGACCATCAGCGTGGCTTTGCCCCAGCTCAAGCTGCCAGGCAAAAGCATCTCCAACTGGGAGGTAATGGAGCGGGTGAAGGCCATGGTGGCTCCGGAGCAGTTTTCAGTCTTGCGAATCTCCAAGAGCACAATGGACTTCATCCGCTTTGAAGGTGAAGTGGAAAACAAAACTGTAGTCAAGAGCCTGCTAAGTCGTTTGGATGGGAAGAGCATCAAACTCAGTGGCTTTACTGATGTACTGAAGGTAAGGGTGAACAAATGTAGAGCATTGCAGTACTTATAATTAGTAACTGCATGGTTATTGGAGTCACTGGAGTTTGTTGTTGCTACTTAAATGTTCTGAATGTTTGTAACTCTTTGTCAATACATTGTAATTTGGCAGCTCAAAGAAATTACCTTGAAAATAAACAACTATCCAAAGGCAAGGCAGCTAGTTCTAAGTATTATAACATTATCTACCATAGATTGATTACAGGTTGAATTTAATTGCACTAATAAACCGACAGCAGAGTATATTTATGTCACCCTCTCATCATTAAGGTTCGTGCAGTAGAAAATAAAGTGGACTTCCCGACACGTCACGATTGGGATTCTTTTTTCCGTGATGCCAAAGACATGAATGAGACGCTACCAGGTGAGAGGCCTGACACCATCCACCTAGAAGGGCTTCCTTGCCGCTGGTTCAGTCAGAAGGACAGCCAGTACCCAGATCGGCCCTCAGAAGAAGCCCTCGTTGCAGTTTTCCAGACATTCGGCAAGGTGATTCACATTCATGTTTCTGTGTAGCTAAAAGGAAATTAAGCTTTTAATATTCACATTTTTAGTTCACAATTTTAAAAAAGAAGAAGATATAAGCAGTGCCTAACTAAACAACAAGAAACTAATAAATGTCGAAATAAAAAGTTAAGACATTAGTATTTTTTTATTTTTTTTTTTAAGGTACGAAATGTTGACATTCCCATGCTGGACCCATATAGAGAGGAAATGATGGGCAAGAACTTCAGCACATTCAGCTTTGGGGGCCATCTGAACTTTGAAGCGTATGTCCAGTATCAGGAATACTGTGGCTTCACGAAAGCCATGGACACTATGCGCAGCATGAAGCTGATGCTGAAAGGAGATGATGGAAAAGCCGTGGCTTGCAACATCAAGGTACTGCAGACTACAGTAGTGTCAAGCCTCTGCCTACACATATTAAAGCTGCTTTTATTTTCTACCTCTTAATTGATCAAACCAATCATTCCAGGACTTTTTTTTTAATCCATCTCCTAAAATGTTGTTTTCTTAATTATGTTCAGTCACTGCTGGGAGAGAAATTTCTTCGTACAAACTTTAAATGCCAGGGTTTTGAGAGAACTGGAGTTCAACTCATTATTAAGGTGTTCTAATGCAGTGCCCTTTCAAATATGGTTGTATTAACCATGCAGCCTTGGGAGGTTTGTTTGATAAACATGCTGATAAATGAATGATTCTATGTAATATAAAGAACCTCCTTTTCCATTCAGGCTACCAGTGAGTGTAGCTTTTTTTTTCTTCTTATATGAAAATGTTAAATGTACTGTGACAATAGCTTAAAACTTGTAGAGCAGAAAAGATGTTGTATTTGTAGCTGTGTCACTGGAATATTTGTTCATTATTCATTTATTTAAAATCTGTGTTGCCACAGTAATCTGCCATGGATGTAATATTTTTAGCTTTCAAATGAAGAGCTGGAATGACTGTTCCTGACTAAGCATGGTTATAAAATGTTGTAATCATAGTAAACCACTCTGAAATGTGTGAAGCACTTGAATAAGCCCTTAAACTCACCAATGGGTTAGTATTTAGTATTTATTTATTTATTGTCATTGTCAAGAACAATGAAATTGCGTTTGGGGCTTCCATACAACCCAACCCAATCAATCTGGTATTCTTGGATGATATTTTGTTTTGCTTTAGCCACTATCCCCTCCAAAGTTGGTTAAAGTACTGAATTAATAAAAATTTAAATACTTTTGTTTTGGGGTTTTTTGTGTGTATAATTTTACCAAAACAAAGACCATTTAGTTTAATAGCTACATTCAGTCAAACCAATGACGTCAACTGAAGTGCTCAGCTGTTTCGATATGAAAAGCTGTTGTGACAATTAACCTTCATATGATGTGCGTTTCTTATCCTCAGGTGACCTTTGACACAAGCAAGCACCTTAGCGATGCTTCTGTGAAGAAGAGAAACCTAGAGAGGATGAAGTTGCAGGAGCTGGAGAGGCAGAGAGAGGAGCAGAAACAACGAGAGAAGGAAAAAGAGGAGCGGCGTAAGGAAGAAGAGAGGTATGATGGAAGCCTACATAGGAACATGGACTAAAATTGGACTATATTGAAAAGTTAAACAGAAAAAATGTTAGGGGGAAAAAAAATAGAAATTCTGTTTAAACAACTTAATATGAGGAATAAAAAAATAAATAAATTGGGGGATTGATTTTCAGTATTTGATGGAGTTGGTGGCTTTTAAATGAACAACTTCATCACCTGGTTTGATAAGAGTTGACAAAAAGTTAACAATAAATATTCACAGAGCATATTAAACCACTTTTTCAGGAAACAAAAGGAATTGGAAGAGGAGGAGAGGGAAAGGAAGAAGGAGGAAAGATTACGGAAGCGAGAGCAAAAGTTGCGAGAGAGGGAGGAGCGCAAGAATCTGAAGAAAGTGAGGCGTCAGCAAGAGGAGGAGCAGAAGAAGCTGCAGATGAAGATTGCCTTGGAAGAGAGGAGACTGCTGTTGGCTCAGCGCAACTTGGAATCGATACGGCTCATTGCTGAGCTGCTGGCCAGGGCTAAGGTATCAATTTACACAATGCAACACTATACGCATCTGAATAAGTACTCTGCAGTCCCTGACAATGGTCCAGCAGAATGTTGCGTTTTATTGTTGAACCCCAATAGCTTAATCAATATTTAAGACTTCTGCAGTGTGTACAGCTCAACTTTAAATGTCTGTCCCCATATGAGTATTCATGTTGGATCTTTAAAATGTAACTATCTTGCTTTTCCATTTTTGTTTCTGAGAGTGATTATAATAGTGGAAGCTTATATTATTAATTGCAGAAGTTTCAAATGGTGAGATTGGCATATTTGCAAGTAATCCACATGTGACAGAGCCAGCCAGGCTGCTCTCTTTCAGACATTTTTTGCTATTCTTGGCTGTTTGGTAGTAGTGACAGTGATTATCCTTAATATTATCATTTTAGCCAGTGGTCCCCAACCCCCGGGCCACAGACCTGTTGTTTGGTACCGGGCCGCGAGAGTTGAGGCTCGGGTATGAAATCTATGGATTTCTGGGTTTTTATCGGTTTCTATCATTATGTTTTTAACCGTTTTTATCGTTAACTCTGTTTCCCTGGGTCTTTTCCCCTGTGTTATGAATAAATCTTCTTCTTTCTTTTTTTTTTTTTTTAGTACCGATACTGGTTTTCTTTTGTTGTATTTATCCGCGACACCTTAAAGGCTGGTCTGTGAAAATATTGTCAGACATAAACTGGTCCGTTGCACAAAAATGGTTGGGGACCGCTGATCTTAGGCACACAGCTCTGGCTGTGAGCAGCACCCCTATCTAATGCTTGTGAGGGGCAGTCAATCAGAAAAAAGTTGTGGTATCCTGAAAATACACCGGGTATGCGTGTTTGATGTAATGTCCCCAACCCAGTTTTGTTCTGTCTGTTGTTTGCACAGCTTCGGATCACACCAAGAGTTTTTTTTTTTTTTTTAAAAGTACTATTACAAGGAACATAGAGTGATGCGTTTGTATGCTGTGGTTTCAATTGGAGTTGCAAACAAAGTCTCAGCATTAAAGAGTGGGTAATATTAAAGCAAGAGGTGCTAAAGCGTCTTGTTTCAGACAGAGGATGAAATGGGAGATTGCACAGAGCACTGGTATAGAATCAGTTAGGGTTGTTTTGAACTGCGAATCACGCAAAGTTTCTGTTGCCTAATAAAAGTTGACTCGACCATGTCAGCATAAAGGAATAATTTTATTTTTTAGGAAAGGTGCTGTTTTTCTTCTTGCATAGATGTGAAATTTATTACTAAGCCCACTACAAGTTCACAGCCACAAATACACATGGCATATAACCCTTCAAAAAAGGGTTTGCTGTTGAGTTTAGGATTTTCACACTTATTAAAGGTACAAGACATCAGAAAAGCATTTGAGGACCTCATATAGGACTTTGATACATTGGGACAGAAAAAGTAAAATACTGATGACTAATGTCTCTAATTTGGATTTCATTTTGACAACCAGAGTACTGCATGTGTTGGGACTTGCACAATACAACTCCTGGGAAAGTGTTACTCCTGTGATACTTCCCCCCCAACCGACTCCTAAATCATATGCTTTCGTTTATCTTTTCTTTTGTGTTCTCCTCATCAGGCTTTGAAACAGGAGCAGCAGAAGAAAGAAAGGGCTGAGCGTGAAGAGCAGGAGAGGAAGGAGAAAGCTCGACAGGAGGAGGAATTGGCCCGTCTTCAGCAGTTGGAGGCCTGTCGCCGCAAGCAAGAGGAGGAGCTGCGGAGGGTGGAGGTGGAGAAAGAGCGAGCACTGGAGCTACAGCGGAGAGAGAAGGAGCTCAGGGAGCGACTGCTTTCCAACTTGCTGAAGAAAAACAGCAGCAAAGCTGCAGGCATCCAGGATCAGAGTGGCCCTGAAGTGACTGAGGATATCTGTAATCCAGATGATGTGATACTTGGGGTCCTGAGTGGGGTGAATGGATTGAAGGCAGCTGAAAGCAAAGAAAAGCAGATGTCCAAATCTGGTGCTCACTCCCGAGTTTCAGGGAAGAATAAATTAATGGAAGAAAGGAGAGAAGGGGAGGACAGAAAAAAGGACCGGGAGGGAAGAAGGGAAGACGTGTTTAGCAGCAAGCGCAGCAGGGAACGAGCACGAGACCATTCCCACAGGGAAAGGAGCTCTCACAGCCGAGGAAGGAGGCAACGGTCGCACAGCAGGAGGAGAAGGAGCTGCAGCCACCGAAGGAGGAGCTACAGTCATCATAGGAGCAGGAGGAGATATAGCCACAGCCACTGCAGCAGGAGCATAAGCTCCAGCAGAGAGAGGAGCTGGAGCAGCACTGAGAGGAGTTCCAGCAGAGGGAGGAGTCACAGGCATAGTCATCGCAGAGGCAGTGGCAGGAGCAGCGATAGAGGCAGGGACCGGAGGAGTCACAGTCATAGTCGACGATACAGGAGACACAGCAATAGCAGGGATAGGAGCCACTCCACACGGCGCTAAACTCATGGATGACAGTTATCATTTTATTCATTTGTACTCACCATTTCTGGACTGACATTTCAAGTTCAGCAAGTTTCAGAGAAGATTAGATACTTTTGGTTCCTCAGTTAGGTGAAGAACGTCCCAACTTTACAGACTGCATATGCAGGTGAACCTTAGTTGTTGCTGTGGATTTTTACCCAAGTTGTTCTCAGATTGATGTTGTTGACAACCTAAATTTTCACTATAATCAGTGTAGCATGTTCACAAAAATTAGTGATGCAAAATATAAACTTGACCTTTTTTCCCTTTCCTGGAAAATTATTTGTGTGTGAAGTAAAATGTATAAACTGGATTGAAGTACACTAAAACATAAATCTAAAAATTAATTCTAAAAAAGTGAGTTTTAAAGGGGTGATTGGACAAATTTAAGTTAAAGGCTATATCCTGGTCCACAGGTTATTACATCGACAGTCTGTTCTCTCATTAAAACATAAAACAATGACTGTGACGGATCAGTGAGTAACAGAGAGTTCAGACATGATTATTATTATTTTTGTCCAGATTTGTAGTCAGATTTTTAGAAAATAAGACACAGGATCTGATATTAATATACATAAGGTTTGTTCTAACAAGCACTTGCATGTTACAGTAGCTGCCGAACACTGTAAAGGTGACTACCAGCCATAACAAATGGCTGCTGCTCAATTACAGTGGGGGGGAGAGAATTCTCAAATGATGAAACGCATACCTGCTTTAAGACTGTAAGGTACAATGACTGGTTTTGTTATCATTTTTTTGTTGTTGTTAAGTACTGCTTATGTATTGGCTTTGTTGCTGATAATGGTTCAGAGAAAAACACAAACAGCTCTCTGTGACTGTGTCAACTTTGAATAACAGCACATAGTTTTAGTTAAAGAATTACTTTTGTGTACAATTCAAAGAACATTTTTGCTTTTGAAGTTGAATGACGTGATTTGATTTGTTTGAAGGCTTGATGTATTAAACCCAACTCTGCAGGTAGTGTACTTGCTCTTTCACAGTCAGATGTTGATCTAGAGTGCAAGTGATGGATTTGAGGCCTGTCTAGTTTCCTCAACACTTCACAAATCTTTGATAAAGCAGTTTCTTGGATGCATTTGTAAAAGTGTACTATGATGACGTTTCTCTTGCTTTTACAGACCAATTGTAGTGACAGGTAAATTTCTTCAACCTTACTAATTACTGTACAGACTGTTCTTGACATTTACTTGCTCAGAGGATGTCCAAGTTTTGCTGACACTTTGTCATTTGTACTTGTGTCAAAGCCTGTTTGTTCTCCATGTGCTCATGATCCACTAGAGCATGTCTTGCGCACATTGCAAGTTGTTTAAAATAAAAAAAAATTCAAGCTGAGCCCTTTTTGTTTGTTTTTTTTCTTTCCCTAGATAAACCTGCAATTTCCTTACTACAATGAACCTTAAATGGAAGGTTTAAAATCAAGTTTAGGATATTCTGCTACCTTTTTTCCTACTTATCATCAAAATGTAATATTTACATTTACAAAAAAATGTTCA
Organism: Rhamphochromis sp. 'chilingali'; assembly: GCF_963969265.1. Taxonomy (NCBI): domain Eukaryota; kingdom Metazoa; phylum Chordata; class Actinopteri; order Cichliformes; family Cichlidae; genus Rhamphochromis; species Rhamphochromis sp. 'chilingali'. The sequence continues at coordinate 12,545,083 of NC_137941.1, forward strand.
GTCAGCCTGAGGCCTACAAAACATGCGATGCTGGTATTATGACATTTGTGGCTGTTTGAGGAACCAATTAGATTAAGCATGAGGACATGGCTTTAAACACAAACTCAGCCAGGATGGCTCACAGTCTCTGCTCTTTTTTTTTTTTTTTTTTTTTTTTTTTTTGCCTGTCCCGTTTGGCTCTTTTGCCATCAGAATTGTTGTCTAAAGGCAAAGAAAGATGCCCAACGGATTTACTTTACCAAATTGACCATCCCAGCTTTGCCGTAATGGTCCGTTTGATTCACCTTTTATTGTTTATTTTATTTTCACTTACTGAATACGGGACAGACTTGACTGGAGGAAAGAAGGGGAGAAAGAAAGAGGGAAAGAGAAACAGCTGAGAAGAGGGACGGGGGAGAAGGGCAAAAGACAAAAACCAACAGAATGAGCAGAAAAAAAATGCATATATCAATCACCTGGGTCACCTGCTGAGAAAGAAAAACGAAAACAAGCAGAAGAGAACAAGAGTAATAGAATAAACAACATCACAATGATATATGGGAATATGACAGTAAATACTAAATATTAAACATTATTGTGCAGCACATAAGATCAACAGAACACAGTGTGCTTTGAGGTAGGAGCCAAAAAGGGTGTAGTTTGTGGGTGTGATCACCCGTGTGTACACCTGTGAGCATGGACGCGCTTGTTTTTTGTTTTTTAAAAGGTTCCTTCATGTAATGATCTGCTAGAGGGTGTGGGGGGGCCACAGCCCCGTCCTCCAGGGTATGAAGCAGGTATGGAGGAGATCAAAACTCCAGACATCCAGAGGCCCCCAGAACACAAGAGACCAAGGAAGACCAACAGAGGGGCAGCCGCGCCACTGTCCCAGAAAGAGCTGAGGAGAGTCCCAGATGAGGGCTCACTCAGAAGCCAGGGGGAGTTGCAGTGACGCGCCCGTGAGCTCCACCGGCAGCCAGCCGTGCCCCGACTCCGCAGCAGCAGGGAGGCCCCACACTCCAGACCGCAGTCGGACGGCCAACTCCTCCTCCTAGCCCCCCCGCTCCAGCAGGTCGCAGAGAATGGGGGTGAGAGTCTCTGCTCTAATTCATCCCAAAGGTGTTCTTTTGGGTTGAGGTCAGGACTCTGTGCAGGCCAGTCAAGTTCTTCCACACATCCATGTCATTATGGACCTTGCTTTGTGCAGTGGTGCAAAGTCATGTTGAAACAAAATCTGATCTAAGACAAAGTCCATAGCTTTGTCTAAAAACTGGCTGATCAGAGCGCACTTTTTAATATACAAAAGTTAGCTAAACGTGTGCTAAAAATACATCTAGTGTTTTACAAAGCTTAATAACTAAGAGTGCGATACATGAAATCAGACACTGTGTCAGTTGTTGGGATAAGGTTGCTCATTATGGCTCTGACTGCAAATGTGGCCATCACACCCAGATTCAGGAGCAGAGTTGTCATTTCAAGGATCTGTTAGGTGGGTGGGGGCATTTGGCATCTGACAATGGGGACCAGTCATACAAAACAGCAACATCTGAGCACAATCCCGGGTGACTGAAATAATGTTTAGTGGTCGCAGTGGTCATGTCCTTGTCCAGTCACTTCCTATGGCTGTGGCTACAAGCCAGGTGTAGTGGGTGTGATATCCCCTGCTTGTATAACTATCATTTCTTGTTCCGCTGCAATGGTAATGGTTAATGATGTCTCTGTTGGGGAAAACTCCTCCCTGCACTCAGCATCAACAACAGACTGTCTCTCTTTAGTTCTTAACAAGATGGCTGACAAGTTTGGTTCATTTTGCTGCATCTGAAGTCTCGAGGGAACATCTGGAGCAACCTCAGCTGAGACTTTCCAGGCTGATTCCTTAGCATCAAACATAAGTAAGATGTGATAAGTTGGGAAGTGATCACGTTGACCGTTAACTTTGGTCTCAGTAACAGCCAGCAGGATTAAAGCTTTGTATTGATTTTTAACAACTTATAAAGAACAGGCAGATCTCCCAGCACCACAGGAAAAGGTCACGTCTGCAGCCTCAACATTCAGCAACTGACTCATCAGCATCCTTGTATAGTCCAGCACCTCCAGCCTCAACAGAAGAATGAGGCAGGAAACCCAGTCATATTTCTACAGGCTCTAATTTTCTCAAAGGTAAGGAGGACAGAAGGCTCAGTATTTTCTGCAAATTTTTGTAACCTTGGCTCATGAGCTTTTTGACTGACCTGTGGGAATACTGGCTCTCTTATTTTGTGGAGGGTGTCTTATCTTGGACCTGGTGGTGGTTTACCACCAGATCACAACTTCCTGTGGTTCTGGATCAGCTGAAGTGGTCTCTGGGAAGAGCAAGCCTGTGCTTTCTTCTGTAAGAGCTAAAACTGCTGAATTGCCTTAAAAACAGTTTTTGTCCTAGACTCTTGTTTCAATTTGACCTCCTGCTGTGGCATCAAGGCCCGGATGATTGTGGCTAGTTCCTTTAATGTTAGCTAGTTGATATCTTCATCCACTGCGTCTGGTGCCATATTAGAAACAAAAAAAGTAGAAAAATTATAGTTATAAAAAGAGAAAGGTGGCTGATCACTGCACTGCCACCATGTGTGAGTCGTGTAGTAGGTTTTGGAACAGGGCTTTATTTCCACTCCCCAAATAAAATACTTTTTCCAAAGTCAAGTATAGTTCTAGACCCTTAAAAGCGGTCAACTAAACTCAAGCTCTAATGAAGCACCAGGATACAAAATAACAAACAAACCAAGTATTGATCATTTTGGTACTGGCCAATTTAGGCAATCAAGTGGAACAAACACTGAAAACATATCCAATAACAAAGAAACAAAAACAAAAGCTTTTTTAATAGTTATTTATGTAAAAATCGCCATATTCAAAATAACTAATTCAGAAAGCAAAGAAAAATCAACAACGTATTTAAGTTAAATACTCCTCTCCCCATGATGTAGCAACACTTGGTATGTCCCAATTAGCGCTTCTTGTATGTAATAGTGCTCCAGTGGCAGGTAGAAGATTGTTTGGTACCAGCAGACCTCAGAACCCAAGCGGACCCTGGCACAGCTCTGGTAAAACAAGAGAAAACCCTTTGTCTGATGTAGTTTAACGTTGTTGAGCATAAAGTTAATCAAATGTGTGCACAACAGATAGAAAGTGCATTACATTAAATACAAAAAAAAATGGTACAAAACCGTACGTGTGCTGAATATGTTTGTAAGTGTAGTTTGTATCAGAAAATAAGGAGGCTCAGTTAGTTGTATTAAGTCTTGGTTGCTGGCTTTATATTTGTGTGGCTGCAAGTATGACCATCACGGATTGAATGATTAATGAAATTACAATGAATGTGTGCTTCTAAGAAATATATGGTGACATAGTATCACTTGAGTGCTAATGCATGAAATGTAAGCAGCACACTTTGCTCTTATGTCCTGTCAAAGAGCTGGCTATCCCACACTATTGGATTTGGGGTGATGAAATCTTTGTAGAAACTGGGTCTGGTATGAGAATGCAGTGGCTGAGCGAGAATGAACAAGGCAGCAGTATTTTCAGAGTTGTTTCTTTGTCTGACACACTGAGCCCATGCTCTAATCTAGGTTATCTGGCTGTAATCAGCTTAGCCCACTGCAACACTCGTTACTGCTGCTGGGTGGGCACGCTGTGTAGTTTTAGTCTGCCTCTTTTCTTACTGCCATTCATGCAAACCTCTTGCAGGTGTAACAACTGAGAAGGCACGTTTCTCTCTTGTCTGGAAGATCGATCTGTGGCAATGGCTGACGGTGGGAAAATGGTTCCAATTAAGGTGTCGCCTACTGCAGACGTGTACCCTAAAAGAATAATGGAGTATATCGAAGGCTTCCTGATCTCCAAGGTAACATATGTACATCGTATATGTATACAGGTCAAATGCAGACATGTGTTGGATTGTAAACTTGACATTTCAGTGGTGCATTAACTAATTGGTTAATTATGTAACACAAATTCCAACATAATAATCAGTACATCATCTATTAAACTATATAGGTCTTGATATCGAAAACCATCGTGTATATAGTGCAAAGATGCTGCATGCTGAAGCTTGTTGACTGGCAAATTACAGTATTTAAGAAACAAAATTAAAGGGTTCTGAAAGGAAAGTCGTTTTACTTCAAACACTTGTTTGAATAATTGGACCAAAAAATGCTGGAAATAATGTGAGCCAGAATGTCAGCAAAATTAATAACCTATGTTTGGTATGTTACTTCAAAACGGCAGGCATGTGCCCTTTTTTCCCCTTCACCAGTAGTCTGATATGTTATGTAGTTCATGCAGGACTTAGCAGCTCTGAGAGGAACTGGCCAAAAGTACTTTCATCTATATTAATCTGTGTAGATGAACCCAATCTTACCCAATAGAAGTTCATTAATAACATTCTTTAAAAGTCAATTTATTCTATTAACTTGCCTCTCCATTTATCTCTATTCTCTCTGCTCACTGACCTAGACATTGTTCACATCCTGCGAGCTGGGTGTGTTTGAGCTGTTATTGGGTTCAGAGCGCTCCCTGTCTGCAGCAGAGATCAGTCAGGCTGTGGGTGCGAGTCTGGATGGCACAGAGAGGCTGCTGGCTGCCTGCACTGGCATGCAGCTCCTCAATAGACACCAAGACGATGGGAAAGGTCAGCCGACACACATCAGTAATACAACTTAAGTGAGCCATGTAGCAGTTCTCATTGCTAATTGTCACTTAAGGTTGAACTAGTTTTAAATATGAATGTGGAAGAAAATTGGAATTTACAAGCCCACAATTTAACACTTGTGATCGATTATTGTAATTTATCTGTCTGGAGATTCACTTCCCCTTCTTCAGATATCACGTCATTTCAAATATGAAGTAAAAGGGTTGCATGCATTCATTCAGTAATTTACTCCACCCCTTCTCCCACCTGTCAGTGTCTTACAGTAACACTGAGCAGGCCAGGCTCTTTCTCACGCGCTCCAGTCCTTTGTCCCTCTACCAGTCCATCCATTACCATTCCAAAACAATCTACCTCTGCTGGCACTATCTGACTGATGCCGTCAGGTCAGTACACTGAACATCACCACATCACAAGCTTAGAAATGTATCCAGTGTCCAGGTTGAGAACTGCCATCCAATTTAAATTTTATCAAAATGTTTTTTAATGATCAAACCAATTTTCTAATTTGATTTTTCTCAATACTTGACAGACCACTTGTCAAGCACTTAGTGATATTTGTTGCTTATTAGATCATTACCTTTTTAGTCTTACAGCAGTAAGCTCTTCAGTTTCTATTAAACTGCCTATTTTATGTAAAAGATTTAATCTATGCTTTATATAGTGTTAGAAAATTGAACAATGCCCAGCACACTAAAGTACTTCTATAAACATTTAACTTTGACACATGCTTGGAGTTTAAGATTTAGTTTGAGAATAAAAGCATACCAAAGTGAGTTAGCAATGAGCTGTGAGAATGTAAGTTTTGACCTGTAGCTTAAGATTGTGGGCTGGATTTCCTGTGGGTTTTTTTTTAAAAACATAATCCTAAAATTGATTTGATTCTCATATCCGGTGGTGGGCTGCCAGCATATTTCAGGCAGTGTGACTGAATGAACTGTTGCTGTAGTTCATCTAAAATGGTGAAAAACCATTCACTGAAGATGCCAAAGGACAAAGACACTGATCAAAATGACTAATTTGATCTTGCAGGAGCTGAACGAAGCATGTGCCACTTACCAAATTGGGATATAATCTTATGAACTGACTGTGAAATGCTCACGTATCATAGGAGTTGAATATGATTAGTAAAGTCTCATGTAACCAGATAATTGCATGTTATGGTTGTCATATAAAGTAATTCTTTCTTTGCCTTATCCCAGAGAGGGAAGAACCCAGTATGAAAAGGCTTTTGGAGTCAGTTCTGGAGACCTGTTTGAAGCAATCTACAGGTGAGAAGCTCCCTTTGTGGTAAACAGACAAAATGCACACTTTACCACATTTGCATTCCATCCATGTCTCTCCATCTTGAGCCTGTCTGTCAGTTTTTTGTTTTCTTTTTTCTATTTACAAAAACTATCTGGAATTCATTTGAAGGCAGGTATTGTGTGAGACAGAGTGGGTGTGGACAGGCAGTGATGTGAGGAAGCTTGGGGCAAAGAGAATGCAACCGCCATTGTCCTTTAGGACTCGTGTGTTTATAGTATCTGGTGCCCACAGTTTTAACGCTTCACCAATCTGCGGTGTTCAGGGGTCACATGCAATAAAAATTCACACTTGGTTTGCTAATAGGTTTTGAGCGGTCTCCCTGAGGCCGTGCACTGTAAATCACTGCCAGAAACAAATGGCAATAAATAAAAATATAAATAAAACATCCTTATGGCATGATTTGCAAAACTGTGACAGTTTATTTTCCATAGGACTGAAAAGCACCAAAGTAAAGAGGTCTTTAGTGTAGTGAACCTGGGCACACATTAAGCAGATATCATAAAGCTAAATTTTCTTTGTACTTGCAGTTTTTAGCGTTTTGTACTCTGAAACTGCAGCTGATATAACTGAATAAACCTCATTAACAAGGATGCATGCAAAAACCATGAAGCATATGAGAGTAAAACAATACACCTTTGTGCTGATGACTCTGCAATTGAATGTTAATTGACTGTAAATGAAAATGCCCTACATGAGAGACTTTCTGCACCTGCACACAGTTTAATGTGGAGAAGCAGTAGTTTGTCCCAGCTGATTCCCCCTGTGAATACTGTGGGTAAATTGGTAAGGGGGAAAACAACCACTGAAATCGGTGCATTCTTGGAGTGCTGCAGCAGGGAGCAGGATGATTCAAAACTGGCTGGATGAGTCACTCCTGTTTACTCACAGCCATTTAACCAGTCATGTACTGCACCTGAATAATTTACAGCAAAGTCTCATCTAGAGCTCGAGTTCTTATACTTGAGAAAGCAGATGATTTGGAGCGAACAGGGGGTCTGGCTTTGGCTATCTGTGATACACATGCCCTTTAACAGTAAAACACTTTACTCTGAAGATGAGTTTTATTTGACTAGGAGGGTTTCAGAATCAAATTTCTTGTCTATTTGAGGATTGCATATAAAAGGAAACGATCACTGGCTGAATTTGTGCTTCTGCATGAAATTGACAGGAAATACAGATGTTGAAGCACTGAGCAAAACTGATTTCTCTAACTTGGTTATTTGAGTCCTTAATAAGATTGAGATTGTCACAATCATGGATTACTTGTAATGCTCTCACTGACTTGGGTTGGTTGTGGCTCCAAACATGAATGTTACCAGCAGGAAAGTTGTGCTGGTGAACAAACTATGAAGCATAATTCATAAAGCATAAGGCATCAGTTTGCCTTTTGAACTTTAATTTTGCTGCCATGATAAATGCCACTACAGTAGATCTGCAAATTGAAAATATGTGCCCCATCAGTATATTGTCTGGGCTCTAAAATGCAGACTAGCTTGCTGGAGTCCTGTGTGGAATCTGCATGTGCTGTCTGGGGATTCTGGCTTCCTCCCAGAGTCCAAAGATATGCATGCTGGAGTAACCAGTTCTGAACCTGTGTGATTGTACTTTATACTGGCTCCAGTATAATGGAAAATGGCTCGCATGTCTCCCATCAGCTGTCAGTGCAGGAATACACTGCAATAGTTTGTCAGAAAACATGACAACACTTGGTGAATCATATTTTAAACATTGCTGCTCAAACTATTCTATTGCAGCCAGGATGGCAGAAGCTGGAGCAACAGAAAGCCATTAGCTAGGTCTCCAGCAAGTGCAGAGATGATGGAGACTGGGGGATGCTGAATAATATAAGACACGTCATGCAGTTCTAATATCATGATGTGGACGAGGACAGAAAACCAGGCTAAGCACATTTTACTCAATAGAACTAGAGATGGGATGAGAGTTCAAGTAAATGTATTCCTCATGAAGGAAAACGACTGAAGATTGTCGTTGGGGGGGCATTCATCATTCTATACCCCAAATGTTTTCAAATTGAAGATGACAGTCTGCTGTTTGACCTCACAGTCAATTCATCTTTTCCCATCCAGTGCAGTCAGTGTCTGAAGCAACAATGATTCACTTTCAAAGTTACTCTTGAGGTCACTGTGTCGTCTGAAGCTGGTTTGTGCGTCAGATGGAAGTGGCTTTTGCTACCCTGAAGTTTGGATAAATTCTGTTACAAACTGGAGGCTGTTTGTATGCACAGTGCCCTCATGGCAGGGTGGAGTGCTGGTTGATGAGGTGGAGACTCCTCAGAGCAGCAGCAGTCACCACAGGCTCTTCTGTTCTGCCTCACCCTGTCTCGCACGCACACAACATGGTGTCCCCACAGGGCAAGACTTTGTACAAGAGGGTGTGTGTGTGTGGCAGCAAGACGCCTCCTTTAGGCGATCGCTTGCAGAAAATGAAACTTTTCCTACAATGCATTGAGACGACGAAAGTATTACCAATGTTTCTCGTGTGTGTGTGTGTGTGTGTGTGTGTGTGTGTGTAGGTCTGATGAGGAAATGGTGAAATTTATGCAGTTAATGCACTCCATCTGGAACATCTGTGGTAAGGATGTGGTCACAGCCTTTGACCTTTCCCCCTTCAAAGTCATCTGCGACCTTGGAGGTAAGTTTTCATCAGATTTCCATAAGTCCGTCCAAGTTTGTCTTAACTGAGCAGCTGCTGGGTCAGCCGCACATTTGCAGTGTACGCATCTTTGATCTCCCCACACCTTCTGAGTCAAAGACTTCATTTACCTTTTAGTAACCATGTCTTGGATCTGATAGGATCTGGAAGAAAAAACCTGCGGGAACAACAAAGATGTTTAAACAGAGTCATTCCTTAAAAATATTAGGTCAGCTTGAATTCGAGGCAACCCGATCTCAGTTTGTATTAAACATTATTTATTTATTGGAATAATTTCGGCAGCTGAAAGAAGACATGGAATGAGTTAATTGGCAACAGGTCGTTAAGATTGAAAAACTGGCCACCTTCTGTGAAGCTCAGCTAGGATGCTCCTTTATACTCTGTTTTGCAAAGAATTACATTTGCAAACTGGAAAAATCTCAGACTATTCCTCAATGTCAAGACTTTGAACATCTACAGTATAACAGAACCAGCATCTGGGTTAATCTCCTCACAGGCCAAAACTTGGTATTTGTTAGCTGCGATGGTGGTTTAATTTCTTAGAGCCTGATTTGACTTATTTGCTGGCATTTTCTGAGTCATACTTGTTAAAATCTGTAATTCTCCTTGGAAAAATATGAATGAAAGAGAAACCATCTGGCTTATCAGCACTCTTTTCAAATGCCTTCATCTGTGATGATATGAGGGTGGATTAGTATCTGTACTATTGGTAACTTCCAAATCTGGAAAATGAGAATCTGTGCTGAAAAGCAGATGCGCTCCTTAAGAGGTCTTTCAGGGAAGGCCTTCTACATTTCAGTAAGATGATGCCAGACCACATTTTCAATCTATTACAACATCAGTGCAGTGCCTACCAAAACACTTGACTCATTAAACAAAATGCAGATTTCCAGGGTTAGGCAGCTAGAATCTCATTCCAGACAAGACTGGAACAAATATTTTTACACTTTACACACCATCTAACATTTTGGTGGATTGTATTTAACTTGATTCTACAGGTATGGAGACGCATGACAAATGTATATCCTATTACCCCTATCACAAGAAGTTCCCCACAAACTAGAATTGGGCATAAGCCAGTAAATACAATTGTAACAACTGTTGAACTGAACAGCTTGTGTGCCTTTTTTTAAAAATATATGTGAAACTAGACACTGCTCACAGCAGTCACCTGTCTTTGGATACTTGAAAGGAAGCTTTCTTCACTGTTCTGCGTGTACTGCTTTAAGTCAGATTTATTCATAGCGTCTTTTGAATAGCAGGTTTCTTACAAAATGCTTTACAAGGAGAGCAAATGGCACAATGAATAAACTTTGAGGGAGAGAAATACTGAACAAACACAATAAGAACAGAGCTTGTAAAGCTATGCAGGAAAGCCAACCAACAATGGAACAGATCAAAAAGAAGCATGGAGGAACAAATAAAAGGGTAGTCACAGGAGTTTTCTATCCTAAAAATACTATGAATAAAAGCTGGAAAAGGCTTTTGTCTGAGATATTGAGTCTGTTGCCATCATGTGAATCAAGCTGAGCTAGGAGGTCAGTGTATTCTCAGCTCTGTACTTGTACTGGGTGATATTACAATGCACCAATTGAATTCAGGTGGCTCTGCCCACTGACAATGTGGTGCTTGCATTAAAATGTTGATGCTTATCCCTGAAAGTCCAGTATTCATGTTTAAGAGAATCTGCGCTGTACAAACTGGGTGAACTACTAAACAGACACTGAACGCATACTGACCTTTAGTTCACTGAGAACAGATGCAGCATCTACTTTGACTATTGCTGTACCACAGGTGGCTGCATTGTAGCACCACTACTGACCACATAGGGGTGCTGTGAAGCCAATAAAAGAACAACTTCTCCCACATGGAACCCTACATGTGTACAGTGTTTTACCCACCCCTCTGTGGCTTTCTCAGCATGGGCTTGTATGTTCATGCTTATGCATGATGCTGCATCCCTGAAAAGTGTGTGCTTGGGGAAATAGTAGGAGCCTCAAGGGCACGACTGCAGCATCCCATCTAGACAGTCTCACACAGCATCTGTTGTGTCTGTGCACACCTGCTGCTCAGGAGCTCTTTCTGTCCAGCACTCTGTCAACTAGTTGATTTGGTTTGGATTACAAACCACTGTGTGCACATCTCTGGAAAGAGCCTTCCCTGGGTTTATTTACATTGATTTTAATGTGACATTTAATGGCAATTTAAAAGGCATGTTTTTGTTTAAAATGGATGATCAACTTAAAGGTTACAACCACTGTTAAACCTCTAAAATGTAAACTGCCATCTAGGCAAGACATCTCTCTATATATCCCCCCCCAAGGGAATCTCTCTAATGAGAGACTTGCAGAATAAGGTTTTAAGAAACACTATTATAAACAGTAATGAAAATTATGACAAAACTAGGAAAGGAACAAAAACAAGCCCACCATAGCTTGTTAGTGTTTGCAGTTTACAGCTGTTGAAATGTCTGCTTCTAGGCTATGCCACTAATGTATGAAACATATCAGGAGGTAGTCGCAGCAAAAAAGAAAGCAAGTTATATTTTCATCTTTATGTGGCCAAGTTAACTAAATCAAATTCATTGGGCTGACAAATTAGCCCAATTGTGGGAATTGGTTTGCATGTATACATTTGGGCATTTGTGCTGATCTGAAACTGGTTTGGTAGTGCTGGCTCTGATTGTAGACAGGACATTCAAAAGTAGACAAATCTTTGTGGGGAAAACATCATTTTCTACTCTGCTGTGGGGATATGAATGTTAAGTCACATGTCTTCACTATAAACGACATGTGAGCTGTGTCCCAAACCCTGACAACATTCAAAGTGAATGAGGTTCATTTGGTCTATTAGACGAAACTAAATTTGACTCCTAGGTAAACGCCTACAAAAAACTAATTGTTTCCTTTTGATCAATGGTAACTGCATAACAAGCAAACTGAAACCTTTCAAGCTACTTTCATGTTAATCAATTTGTTTCTCTGCAAATGCATTTTAAGACATCAGAATATGGACAGGGTGTTTTAATGTTAGACTGCAAACAAAATCTCAAAGTATTAAGGAAATGCCACTTAAAGCAGCAGTGTCATTCTGATGACTTTCCTGAAATTAAATTGGTTCATCCATAAATTTGAGGCAACTCCAAATGACAGGCAGTCAAATATTTGCATCTTAAGGCCAATATATCCTCACCTCCAACCCCTAGCATGGCTCCACTTCAATCTGCACACTCGTCAATATGCATCTCTCTGGGGTGTATTAGGCCTTCCCCAAAGGAAATCCTCTTCAGCTCCATTCCCCAGCTTGAAAAAGACCTTCTGGTTTCTAAAGGAAAAATGTAATTATGCTGAAGCTTGTTCTGAAAGCTGCTCCAGAGCAACAGAGGCATTACTTGACTGTTCACAGGCTGAGCAGTACTCCCCATTGTGAGGTATGTGCAAAATAAAGTTGCCCCTTCTGTGACTGCATTGGATGCAGATGTAGTCAACAATATCCAGCTGACACAATACTGCTGGGGTGCAAACCAGAATGAGTTTGGATTTAAACTGTCCAATGAACAAAACTCCATGAGAATAAAATCCTAATTCTTTATGATTTTTATTTAAATGACCATGTGGATAAAAATTCAGGAAACTTGCACTCATGACATTGACTAGTTTAAAATGCAGCAATAACTGTTGCATTGCTATAATCTGAAACCGTCATCAAAGGATTTCATTAACAAACTGAGACAGTCGGGTCAGCTGGGGAGGACTCCAACAGCATATTGTGTTTGGGTTTTGCTTCCCCTTGTTGCTCTTTGATTTTTCTCCTCTACTGACCCCTGTTTGATGTGAGCCAAATATGGTATTAGGTGGGTGTTTGTAGGGGCTATAGAAAGCTGTGTAAGAATACAATATAGCAGCAACAACTCATACTAGGAGGAAGGCTCTACAGGGCTAGATGGTTTGGCATATATGCCCACAAACACCAGCCGGAGTCTGATTGCCTTTGTAGGTTTGTGTAAAGTGAAATCCTTTGATCCTGTATTCTACCTCACTGTCTCACTCTGTCTCATTCATACATTCTCTAACTTTCTCTTGTCCAATCTTTCCATATCGGTCACTCTGAATTTTTAAATTCAGTTTGCTTTGAGGCATAATTGATGGTAATGATGCTGCCAACGCCTGAAGTTGAAGGATTCATATTTTCACATTAAGTCATTGTTTCCACCCATGTGCACGTTTGTTCATTTCCTCAATTCAAAGCCTCTTCCCATCTCATAAAGTCTGATTTTCAGTCAAGGTTCTCAGAGGAACACTAATGGCTTCTTTTGAACTCCTAAATGCTAATTTCATGTTAAAATGCACACCGAGGATGCCTGCATGCTCATGTTTAGCTGATCTAAAAATTTGCTTGCTCATCATATCCTCACTGGTGGAAGGGTTTGACCTACTAATGGCACTAAAGGAAAAGTTGGACCGTCACCAAAGTGGAAAACAAAGTAATCCTCTATGCACTTGAAACATTTGTTTATCCAGTCTAAAGAGACTTCAATGATGAAATGAACTGCTGTGGAATTTGTGCACTGACTGTTGCTTGAGAGAACAGGCAGCTTTCATAGCTAAAAATGATTTCAAATGAATTCCAGCATAAAGGTTGATATTCAGAAGTCTAATCAGACTAAAACTGATTAGTCAAATCAAGTAATTTGTTCTGCTCTGCTTTATTGGCATGAATGTTAGCTGAACCATATTCCCAAAGCCACCGCATACAAATCATGCAAATAACCAGATTCTACCTGAAAGCATCTGTTCCGCTTGTATGACTGCACTTTTGAGTGATGCAGTCCTTTTAATGAAGACTGCATTCATTGTGCTGCAACTAACGGTAATTCTCCCTCTCCAGGCTGCAGTGGGGCATTAGCCAAGCACTGCACGTCAGCCTACCCAGAATGCACTGTGACAATCTTTGACCTTCCCAAGGTGGTGCACATGTCCAAGGAACACTTTATCAAGGAGGATGACCAGAGGATAAGCTTTCATGAAGGTAACACCATTATTACTTGGCAAAACCCCTGATGGATGCAGGAATAAGTCTCAATATAACATGTGTTTCTGTTATGTTTTTCTTTCCCTTTTCTTCTCAATAGACTGGTGTCTATAACATAATTCACATGTTATTGACAAGCAGTCTACATTTGGATACACTCTGAGCTCTTGTGTTTACATGTGGTTTTAAAAGGACTCATTATCTCAGTTCTGCTGCATTTTGATAAGATCTAAATATGCAAATTACATAAACAGAGCAAGGGGTTGTCAACAAAACTGGCTGATACTAAGGTTATGGAAATTAAAGACAGGAGCTATGTGACCATCCCAATGAAATGGCAATGAGGGTTTTGTGTAGATAAAACTTTTTCTTCAGTTCTTACCCAAAAGACATCAGTGAACTATTTCATTTTTCTAGTTGACATGTTTCCTTGTTCACAAAACATGGATTCTAATTTGAATATTTTTTCATGATTCTGTTTGAGTGACTTTTGCGAAAACGAATTCTCCAGCTTTTTTTTTTTTTTTTTTTTTTTTATAGAAAATAGTTGAAGGTAAACAAAAGCAGACATTTGGTTGTTTTTCAGCAAGTTGACTTCACCTGCATAATATCCAGCTCGGTATCCATGTCGGCCAACTCTAAATATACACTCACTGGCTACTTTGTTGGGTACACATGGGAGGCTGTGGTGTTTCAGTGATGCTTAGTTGGTACTAAAGGGCCCAAAGGGTGTCAAGCAAATATCTCATACACATGACATCAGTCTGAACCACTGATCCAAAGCAGGATTCAATTTTATTTATACAGCGCCAAATCACAACAACAGTCGCCTCAAGGTGCTTTATATTATAAGGTAGACTCTACAATAATGCAGAGGAACCCCCCCCCCCAAATCATATGACCCCTATGAGCAAGCACTTTGGTGACAGTGAGAAGGGAAAACTCCCTTTTAACAGGAAGAAACCTCTGGCAGAACCAGGCTCAGGGAGGGGCCGATGCCTGCGGCGAAGCGTTTGGGGGGGAGAGAGAAGGAAGACAGGATAATAGATATGCTGTGGAAGAGAGCCAGCGATTAATAACAAGTATGATTCAGTGCAGAGAGGTCTTGAATCATAGGATGGGTTCATGCTTTCATGTTTACCAAGTTCTGTGCCTACCCTTCACAGTAGATCAGCATTTTTGGAATGCTCAAACCAGCCTGTTTGACACAAATGGCTGCTGCATTCAAATCCTTTCTCCAACATTTCTGATGTTTGAACTTCAGCAGGGACAATGTCTAATTGGATAAAAGCATTAAGTTGTGATTGGCTGTCTAGAGATTTAACAAATAGCTGAACAGGTGTACCTAACAAAATGCCCAGTAAGTCTGAACCATATTGGCCTGTAATGCCTGTCATTACTGCAAAATGTCTTAAAATCACTGATCTCAAAACAAGCAGAATGAGAATTTTGATGTCATCAAATGAGTCTGCCATTCTCCCAGAGTTTGTGTGGCATGCTGGAAAACATTGGGTAGAATACTAATTGTTTTTTTTTGTTTTTTACTTCCTGCTTCCTTTTTTAATGTATATTGTTACCTTCAGCACAGCAGCTATTGTAAGGCAGAGCGCAGGTTTGCAGCAGATGGCAATCTTAAACCCAGACACAAAACTGCTTCCTGCTGTTTTCCTAGCCATCATGGTGTTGAGCACAATGGAAGCTGTGACATGGCCTTTTTAGGAGTGTTGGCCTCAGTGTGCTTTATTTCATAACTTGCAAATATGCCGACACTCTTACAATGGGCATAGAAAAAAAATAGTTACTGCTTGCACACTGATATTACAGAAACGGTGCTGTGTTGGCAGGAAAATAATTTTTCCCTGATAACTATCAGCACAAGACAGCAGCTGGAGATATGCTCTAGTAATTTTTAGGTTGCATGCATTTTATAACTGACAATCCTTTAGTAGTAATTAGGTTTGAGAATGTAAACCACTAAACGAATCATGTCTTACTACTTGAAGGCTTGTCAACAGAATTATTAATTACATGGAATAATTAAATCAAAGGGAAGCACTCGGCCTAGTTTGAGTCACTAACTTGACATGCTCGTTCCACCAACACGTATCAAATGTACACTTTTAATCATGGCCGCTCTGTTTACATTTCTGCTGCATGTCTAGATGCATATGGCTCACGTGTTCAGGAGAATCCTTTCCACTTTAGCATTGACTTATAGGGTTAAATTCAGAGCCTAGAACTCCCATTCACATAATCTATTCATCAGAACTGGATGACTGAAATGCAGCTGTGTCTTAGGAATTCAATGGAGGGAGTTTTAAAATGTTCATATGGATGGATGTGTTTTTTCTTTCTTTCTCAGGGGACTTCTTCAAAGACTCTCTACCAGAAGCTGAACTCTATATTCTGGCAAGAATCCTCCATGACTGGACAGACGAACGCTGCGTAGAGCTACTCCAGAGAATCTATAAAGCCTGCAAACCAGGTCTGAGCATATCTGAGTGTGAAAGGGATGAGCGCCTTTTTTTTTTTTTTTTTTTTTTTTTCCTCATCTGCTTGAAATGAGAGCAGATTGTATCCCACAATGCAGCTGATCCCAGAGAAATCTGTCCTTCTGACTCTGATCAAAGTCAGACACAAAGCAGCCGACGCTATCACAGAGCAGAGAGGGCAGCAAAAGAAAAATGAGAAAGTCGGGATGGTGAATAGTGTCACAGTGCCAGCTTACAGAAGGAAGTGGGGTTTAAAAGCAGACCTGGGCTCAGATTTGGCTTATGCCAGTCATTAACCATAATCATCATCTGAAAGGTGGCCTGATGTAGCAACACCTAGTAGGGATCATCACATTGGATCGATTGGTTTAACGTGTGTGGTTATTTTGTTTTTTTGGTTTTGCAAACCTGTCTCCAAGCTTTGCCAGGACACTTTATTTAAAGGGGGGAAAGAACTGAAGCAGGTATTTTTATCCCTGCTATAGGAGGTGCTGTGCTGGTGGTGGAGGCGCTGCTCAGTGAGGATGGTTCTGGCCCGCTTACAGCTCAGCTTTACTCCCTGAACATGCTGGTGCAGACGGAGGGCAGAGAGAGGACAGATGTTCAGTATGCTGCCCTGTTGACTGCTGCCGGATTCACCAACATCCAGCACTGCCTCACTGGGAAGATCTATGATGCGGTGCTGGGACACAAAAAGGCATAAGATGAAGGGGGGGGGGGGGGAAATCACATCCCTTTCCTGTGTTTTCACTTTTCCCATGAAATTTCAAAATGAATAAATTCTTCAGCATGACTACAGCGTCGCATTTCTGATTGCATAATCAAAGGTTTGACTCTAGATATTTAAACTAATGTCCTTGTTTTGGACATTAATCTGTATGACAGGAAATTTCATCAAGTTTCTTAGAAAGAACAAAAGGTGCCCTGCATGCCACTAGTAAGGACCATAAAGAAGCTGAAAAGGTCTCAGAAACAAAGCTAAGGCTTGTCTCCAAATTGGAAACTTTATCTCCAGACTGTTTAATCTGAATAGTCTCATTTTAAATCCTGTCTCTATTCGGCGCTCCCAGTGAAAATCTTAAGATCTTCAGCTCTCCCTTTTGTCACTCCCTCCAAACCACACATCATAGCAGGGGTGTCTATCATCTTGCAAACCTTCCCTTTCACCTTTGTTGCCATTCTTTCACAGATCACCCTTGACACTCATCTTCACCCACTACATCCTGCCTGTACTCTTTACCTGTTGCATTGTCATTGACACTAGGTATTTAAACGCCTTCCCCACCTCTTGCTTCAACTGAGCCATCTTTTTTTTTTTTTTCTTTCCCCAGCGTATACCTCCACTTTTTCCATCTGCTCCCTACCCTTATGTCATCTGTGAATGTCAAAGCTGATGGAGAGTCTTACCTAACCTCTGCTTTTAACCTGATATATCCCCCCTAAGATTTTACTTTCCTAAAACCTTAAATTGTATTTAAGGTAATCTGGATATTGTGCTTTATGAATAAAATCCAGTGAGCTTTAAAGCAAGCTGTAGCAGCAGATACTAGAACTGGTAAAACTAAACAGTCCGATCTAGCAAAGTAGACTTGTTAAGCTGAAACTGTTCACTTTTTAAAGTTATGCTATTGTAAGCATATATATCTGGAAATTAAAAATGAGGGTATAAAGGCAGTTTTGTATGTTAAGTGTCAATACATCTGATGCATTGACACTTGCATGTGTGTATATACTGTAGTTCTCTCCCAAAGTATTTATATAAAAAGAAAAAATGCTGGTAGAAGAAATAGTTTGGTTTAATCATTTAATAGAAGTTAATGGGATATTGAATAGCTACTGAATGCAGATGAAGCCAGAAGATTATCAGAACATAAAATACAGTTTTATAGACTAATTCTTCAGTGGGTTGGCTCATCATTGAAATCAGTAAAGAAGTGCCAGTTAAACACATTAGTTGGAGGAAGGGCAGTTAGAATAGCTCTGCAGATTGGAGCACTTTATGTGCATCATCATTTATCCATTTCCATTGCAAGGTCACAGCTGCTTTTTCATTATGACAGCTTTCTCACCTCAGCCAAGCTTAAACCTTTTGCAACAACTTTTTTGCATCAAACTGATCGTTCATGTCAAAAGCAATGTGAATCATTATCAGTTATTCATGCAAAAAGGAAAGGGACTCTATTTAACAACAGAAGTTATACTCTTATTGTAGGCTGTATATAAAATATGAATGTACCCGCTGTAACATCATCCACTTGTTTTGGAAGTCTTGTTTAAAAACCTGGACTTGAGCAGCATTTTTAATTTTATTATTTTGTTTTGACCTCATAAGCATGAGGAAGCTCTGAATTAAGAATCAGATGCTGCACATTTATACTGCTGTCACAAGATACTCAGTTTAAAGCAAACTCTACTTTAAGCCGCAAAATGAATTTAAAGTTTGATTTAAGTATGCAAAATTCCAACTGAGACTGAACAGGAAGGTGTTTTACGGAGGTGAGTGAGCAGTAGGGTTGTTTTGTCATGCAGGTCTCTACAATTTGACTTCCTCTTGACGACAGATGAGACTCATTCTTATTGCCACTCCAAGGTCAAGGTTTTGAAAGATGCTTAGTTTTAAAAATTGCAACGGATGTGTGGGCTGAGTTGGTCACTAAGTGCAGTCAGAAATGGAGAAGATGTGTGAAAATGCTAGCAATGAAATGCCAAAATGTGCATATTTTGACAACAATTTTGTACTACAGCTCTTTCATAAAAAATACAATCAAATGTGACTCAGATGAATCTGTCAGTCTGTACTAGAGCTTCCACTCTCAGTGCTAAAAAGATGAACTTATTTGAATCTTTAAATTCATCATGCAGTTTTAAGGCCTTTGGCTGAACCGCTCATTATTTCCTGCTCTTAACAGCGTAGTAAAACTGTCTTTGCGCTTTCATCTTTGTAATGATGGATGTGACTCAATAAATCTTCTCCACAATGGCTAGGTTCATGATTAATTTCACCGTTATCCTCTGTGCAGCATAGTTGTACTCAGAATATACTTGTCAGCCTCTTCTTAGAAACTCAGCCAGTTGCTCAGTTTCTGATGTAATGCAGTTTACTCAAAATATTACTGAGCTGCCCTGGAACAGCTCTCAATCTGTCATATAAACTAGACTCCACACAAGTATTTGCAGCTATAATTTCAATGCATGTTGCATTATTATGTCACATTTACTTTTGGATAAATATGGCCACGCCAAAGATCATTTCACACGGAATCACTTGCTGGCTTCTTCAGCTAAAATGAGTTTATCAGCCTTTCTGTAATTAGGATTGTTTAAAACCTGCTGTATTTAGATTACTGTGCTACTTCTTCACTCTGCTCTGTAACATATCTATACGCTCGCTTGTTCTCGCTGCCTCCCGTGTCCTCGGCTTTCCTTCCTTTTTCCTTCAGTAATTTGAATTAATCAGACTTCAAAGTGCAACAAATTAGAATGTATGTCAAATCCTTGAGGACAGCTTTACAGAGTTGGCCTAATGAAGGGAAATGAAGTGCTGAGGCTGAAGACAACTTGACCTGTGTGGAAACTCTGGTACTGTCCAGTGTAGTGTGCTGTATTACACGATCTTTTACAAGTGCCGTGTTCAGCTGGGTGTCGATGCCTGTTAGAAACACCTAAAAGAGTTTTTGCATGAAAATGGTGCTTTTTGGGGGCATTTATCAAGCTGAATAGGATCATATAGGAGTAGAATTTCCTAAATGTTGCCAATACAAATAAAGGCAGTAGCATTATAAGCATTTCCTGAAAGTTTGACTGTCCTGTGGGTACGGTGCCACACAATGCTGCCCCTAAAAGCTGTTGGAATGCAGTGAATCAGTAAAATACTAACATTCAATAGGAAGTGGTATGATATATTGCCATATTGATATTTTGTCCTACCCCCGATGCTATTGTGGCTGCATTTCCATCATGACCATCAGAACTGGATCAGGAAGCAAAGGGAAGGTTTATACCATATTGTCTTCTACATTAACTCTGGGAAAACAAGGCTCTTAATTTGCAATATGCCATGTATTGTCCTTTTTTTGACTTTAGTATTTTGTTTTTGTTTTTTTTGTTTTTCTGCTAAAACCTTGTATTACTGCCATTCTGGGAAGCTTTTTAGTTAAGGTTTAGATGTGATTGAATCAAGGTTAAAGCAAAATATTTTTTCCTACTTAGGTTTAAGCACAAGTGTTCTGTTTAATTCTAACGCTCTATTTTAACTGAGGTTGAATTTTAATTAATTCAAGACTGTAATTGCGCCGAATACTTGATTTAACGTGCTTGTAATTACTGATCTCTTCATATTAAAACCAGATAAGATTGATCTGCTAAAGTTTTTCCACTCATTTGATTTAAAAAAAAAAAAAAAGGTTAAGTTTAATTTCTCTGGGTGAAATTATCCCACTGCTTTGCATTTTAAAGTAACCGGAACCACTAAAAATGAACAGTTTTCCTAATTGTTTAAAGAAATCCAGCTCATGAGGTCAAAAATAACAACACTTTAAAAGGCTGTGTGTGTGTGTGTGTGTGTGTGTTACAGCAGGGAGTAGCTTCTAAAAATTCAGTGAAGCAGAATATTTTCGAGAAACAATCTGTCTACAATTCATGTGCAGGTTTTGTTATTCTGCTGCAGAAAATCGTCAGGATACTCTGAGTATCTCTTTAAGTTCCTTTCCCTCTCTTTTCGTCAATGATTTAGACACAGGTCAGTGTTTTCCACTCCAGCAGAGAAAGGGGCATACGTTTCTCCTCTCCACCTCTCAGTTCCATTTACTGCTCCATCTCATGAGGTTATTATTGTGCTGGTCTCAGGTTCAACCTGAGTGGTTTTATGCATGGTTTTAGAAAGTTAGAGCTTTAAAAATAGAAGTCACGCTAAGAAGAGAATAGTGAGCTGGGGGCATCCAGGGTATTTTACTCTTGGTGTCTGGAACATGTGGCTCAAGTCAGACAGGAGAAACTATAATCCCAAAATAATCAAAGACGGAGGCTACCCCTGATGCAGAGTAGTCTATTACACACATCACTGTAACCACAACCTCCCTGGAATGACTCCAGCCAGGAAACCCTGAGACGTTTTATCTCCAGCTGACTATGCTTGAACACAAAGAACGATATCCAGTAAACATTGGATAAAAATTGCATGTATGCATGTGTGTTTGGGCTCTGATTTTTGATCTTATGTGCAGAACCACGCTTCCCTCCAGGAAATAAATAAAAAGAAAAAAATTATCAAAACAAAAAAAATCCTGTGAGTGTTTCTCAATTACTACACAGTATGTAATATTTATAACTCATATTCATTTGCATATTTTTCACTGGGTGTGTCTTTACCAGTATGTGTACTAACTGGCATATAGAAAATGTTCTGTCTTCATGCCTGTGTCGCTGTTCAGTGTTTGTGTGTGGGGGTATGTGTGTGTTTAGTACTCTTTAGGGACACTCTAAATCTGCTCCACAAGTCACGCACCCGCCCACCCTAAAGCTCCAGGATGCCACTTTAAGATAACAACTTCAGGGCATTTCAGGGAACACACTCAGTTTATGCCTGAGACGTTGTGCGTGCGCTGTGTGTGTGGTTGTGAGTGTGTGTTCTGCTTATTAGGGCTCCTGGCTGTTTTTATGATGTAGTTATGTTTTCATTCCAAAGTTTTCAAAAGAAACAAAGTTTTCCTGTTTCAAATTGCATTTAGAGCAAAGCTTTTGTGCAAAGTACGTAATCTACATTAAAACAACTAACCTTTTTAAGGAGTTATCACATCTGTATGTTAAGAATGTGAGTGATTTATCATCAATAATTGGGCTCTCATTTCAGTTTTGGAATTTTATAATTGTATTATAATCAGTAGACACAGTCATTTGTCAAATCCAAGGTTATTTTTACACAATAAATAAAGTGTTGGGAAAGAGCCAAATCTGTATCCACATCTCGTTATCAATGTTTTAGAGTCCCTGTCTGAATTATATCTACCTGTGTTGCTATAGTAACCTGATGTGACACAGTTTTGCTTTAGAAAAACAATTTTCTTCCAAAAATGACATCCGCAGTTTACCTTATATGACATGACCCACTTATTTAGTACTTTAGTCACATGGTCTTCAGCAAGCAACAGGACCCAGATATGCACTTTGTATATTTTTCATAGCTGTGAAGCCACTCTATTATATGTCTGCAAAGTACAATCCCAGTTTTCCATTACTTTGGAGGAGAATAATAACAAGTAGAGACAGTCTCACCAGGCTGACTGTGCCTAGTGCTCAGAAGGAAAACCCCAAACCCCAGTTTGTTTTATTGTGGCAGCTGCGTGTTAGAAAAAGGTAGAAACGAGAGAGATCGTGGTGGACGTGCTGCTTCGGCAGAGTGACGAAGAAGAAAAGCGGAGGAGAGTGGCAATCTGTATCTTTTTTTTTTTATCAGGACCGTGGTGAATGGATTAACACACACAGAATTATAAATGCACACGGACTTGCACACATCCATCACGTCTCGCAACTCAGTGAAACTGTCTCTTGGCTGTAAGCTGTGCTTTGTCACTTCCAAACACTTCCATAATTCATGGGCCGGTGACAGGACTATTGAACTGAGGACAAAGATGTCTGCCCTGTAGGCTGCACACAGTGCAGGTTTTAGGTTTTCATGGGCTACAAACAGAGAAACAATGCATTTTAGTGGAGACTTGAGAGGGTTGTGTGTACTTGTATTACCTCATATTGTCTGGATTTTATACTCATGCTTTGGATATTTGGCTCCATTATGGAGCCAAATGTCTTGAGAACATAAATCAGTAAACACGGTAAAATCCTAGTTTAAAGTCAGGCTGAACGTTAGGAATTGCACATGCTGCTTTAATTATGGCATGGATGCAGTTTGACTTAATCTCCAGGATATCAGTCAATGCAGTGTTCTCTGAAGTGATGGAAACATGACTCTGCTTTGTGTGTGTGTGTGTGTGTGTGTGTGTGTGTGTTCTCCCTTTGATAATGACTAATCTCTCCTTTCTTGCCCTCCCGCCTCTGTCACTTACTGTTGCTTCTGTTTTTTGTATCTTTGTCCTGCCCCTTAGCATGACTAAATACAGTCTCTCACACATGCCCACATGCGCGCGCACGCACAGTAGGAAGTTGGTCTGGCAGACATATTTCAGCCTCAAGGTTGTTATTTCTGCTCGTGGCAACCTGTCACCCACCCACATGCCCCTTCTCCCCATAAAAGGATCAAGGACACACATACCTCGTACTTTTTTTGACGTCATTTGATTTATTAGCCACAATGAGGACGCACACAGGCACAGCCAGATTTGTTCGTTTATTACAGTGATTTTTTTAGAACACTGAGACCATGCCAGAGCGGAGAGTAAGAATGGAAGGCATGCTGCGTGTCATTGGTGCATTTATACTGAAGGTAGTGCCTAAAATAACAACATCGTTTTTAGTTTTAAACAAGTTTTTGCATTTTTTTATTTTTATTTTTATTTTTTAAATATTGCTTTCATGACAGGTCGGTTAATATATTTGTGAAACCCTGTATGTAATTTTTGAAGTTGTGCCTTCACCTCCTACAATGGTGGCTCAGTTCAGATACTGCTGTATGAGTTCGTCATTCATTGACACATTTCAGCTATGCGTTTTGAGCATTTACATATCTTAAAGCCATGTTAACGTATTTAACAAATCCACTTCAAACTTACACTAAAATTAATATTTAGTGTAAGGAATTGTTGACCTTACGGCAACACCTGGCATCTTTACTCGGTGTACATTAAGTTCTGTTGTGTATCTCATAGACAGCAGAACACAGCTAATTTTGAGTCGGCTGAAACAACTTTACTTTTGTCTTTTTAAACTCCGACTAAAGATCAAGCCTTCTATTGTCTTAGAGCAAATACAGCAGGCCAAGTTTGTTGTTGTGCAGGCACACCACACAGAGGATATTGTACACGCATAACAGTACACACAAAAAAAAGTTAGGGGTTTTTCATGCTTCTCTTCATTCCAACATTTTCTGTGTCTTCATCTCTAAATGGACGTTTTTGGGGGAAAAAAACAAAGATATTGATTATTAATTTGATGATCATTAGATCGGAAGTGGGGCCGGTGGAGGTTTGCCCGGTCATGTCAGTGGGGGGATCCGGGGGTTTCTCTGTTAATTTCACATTCCCGTGGCAGTGTGCTAGGTGCTTGCTTAATTTGAAGTTAAATTTTTTGCTGTAGAAAGAAGTTTTCTTCCAATGCAGAGTTTGTTTTTGTCACTTTTTATGGGATCAAACTCAAAGTAATGTCAGTACTTCTAAGTTTTAAGCGCCGTATGGTCATACTCTCTCCCACACTCCATATTATCCATTGTTAATCTACACACATCTGTTGCTACCACGGGCGTCGCACACTTGTACGCCATTGTCATGAGACGCTCACACAAACAAAATCAGGTTTAATAATGCAGTAACGCAGCGTGCTTACGGAAAAGTAACAGTAATATAATTACTTTTTTGCAATAGTAATCCCTTACTTTACTCATTACTTGAAAAAGGTCATCGGATTACAGTAACGCATTACTGCCCATCTCTGAACATAATACAACACTATTACTACTACTAATTTGTTCTGCAGGAGGTTTCTTCCCATTAAAAGGGAGTTTTTCCTTCCCACTGTCACCAAAGCGCTTGCTCATAGGGATTTAATTGACTGTAGGGGTTTTCTGTTTTCTCTTTGCAGGGTCTTTACCTTACAGTATAAAGCACCTCGTCTTATTGAATTTACTGAATTACTACTTCTTCTAATTATTATTATTATTTTTTGCATTTATTTTGGTGAGTATTTACAGCTTTCCAAAATAATATGAGAAAGACATGCTGAGAATCAGAACTAAATCAGGGGTATCTTGTGGTTCTTGAACTCCATGCAGCTCTTTTACCCATCTCCAGTAGCTCTCTGTGGGTTTCATAAAACAAAAAATACAAATTTATCTTCACTATGGATCATCTTCTACAGTTTTAAATGTGTATAGTTCATATTCCTAATGTTTTTACATTTGAATTACAGCTTACATCGAGCACCTGTCACTTTATCCTCTTAATCTTGTTGAAGCTGTAGAGGTGGCTACCATGGATGTATATGCATAAATATTTTTGAGTCCACCTACTGATTCAGAATTAATAAGAATTTAATAGTGCGTAAACAAATGTGTTTAATTTCAGTGCTAATGCTTAAATTATGGCTCAACCTTTAGTTAAAATGAAATTGAAACTAGCCTTTAAAAAAACAAAACACATAAAAAACATTTACTATTATTAAAATAGTTTAAAGAATAATTTTTAAAATCGAAATAGGTTACTTTAAACTGATTCATTTACCCAACAAGCTATTATATTTTTCATCCACACCACAATTGTTCAATTGATGATTAAATTAAGTAAATAACAGTTAAACATTTTTGATTAATTTATTGTATTTCTATAATTTCATAAATACAGTAAATAATAAAGGGTATTATTGAAATGAAAACACAAAGTTAAAGTAATAAATAGCCCTATACTGATAGGTTCATCTTAAATTTTAGGTTTAATTACAAGGCTTGAATATGTTTTGCGGCTCAGTACAGATTTTCTGGTCAAAAATTGCTTAAAATTACTCTCTTGATAGTAAATTTTACCAACCCCTCAACTAAATAAATTACCAAAAGGAGCTAAATTACATGTAAAAAGCTTAAAATGTTGACTCATAATGGTAATGCTGTAGTTTATATTAAAATACTCTAATAGGTGACCTTTTTAGCACTAAGCTTTACAATACAAAGAAAAAGGCAAAACACCAGACAAAAACATCTCCAAATATTTTACACACACCAGTAAACGTATACGTCAGTTTGAAAAATAAACTCTCATTTCTTGGTGATAACCCACTGTTTTTAGTAATTATTGTAGGGCTGACAGATCAGATGTCCCTTGTTCTCCACGTAGGAACAGTATTAGCCGGTATGCGCGATTCATGATTTTGATCGTAATTGTGTGTGTGTGTGTTGTGTTGTGTTATATTTTGTGTAGGATGAGAACATTGCTTCAGACATACTGGTGAATAAGCGTCAGTGTGAGTGTAAATCTTGCAATCATTTTTAGAGCAGTAGAATCCAGATCATTTTAAAAACATAACACAGCCCAACAGGAACTTTTACAGCTGTTTCCCCACATGTTTGTCCTTTAATAATGATTTGTTGTCATCACATCAGCTGACTGACGCTCTAATTGGAACATTTGTCTGTCAGAACCTGTTCTCATTTTAAAACCACCTTCAAATTATGCAGTGCTGCTGGTAGCTGCATTGTCAGAACTGCCATCACCAGTACACAGGTGCATGCACACTACATAGCAACTGTTCAGTATTGTTGTCAACTCTTGCCAGAATAAGCAATGCTAATGTCTTAGCTGTACATACTATTAACTATAAGTAGTTCACCCCTCTCTAAAAACACAAGCTAATTTTAGCACCTTCATGCAGAAGACTGGAGTTTGACTGTTTCCTTTTCTACTTTAAACCACCTCCATTTTTTTTTATCATAGCTTAAAACTGTAAGTCTCTATTGTATATTTATTTTTCACTGTTGTTTTCATGAAAATAACTGACAGTTGTACCAAATACATTTTTCTTTACAGTGTTTGTATCATACTGTGTATTATTCTGTGATTAGTCACATTAAGAGTGCCTCTGCCTGACTAAATCCTTCCCTTGGAGATATTATTGGTCAAGATCCAACAGCCTAACTGTTTATACTATTTCTATAAAGCAGTTCAGCTCATTTTGTGATATGCTCTGGTTTACTGGGTTTAGTCCTCTGTGTAAAACTGATGATTTTCAGCACTTTGCATCACTGAACAGGATTATTCAAACTTGCCAATGATGGTTCCTCCTGAAAGATTTTCCCTTTGGGCCGTTACCTGTAAATAGTGACCCGACACTTAAGGATGATTTTAGCTCTGTCATAAAATGACAAGCTAGCCAGATATCAATCTTTACATCACACGCATGGGTCAAATAGAGAGCCATAATGGTTACAGCTAAATGGATTCAGTTGCCATAGGTGATTACTCACAGGAGCGTGTGGCCTTTCTAAAAGAGCACAGTTTGTTTCGGCCAACCACAGCCGAGCAGATTAACATATTTTTCTCATCATTGTTTTTATTATGTTGTGTTTGCACATCTCTGTTGCTTGTGGGGCTCGCACACAAGAATTTCACTCGCATGTGCTGTGCCAGTGTGCCTGCACATGTGATGTGACAATAAAAAGTGATTTGATTTGATTTGATTTATCAGTAATTAGTTACTGATTACTTTTTTCAAGTAACTTGACCAACACTGCTCACCAGGTCTTCTGACATCTTTAGTTATTCTGGCAATTAACCTTTCCAGTTTGCTGTTGTTTACAATGGGCAGAATAGCTTTTAAAAGATGTAGTACTTCCACCCATTTTCATCTCAGGTGTCAGATACTGTCATTTTGCCAGAAGCTGCTGGTATCAATGAGATATGCACAATGTGTACTGTGGTGTCTGAACCTTGATGCTGTGGCCACGGCAAGAGCAAACAGTCTGTTTGAAAGAGCGATAGAGCTCGCATAAGGAGGCAGTAGGGGTTGTGGTGACATAAATCGGGAGAGTGTAAATCTGGACAACATGGTTTATACCCAATTTCCAGAGCTGTGGAACTTTATTTTTCCTTCCTTTTCACTCACTCTTTGGTTTGGATTAAATGCACCCAGTCACCCCTTAATGTTCAAGGGTATCCAGTACTCCCAAATGAGGTATTTCATAATTAAGACCAGTGTTAAGTAAAAAGTTTGTGTGGGGTGGGGTGGAAAATTTTCAAAATCCATTAAAATCTCAAACACTAGTGCTTTCTAAACTCCAGCAAAAAGCACTGAAGGGAAGTGGAGCTACCAAAGCTGCTATGTAATACACCAAAATGGTTAACACTTAGTGGTCTTGGAAACAGTATAACACTGTTACCACTAGCCATTTAGGCAAAAAACATTTAAGATTTACAGCAGGTAATGTGACGACACTATTTTCCATTCTTTATGCAGCTTTTTGGCATGTTAAAATTGCTGAAATATCTCGTCTCTGTTTGAAGGCGGGTTTTAGCAAATGGTCATTTGGGGGTTAAAAGGCTCTTGTTTTTCTTTGGCTCCCCATGCTTCATGTCAAAGACAAATAAAGACGCTGCAGCTAACAGCAAGGTAATTTGAAGGGGGCCCCCTCTGGATGGACTACTAATGAAATCAAATGGTAGCAGTATGCTTTAGTGCACACATAACAGCAGAGTTAATCATGAGAGGCAAGCACGCACACTCCAGCTCACTGTGTCCTCATCAGGATGCAGACAAAGGTGGGATTGAATACCGTCTGTCTTTTCCGTTTCTTGGTTTTCACTTTCCTCCTCTTATCATCCATCCATCCAGCCGTCCTCTTGCACTCACCCAAAGCAGCAGTTGCGAAAAACTGCAGCTGTATCATCCCCTCCCCTCCCCTCTGTCTCCAACACTAAAATGACCTTCACAAGTTCAACATGCCGGAAGAAGGGAACGACGGAATCAGAGTGGGATAAAGAGACGCGAATGAGAAGTACAGATGTGAACGAGCAGAAGGAAGTGTTTTGAGAAGGAGGATAAATAGCAAGAGGATGATGAAAAGAGTGAAAAATTATACAAGCATGATCAGACGGAGCAAAAAACGTTCTGAGTAAAGAATTGGGGGGGGGGGGAACTGAGTGAGATCACAGCACGTGTACTAAAATAAATCTTTGACCTGAAGGGCTCGATTGCCCCGCTGATCGCTCGTCAGTCACATAACATCACCTTAATTGTGCTCACATACTAATAGACAATAACCATGCATGCAGAAAATACAGTGTATTTCACTACCAAACATAATTGAGTCTCTCCTGGATGAGCCGTATCCCATGTGGATGGAGTGACAGGAATTAGATTAACTGTGTCCATGTGTGTTTGACCTTCTCTTTAACCTTGTTTAGCCCTGTTTCACTGTGCTGGAGATGAACACATGATGAAGAGAGAGAGAGAGCGAGAGAGAGAGGCAGAGAAAAAAGTAAGGAGTGTTCTCACAGTGCTGCAGGCTTTACCGCATAGACTCGCTTTCCCTCTCTGACTCATCGCAAAGTCATGAAATACTAAAGCGGGTAAAGGGGGATTATTTAAAAAACTGTCTTATACATTCATTAGAAAACCATGACTGTCAGCTCCAGCAAAACACCCAGCAAGATACGGAGAATCGCTCCCACTGTCTTACTGTCTCTATATCACAGTTTCACACTCTATCTTGCTCTTCCACTCTGTATAATCTTCACCTCATTAGCATTTCAAAAATCATATCTTTATGAGTCATGCATCACAGGCGCTCTGGTGAGTTTGTCATTCCTTGGTTATGAAACCGGTTCAAGTCAGCCTCCCCATGCAAGACTCACTTCAGGGTTGGAGGAAGACGTTTCGCACAAAATTTATGTGAATATAGCTGGATGTACACAAGAATATGACAAATTAGATAAAATTGTACTGATCGCTGTATAGAAACTGGGTCACTGCAGGAGGAGCTGTATCAACAGGATATGGCACAAAATGAAGAATTCATGGAACAGATGGAGGTTCAAAGTGACAAGCAGTAATGTAAAGATGTCAGAAAAATTGTATGCAAACAGCTGATGGAAATATTCTTTTTAAGGTTTTAATTGGACTTTTACATTTCATATAAAAAGATATTATACCCTGCACACCAAACTCATTTGATCCCAGATAAAAAGAAATACTGCAGTGCAGCAATATTAGTCAAGATCACCGGAGTTAATTCAAAAATGGAACCTTCCTGACAAAGTGGAGTAGGCTAAAAGATCTCACAAAGCAACACATCATGCCACAAATCGAAAGAAACTCAGAAATTCATCTATCAGTTTTAAAGGGTTATAAAGCCATGAAGCTGTGGGACACCAGAGAACCAAGGAAAAAGCCATTATCAGTTTAAATAAATTCAACTTTACAGCGTAATCAACACAAATCAAAACAACAGTCACCTCAGGGCATTTTGTATTGTAGGGTAAAGACCCTACAATAATAAAGAGAAACCCCAACAATCAAACAACCCTTTTAAGGCAAGCATTCTGCAACAGTGGGGAGAAAAACCTTTGTTTTAATAGGAAGAAACCTCTGGCAAAACCAGGCTCAGGGAGGGGCGGCAAGTGAGGAGAGGACGATGCTGTGGAAAGAGCACATAACTAATGGTTAAATGCAGAGTGGTGCATAAACACATAGCGATTGAAAAAAAAAAAGAGTGAAGAAGAAATACTTCTCAAGTGAAGCCCCGAGCAGCCTTGCAGCGAGGCTGCTTTCCTGCTTCATGAGCTGTCATAAATAACAGGACCATGATTTCTGCTCACCAGCGGTATCTTCCAGCTTGAATGAATGTCTGATCTCCACAATGGATTAAGTAAACATTTGTGCAACAGAAGGTTTCTGAAAATAATACAAATCTAATCAAATCATCTCAATTTATGAGTAAGTGAATAGAAGCACACATATTTTAGATTTGAAAAAGATTTTATCATTAGAAAACTAAATAAACTAAAATGATAATACAGACAAACAACCAAACAACCAGCCTGATGAGACGTTTGTACAGATGTTTGTTGAGACTGGGGATGTCTGCAGGACTTTTGATACACCAGTTCAGACTTTCAGTAGATATACAGGTAAAACTTGAAAAATTCATTTATTTCACTTATTCAACTTAAAGGTCAAACTAATATAGACTCATTACATGTAAAGCAAGATATTTCAAGCCTTTATTATTATTTTTTTATAATTTTGATGATCATGGCTAACAGCTTATGTTAGCCCCAATTTCAAAATCTCTGAAAATCAGAATATTACATGAAATCAATGAAACAAGGATTTTAAATAGAGAAATGTCGGACCTCTAAAAAGTATAATCATACATATGTACTCAGAACTTGTTTTGCGCCCCTTTTTCATGAATTACTGCCTTAATGCGGTGTGGCATGGAGGCTATCAGCCTGTGGCAATGCTGAGGTGTTATGGAAGACCAGGATGCTTCAATAGCAGCCTTCAGCTCTTCTGCATTGTTTGGTCTCATGTTTCATCTTTCTCTTGACATTGCCCCATAAATTCTCTTTGGGATTCAGGTCAAGCGAGTTTGCTGGCCAATCAAGCACAGTAATCCAATGGTCATTGAACCAGGTTTTGGGTACTTTTGGCAGTGTGGGCAGGTGCCAAGTCCTCCTGGAAAATGAAATCCAGAAAGCTTGTCTGGGGAAGGAAGCATGAGGTGCTCCAAAATGTCCTGGTAGACGGCGGCGTTGACTCTGGACTCTGCACAGTAGACCAACACCAGCAGATGGCATGGCGCCCCAAATCAACTGTGAGGACTGTGGAAAATTCACACTGGACTTCAAGAATCTTGGATTGCGTGCCTCTCCATTCTTCCTCCAGACTCTGGGACCTTGGTTTCCAAATGAGATTCAGATTCCTACTGAACCAGCCTAAGAGACCATTTAAAGGCTCGGGAACCCTATGCAGGTGTTTTGGATTAATTAGCTGATTAGAGTGTGACACGTTGAGTCTAAAATATTGAACCTATTCACAATATTCTAATTTTCTAAGATTTTGAATTTGAGGTTTTCATGAGCTGTAAGCCATAATCATCAAAATTATAACAAATAAAGGCTTGAAATATCTCGCTTTGCAAGTAATGAGTCTATATCATATATTAGTTTCACCTTTTGAGTTGAATTACTGAAATAAATGAACTTTTGCACGATATTGTAATTTTTCAAGTTTCACCTGTATGTGCAGAAAAGAGTTTCAGAAAATAATAGAGAATAAAATTACAGGGGAAAAAAAACCATATGTGTGAAAATAAGATTATTGTGACTGTGGCCTTCACAAAGTGCTATGCTTGTATTCTAACACCTATTTGGAACGTCTTAGATTTTAAGGCTAGATTTTAATAAATAAAGCAAAATAAAACAGAATAGAAATTAAAAACCAAATGGAAAATAAAAAGCTCCATTAATTCCAATCAAAAGTAATTTGGCTCCAAGTAAATTGCCTGTGGAGATTGCTTAAAGATAATTTATCACTTCAAACCAAATACATTTTTTTCTTTTTGTGGTTATGGTAAAAAAAAAAGTTTTCTTTGATTTACATACATAACTGACTGGCCTTTGTTAGCCTCCTCCCCGTGTACTTGTTACATAGTATAAGCATTAACCATGTAGGGTGATCAGAGTAAAGATCACCCTGAAGATCTATGACATTTTTGTGCTGTGATATGCTAAACCTTTTTTTCTTTGTTTGTTAGTGCATAGATACATTATGGATTCATTATTTAAATCACAAAAGATGCCTTCAAGACTAAAAAGGATCCACAACTGCCTTCATTAAAAATCTAACTCACAGCCTCCATTTCATTCCCAGTGGTGTATGTATTCACAAAAAAATTGTTACACAGCAGCATGCAATTTGTGTCACTCATAACAAAGCCAACATTGCAGAGAGCATGGTGTACATACATACATTCACATTCCACAATGACTGGGTGTGATGTGCGCTGCATATAAATACACAAAAGATTTTTTATGAAAGAAGAATTTATTTTCCTCCCACATCTGTCCCTGAAAACATATTCATCCATGACGCTTGAAAACATGAAAAAGAATAATAACACGGGGGGAAAGCAGAGTGGCTCATCATCAGAGCAACTTCAAGAAAACACTAAGACAGGATCTGTCATTGTTAACTATGAGAGGCAGAGAGAAAAGGAGGCAGCTAGCAGAACATGTCAGCAGATGTAAAAGAGAACTGCTTCCTCTTTTTGCCATTATCCAGTGAGGAGTGGCTTCTTTGAAAGGGACATCTACTTGTTAAATGCATTTGGTTTGCAAAGCTTCAAGGATTGGTAATAAATTGTAACACACAAAAGCAGTACTGTTTCGTGTAAATGAAAGCAGAATGCAATGATTTGCAGATCATTTTGTCGTACGCCGTGGCTGCCTCCAGTTCCTCATGGTTCATTTTTCTCTTTCTCTTCCCTCCTTCTAGTTTTTTCTCTCTCTTTCACCTTCTTTCTCACCTTGTTTTTTCGGGTGTAAGTGTACGTGAGTGGGCAGGTCTTATCATATCTGTGGCATCTTGAGTTCCAGCTGGATATCTGGCTGCTACACCTGCATTTCATCAGCACATTTCCCATCCTGAGTACTCGTGGAGCAACTCTGTCATCCATGCTTCACCAGATAGTACAGCTTCACGTTCGGCTCCTAGTTTGTTTGAATATTTACTTCTTACAGTCCTCTGGTGCAGCTGCCTGTTGCCAGTAACCTCCACCTTGAAACAAGCATCTCTGGGAAACTTACCTCTTGGAAATACTCACCTGCCAACCCATTCTCCACTGCTCGGTGTTACCTCAGCCCAATTCCCCTCAGTGAGGAATACTCCTTTGGCTTTCACTTTAAATCTCTGAACTGTGTTTGATGTCTGTGTCTGCATAATTGAGTCCACTTGTTCTGGTTCTGTCATGAACCAGATGATCTTGTCAAAACCACTGTGCAGTCCACTGTGACCTAGCTAGCCAGGAAGTGTTGTAATGTTGTACTGACCAAGTTTTAAAATCCTTAGTGGGGCATGAGCAGACAACTAATCAGTAGCTAATCCAGTGATGAAATATGCTACAGCCTCTGAGTATCAACCAAATTCTGTCTGAAACGTCCCCAAAAATTTAATTTAAAAAAGTGAAGATGCAGTTAATCTCAGCCCCAGTTCTAATTAAACCAGAGTTGTAGTTCCAGTTTATTGTGAGGCTACTCTAGGTCAGAACTGTACTTTCTCAGTCCCCAAGTCCAGATGTTTAGCTGCAACTGGATACATCTTGCCCACATCATTTAACTCCATCTGGGCAGAGCTATGGTATGAGACATTGGGCACTGCTGGCTATAAAATCACAAGAATATCACCTACATTGAGTTTGTGTCACGGTGTCGTGTGGTTGTGGATTAATGTATATTCCTTCTTTATTGTTATTCATAGTTTTGATTCTCATTATTATGTTTATTTTATTTTCTTTGTTCTTAGGCCTTAGGTTCCAGTTCCTTTGCCTTTCCCGTGTTTCACGTTTCTCAATTTGTCTCCATGTTCCCTCTGTCTCTGTGTCAAGTCCCCGTCTTTGTGATTGTCTCTTGTTTCCTGCTTTATTTTGATAGTCCTGTGCGCAGTGTATCTAGTTTTGCTTCCCCTTGTCTCATTATGTCTGATTAGGCCCTGCTGTGTTTCCCTCCTGTTTCCCATTCGCTCGTGTATTTAAGCCCTGTGTTTTCCTTTGCCTTTTGTTGTGTCATACACCGTCATTGTTGTGTGTTTCCCCTTGTGCTCCTGTTTAGCATCTTAGCTTCTCAGTCCTGGCAATAAAACCCCTTCTCCCTACGTTGTGAGGCTCTTACCACGGTCAGACAAGGAAAAACCCTAAATCCTAGCAGAGGACCTCCCACTTGTCTTTATGCTCCCTCCAGTCTCTTTAATTTGTACCTAAAGTAAACACTTTTACTGACAACCTGCTGGCCTCCTGTAATTCTTGCTCACATGTAGTAAACCCAGGTCTGTATTTCCCTGTGATTGTGTCACTGAATTGTCCCTGTCCAACAGAAACAATCTGATAGTGACACTATCACTGCAGAAAGGTTTAGAGAGAGCAGGGCTGCTCAACAAAACATACACATAGCACCAGCTCAGCAGTACACCCCAGGTCAGAAAGTTTGGTTTTCCTTTACAGGCACTCCTCTTAGAACTGAAAATGTTCTCCCTGAGTCACTGGGCCTTGTTCCTTTGAGGAAATTATTAATCCATCCTCTGTTGGTCTGAAACTGCCCGAATCAACTTTTTATGTGAGCAAAAAGCAATTTGGGCATTTTGTTTCTTTACATTTGTCTCCCCCCCCTTTCTGATCATCAACAGGAAATGTGAAGTGACATGACTCACACTCACATTGTTCCCCAACAAAAGACTTTCTTTAGAAGCAGTGGTGCAATCGTTACCCCAGTGAAACACTTTTCTGCTTTGCTATCCTGCACAGTTAATGAAAGTCGTGATGTCGATTAAGTGTTGGAAAATTACCAACTGCAGTAATACTATTACTAGGGATGGGTATCGAAAACCGGTTCTTGTTGAGAACCGGTTCCCACTGTTTCAATTCCTTGGAATCGTTTGCCACTTTTAAAAACGATTCCCTTATCGATTCCAGTCGCCCCGAATGACGTCATCACGTTGAGTAGCGTCTTTTACCCAGTAGGAAACACGGCGCCTGAGCG